>NW_006399843.1:12422682-12428487 GCF_000299155.1 Elephantulus edwardii | reverse complement strand
TGTTGCTTGCTGTTCTGTTAAATTTTGCTATTTTGACTGGGGTGAAATGATATCTCATAGTTGTTTTAATCCATGGCATCTTTTGAATCCAGTTTGAATTAAGTTGTCTTTTGAAACCTGCTGAACTCCCTTATTTAATCATTTTTTTTCTTTCACTTTATCATCTCCATGTTCTTAAGCAAGCTTTATGGTCCTTTCTGATACCTATTTTGGTATCTTTCCCATATTTATTATGGCATTTTCTTTCTTTTTTCTTTTTTTTTCTTTTTTTTTTTTTTGGTCTATAAAGTTCTCAATATGGTCCTCAAGTTTCATTGCTCAATGCATCAAATTCATTCTGGAAATGGTCTCTAAATTCAGGTAAGATGCACTTAAGTTTATATTTTGGTTCTTGTTGACTTGTTTTAATTTTCTTCAATTTAAGTTTGAACTTGGATATGAGCAATTGGTAGTCTGTTCCATATCATTTGGGGCCTTCCCCTCCTGCGCTGTCCCTCCACTCTTCCGAGCATGATGTCCTTCTCTAAGCACTGGTCCCTCCTGGCCACGTGCCCAAATAATGTGAGACAGAACTTCAAAATCCTAGCCTCCAGGGAGAAACTTTGTCTCACTTTCTCCAAGACAGACTTGTTTGTTCTCTTTGCAGTCCATGGTATGTTCAAGACCTTTCTCCAGCACCGCAACTCAAAGGCATCAATTCTTTTTCTGTCATACTTAGTCATTGTCCAGCTCTCTGATGCATTGCAAGAAATTGTGAAGACCATGGCCTGGAGCAGGTTCACCTTAGTTTCTAGACTAACATTATTGCTTCTCAGTACTCTGGAGAGGTGCCTGACAGCAGATTTTCTCAGTGCAATTTGTCTTTTGATTTCCTGACTGCTGGTGACTAGAGTATCAATTGTGAAGCCAAGCAAGGTGTAATTGTTAACAACCTCAATCTCTTCTTCATCTATCATAGTGCTGCAATTGGCAGTGGTGAGAATCTTTGTCTTCTTGATTTTGAGCTTCAATCCATATTGAAGTGTTTACTATAGAAACGCAGACTATATAGCCTTTGATATGGATTACACTACATTAAGAAAACAGAGAAAGAAAAGAAAAATTCTCACCACTGGACAGATAGATCATGATAGATGAAGAAAAGATTGAAACTGTCAATGACTTCATCTCACTTACATCCAAAATCTGTACACTTGGTACCAGTAGTCCAGAGATCAGAAGATATATTACTCTGGGAAAGTCTGCAGTCAGGGACCTCTCCATATTACTGAGGGACAATGATGTTAGTTTGGGGACTAAGGTATGCCTGATTCAGGCCATGGTCTTTTCAATCACTTGCTATGCATCTGAGGAATGGACAGTGAATTAGGATGACCGAAAAATTGATGCCTTTGAATTGTGATATTGGAGAAGGGTACTGAATATCCTATGGGCTGCCAAAAGATCAAAAATAAGTTTTGGAGAAAGTGCAGCCAGAGTGTTACTTGGAGGCAAAGATGATAAAACTTCATCTTACATATTTTGGGAATATTGTTAGGAGAGGCTATTCCTCCTACACTTCAAATCCTCTTCACTTTTAGCAAGCAAGGTTGTGTCATCTGCATAATAAAGGTAATTAATTAATTTTCTTCCAATCCTGATACCACATTCTTTTTTCATAGAGTCCAGCTTCTTGGATAACTTGCTCTGTATTAAATAGAGATGGAGGAAGGATACAGCCCTGATGTATAGCTTTCTTAATTTTAAACCATGCAATATTCCCCTGTTCTGTTCTTGTAACAGCCTCTTGGTCTAGGTATAGGTTTCACATGATCACAATTATATGTTCTGGGATTCCCATTCTTCTCAATTATATCCATAATTTGTTATAATTCACACAACCAAATGCCTTTACATAGTAAATAAAGCACAGCTAGACATTCTTCTGGTATTCTTTACTTTTGGCTAGGACCATCTGACATTAGCAATGATACCCCTGGTACCATGGCTTCTTCCAAATCCAGCTTGAACTTCTAGTAGTTCCCTGTGGATGTCCTGTTCTAGCCATTTTTTAATGATCTTCAACAGTATTTTGCTTATATATGATATTGTTCCATAATTTCCACATTCTGTTGAATCACCTTTATCGGGAATGGCAACAACTGTGGATCTCTTCCAGTCAGTTGGCCAGCCAGGCAGCTGTCCTCCAAATTTCCTGGCATAGACTGGTAAGCAAGTCTAGGGCTGCATCTGTTAGGTAAAACATATTAACTGGTGTCCCATAGATTTCTAGGACTTTATTTTTTAACAATACCTTTGGTGCAGCAAGTAATTCTTCCTCCATTACCATTGGCTCTTGATCATATGGTATTTTCTGAAATATTTCAGTGTCAGCCAATTGGTTTTGAAATAGTGATTCTGTATATTTCCTCCATCTTCTTTTAATGCTTCCTGGGTCATTTATGATTTTGCCCATAGTATCTGTAAGTATTGCAACTTGAGGTTTGAATTTGTTTTTAAATTCTTTTAGCTTGAGAAATGCTGAGCAAGTTCTTCCCTTTTTATTCTCCAATTCCAGTTCTCTGCATATTCTTGTATAATACACTGCTTTGTCTACCTGAGATGTTGAAGTAAAAAAGCTGAACAAGGAGCTCTGTTGGCCTACTGGCAAGAAGCTGCACTGCAGTCCCAGAGATGTATGATTCAAACCCAGCAGATGCTCTGCTGGAGGAGGGGCAATCTCCTCCTGTACCTGTCAGATTCTATTTGATGGTACACACACACACACACACACACACACACACACACACATTAATACAATAAAATGAAAAAAAAAAGCTGAACAGAAGATTTCAAAGGACAGCTCAAGGAGACAAAACATGACTGGTAGGACTGTGCAAATGTGAGGTGTTTGTGATTCACCAAGGGAATTGGAGAACTGGTAAATTGTGTAAACAAAGTAGATGGAATTCTTTTGGGAGTTGTTATTATTGGTAAGTATGACTCATAGTGACCTTTTGGACAACCGATCTTAACCCTGTCCTATCCAGTGGCATCATCCTCATACTCTCTGACATATCCAAGTCCATTGCCGCAGCCACTATGTCAGTCTCCTCTCGTATGATTTACTGCCTCTAAAAACCTACTAGAGGGTTATTTATGAGTTGGTTCCAACTCAATGGCCCATAATAACAGCAACAGCAGAGACAGAATAGGAGGATATATTATGACCATTAAGTAGTAAGAGCAAAAAAAATTTTTTTAAAAAAAAAAGAAGTAAGAGCAAAGGAGCACTGGTGGCCTAGTGGCAAGAAAGTGTGTGGTTCAAATCCACCAGCTGTTCCACTGGAGAAGGAGAGGCAGCCTCCTCCTGTGCTAGTCAGAGCCAATTTGATGGTACACAACAAGAAAGGGAGGGGGGCGAAATCTATTAAAAAAAAAAGATGAAGAAGTAAGAGCAGGCCCCAGCAATAATTTCACTGTTCACTGTTGATGAGAATGTAAAATAGTACGGCCACTATGAAAGGCAGTCTATCACTTTCTAAAAAAGTTGGAAATAGATATACCATTTGGGCCAGCAATTCCACTACTAAGAACATACCCTAAAGAAACTAAAGCCACAACTCAAACAAATGTATGCACACTCATGTTTATTGCCACATTCTTCACAATCGCAAAGAGATGAAATCTACCCAAGTGCCCATCAACAAACTAATGGGTAGAAAAACTATGCTATATTCATACAGTGGAATATTACACAGCACTGAAAAACACTATACTCATAAAACATTATACAACATGAGTTAGCCTGGAGGACAGTATACTGAGTGAAATATCTGAGACACAAAAGGATAAATAACATCCCTACATAACACCCCTGTTATAAAATAGGACAGTCCAATCCCAGAGATATGCGGCTCGAATCCACCAGATGCTCTGCTGGAGAAGGAGGGACAATCTCCTCCGGTATCAGTCAGATCTGATCTGACAGTACACACACACACATACCCTCATACACACACCCACCCCCCAAGACAAAACAAACAAAAACACACCACAGGATAATATCAATAAAGTTCTGTGTTTTGTTTTTTTTTTAAAAAAAAAATAGGACAGTCATGGGGAGGGGTTGGTGAGAGAATGGGAAAAGAGTGAATAGATAATGAACACTGCATTAGATCAGATGAGGGAAAGAACTATCTGAAAGGAATACATGATTAGGTATTATTCATATGACAACAATTTGAAACAAGGTGTGCACTGCAGGGTAGGCTGGGGGAGTAGAGAAGGGAGGGGGAAAATAAAATGTGCAACATGAAAAAAAATAATGAAAAAGTAAGTGTAGGAGTGCAGCATGTCCATTGGACCTGAGATTCCTGCACTGAAACTTCCTAAACCAGGAAGACAGCTGTAACACCTGAGAGACAGAGCAGAAAGGCACAAGGTGAGATGATGTGAAGCAGTGATGACTGATATGGCAGCAGAGGTGACAAAACCAAGACATGGACTTGAGATAGAGTTATAGGGCCCCAGGTCATGGAGTGAGAAAACTTTGTTGCTGGAGTGGGGGTACCTTTGGACATTTGTTGTGGAGCTAGGTTTACCAACCAACTGAGCTAGCGCTGAGCTAAGTTGGGAGCTTTTGAGGGCGTTTATACTGGCAGAACTTAAAAAGCTTTGCAACACTTGCCTGAGTTGGGCAGAGGCCAAGGCCAAGAGGCCACAGGCCAGAGAGAGACCTGTCTTCAGTCACAATTGAGGAGAGTGGCTGTCCTGAGGGAAGAACTGTATCCTGAGTTGTTCCTGATCCTTAACTGTAACCTATATTTCTTTAATAATCCTCATATTAGGTAATGAATATTGTCTGTGACTTCTCTGTGGCCATTGCAATGAATTATCAAACCCAGCAGAGAAGGAGTGAGTGCTGAGGTGGGAGTTGTTTGCGTGTCAGGACTGGTATAAAGGTTTAGAGCATGAGGGTGACCTCACAGAGATTGACTTTGGGCTATTGATGGGGATTCTTTCCCTTAATGAAGTTAGAAGAGGTTGTACACCCCTACCACTACACCATTTTTACAATATTTTAAGGGCTTCTCTATAGGGTTCATAGGGTTTTCAAAAGCCTTTTATTTAGGTCTTAGATGGCCCATCCTGCTTCCTAGTCTGTGTTAATCAGGGAGCTCCATTCAAACCCATCCATGAGGGGAAACCCTTTTGGAATTTGACATGACACACCAGTGACAAAGATTTCACTGTCACAGCAACCCCAAGTAATCTCAGTACAGCAAACTGACAGACAAGTGCTGCACCACTTAGAACAACATAATTGATACCTTTGAGCTATGGTGTTAGAGAAGAGCACTGAACATCCCATGGATGGCCAAAAGAACAAACCAATATGTCTTGGAGATGGTGCAGCCTGAGTGCTCTTTGGAACTATGAGGCTTCACCTCACATACTTTGACATATTGCTAGGAGGTACTATTTCTTGGAGAGGGATATGATGCTGGGAAGGGTAGAGGGTCAGTGAAGGAAGTGCAAATCGTTACCACCACCACCCCTCCCAGGCCCCCAGAGCCGGGTGATCAACTACAGAGAATTAGCCAATGAAACAAACCCCTGTGAGTCACACCAGTTTGATACTTTGTTGTTGTTATGTGCCGTTGAGTCGCTTGCAACTCATAGCGACCCTATGTACAACAGCCCTAAACTCCACTCTGTCCTGTGCCAATCGCACCATTTCCGATACACCCATCCCAATTGCCCCAGTCACTGAATCAATCCACCTCATAGAGGCCTTCCCCTCCTGTGCTGTCCCTCCACCCT
>NW_006399843.1:12304319-12421807 GCF_000299155.1 Elephantulus edwardii | reverse complement strand
TGCATAGTCAATGAAACACAGATATACATTCCTCTGGTATTCCCTGCTTTCAGCCAAGATCCATCTAACATTAGCTACAATATCCCTAGTACCACGACCCTTCTAAACCCAGCCTGGATTTCTGGCAGTTCTCTGCTGATGTGTTGTTCCAGTCGTTTTTGGATAATCTTCAGTAGAATCTTGGGATGGGAACAAATATAGATCTCTTCCAGTCAGTTGGCCAAGTGGTTGTTCTCCAGATTTCTTGGCACAGTTTGGTGAACAGATGCAGGGCAGCATCTGTTAGCTGAAATATGTCAATTGTTATACCGTCTATTCCTGGGGCCTTATTTTTTTGCTATTTCGTTCAAAGCAACTTGAACTTCTTCCTTCATCAACATATGAGCAAGAGTTTGATATAGTGTTGGGGAAAAATAAGTCTACCAGATTACTCAAAATGCATGGTGAACAATAGTGGATGTAGATTGGACAAGGGAATACCAACTCTTGTGAAGATGGCACAGTGGCAACATTTATTTTGTATGTGAAATCACATGAGAGCTCACCGACTCCATGCAGCTAACAGCAATTGTATATGTAATGCATTGGTGCAATGGAGAGTTTTAAACTAATTATAACAGACTCTAAGACATTTGACTGTGCAGATCATAGCAAATTACGGCTAACACTGAGAAGAATGGGAATCTCAGAACACTTGATTATGTTCATGTGAAACCTAGACTTAGACCAAGAAGCAGTTGATCAAATAGAACAAGGGAACACTTAATGGTTTAAAATTGAGAAAAGTTATGAGCCAAAGCTGTATCATTTCTCTATACCTAATTTAATCAGTATGCTGAGCAAATCTTTCAAGAAGCTGGACTTCATGAGGTACTACGATGGGAGGAAGACTCATCAATAATCTGCATTATGCAGATGAAACGGCCTTGCTTGCTTAAGTCAGGAGGCCTTGAAACTTGCTGCTGAAGGTCAAAGACTATAATCTCTGCCATGCTCCAGCCCATTGTTGTAGTCATTGTGGCTACTGATCCATTTAAGGATCTTCCTGTCTTCCTGTCTCTCTCTGACCCGCCACCTTTCCCAGTCTTCTTCTAAGGACTGGCCCCTTGTGACAATATGATCAAAATATGTGAGATAGAGCTTCAAAATCTTTGCCTCCAAGGAGCAGCTTTGTCTCACCCTCTCCAGGACAGACCTATTTGTTCTCTTGATAGTCCAGGGTATGTTCAAAACTTTTCTCCAGCACCACAGCTCATAGGCATGGATTCTTCTTCTATCATCCTTAAGTGATTGTCCAACTCTGCGATGCATAGCAAGTAATTGCAAACACCACGGCCTGGATCCCTAGACTGGTAGTTTTGCTCTTCGGCACCCTGGAGAGGTCCCTGACAGCCGATTTTCCTAATGCAGTTAATCTTCTGACTTCTGTTGGTGCCAAGAGTGTTGACTGTGGAACTAAGCAAGCTGAAGCTGTTAACAATTTCAATCACTTCTCTATCCACCATGATGCTGCCAGTTGGCCCAGTGGTGAGAATCTTTATTTTCTTGATATTGAGCTTCAATCCATATTGAAGACTACAGTCCCTGAACTTCTGAAGCAAATGCCTCAGGTCGTCCTTCGTTTCAGCAAGAAAGTTTTGTTATCCTAAGGTTGTTGATGAGTCTTCCTCCAATCCTGATTCCACATTCCTCCTCATAGAGCCCAGCCACCCGGATGATGTATTCTGCGTACAGACTGAAAACATATTAAGATAGGATACATCTTTGACGTACGTACACCTTTCCTGATTCTGAATCATGCAGTGTTTCCTTGCTCTGTTCTGACGACCGGCCTCCTGGTCCAAGGATAGGTTTCGTATGAACACAATCAAGTGTTCTGGAATTCCCATTCTTCTCAAGGTTAGCCACAATTTGTTGTGATCCACGCAGTCAAATGCCTTTGCATATCTGATCAGAGAATATTCACATATCCAATACCCTTGCTTGTCCTAGGCGCCCTTTCTTTCCAAAAGCCGAAATTCCTCACGCGGCTTTGCTACCTGCGGCCGCTAGATGCCGCTCCAATCGCATTTCTCGAAATCATAGATACGCAGGTGACCAAGCCGTCCAGAGAGCCTTTTGCGAGCTGCTCTAGGTCCCCCTCCTGCGCAGAGATCTGTTGCTGCAAGAGGCGTGACGTGCGCGCGACGGGGGCGCTTTCTCTCTCTCGAGAGTAACAGCAAGTCTCGCGATGTGATTTTTGCCTAGCGACTGACAACAAGCTGGTTGGTCCGAGTGACAACTCTGAAGTCTCCTGACCTGAAATTGAAGCGAGACCCCAGTCCTAGGCTGGGGCACTTTTCATATAGTGGAGACGGATTCAGAGGGGCTACAGGTAAACCACTTCCTAAACAACATTCCTCCGTAAACTCTGTGAACTTTGATAAATGTCGATAATGGTAGAGGGGCTTCAGGCCTTTTGTTCATAGGGTCGCTGTGAGTCATGCTCGACTCGAAGGCAGTCAACATCAGGTAATTCGTACTCATCGTGGCAGAAAGGTAAGGGCCTTCCTTCCTCCATCCTAGAGGAATGTTAGAGGACTGCCCTTCCCTCTACTGACCGCTACTTTATGTCTGTTTCGACTGTCCCTTCTCCCAGTCTCCAGCCTTCTCCCTACGATCTTCTTTTCTTTGCTTCCTAAGAAACTAAAATGGATACTTGCCTACAAGGCAAGGACTGAAGAGGTGGGCGACGCTTTCAGTATTATTAGATGAGATCGAGAGACTCTGGGAGACTCCTCTCCCAGAAGTGACCCCAGAGACAGAACTATTCTTAGCACCTCTGCAGCTTTCCCTGAGAAATAATCAGCCCTGAGAAAATCAGAGGGGAGAAGCACCATCTACAGAATACCATTCTGTCCTTGTGCGAGTATCTAACAACTGCTGCACAAATTGGATGTCATTTCCCCCATGATTCCCCTGTTCCTAAAACCGGTTAGTAGCAATTCCTAAATAACAGCTGCAGTAGAATTACCTAATAACTTAACGTGGGCCAGAGAAGCCTTAAGGAAAGTTTGGTTGAGGGTTAAGGTGTAATGCAAATTTGGGTAGTTGGAACCAATGCTAATTTAGAACTGCACCTCCAAAGCAGCATGCTTTATGCCCCATGATATTTCTGTCTCCTTTCTCTTAGACCAAGATTGTCGAAAACCAGACATATGATGAGCGTCTAGAGATTAACGACGCCGAAGAGGTTGTAAGTATTTATACTCCAACCTCGAAGCACCAAGGTAAGAGTGGAATGAAGAGAGAAATGCCCCTCAAAAACGAGGATGGATTTTTGGTTATAGAGAAGAAGTTTTCACTTTGTATCAGAAAATTGCCTTGTAGAATCAAGTTAACTTGCTGATGTTTCAGGTTTTTATCTAGTTAAGAGGAGGGAGAAATGATGCCTCTCAGTTTGCAGGATCTTCCTTCCATCCAGTATAATTTATCATCATCTACATACAAGCATGTTAGTGCCTGTGTTCACAATCTGCTCATGGCTCACTTTTTTTTTTTTTAAGAAAGCAACTTAGGCATTTCTTTTTTTAATTTTTCTTATTGTGATGTCAGTGAAAGTTTACAGAGCAAACTGGTTTTCACTTCAGTTCATACACATTATATTTCACTGCACTGATTACAGTCCAGCTTTGTAACAACATTCTTCCCTCCTCCTTCCTGTGTTTCCTGTTTCCAGCCATTCATCTTTTCTATCCCTTCTTGATTTCTGAGTTTTTTTCCCCCCTCTAGAGCTGTCCTTTTGCTCTTGTGTGGTTGATAATTCCAAGAATATTCTAAAAATATTTTCAGATTATTCCTGGTGCTACTTATCACCTTTTAGTTTCTGTTGTTTGCCTAGAAGTCACATATTTCAGTTCTGGCATTAAAACCTACTAAGGGCTGTAGTTTTGGGGATACCACTAGTCTCTGTGGAACCAAGAGGCTTGGTCCTTTTTTTGTTTTAAAGCTTTTGAGTTTGTTCCACATTTTTCTGTTATTCTGTCAGGGACTTTTTACTGTGATGCTTTTCACAGTGGTCAGCAGTGGTGACCAGGCACCATCTATTTCTCTTAGCCTCAGGGAATGTCAGGATACTGACATTCATGTGGTCCATTAGTTGTTTAAACCAATAGTCTTTGATTTTCTTCATTTTTTTGCTCTGATCAAGGAGAAATCAATAGTTGTACCTTAGATGACTGATCATAAACTTTTAACATCCCACCTACTATTCAGAAAAGCATCATAAAGCATTTTACCTTAGGCTATGCTATACAAATTGACCTTATGGTTTCTAAGACTATGGTACTGAGGTCTTAGACTCAAAAATCTGTCTCCTGGAAGTAGTTTGCTTTTTTTTTTTAAGATACTTCCATAGTATGTCCATAACCAGAAGTACCAATTGAAATCTAACTAAAATCTAATGTTTTTTGAGAACTTAGTGACATCTGCTTACTCAGTAGACATTTTTTTAATGCCTTTAACATGCTGTTATGAAAGGCACTGTGTTACATAAAAGTTACCCCTGCTATGCTAATGTTTATAATTGTGAGAGACAGATAATGAATGAGTAAACTGTTAAACATAATTATAAATGCAATAAATACATTGATGTAGACAAAGAGTGTGCAGTTAAGGAGAATAATGACAAGGAGAAGGACTCTTTAAAAAAGTAGCATGGTCAGAGAGGTGGCATTTAAATTGAAACGAAAAAATCAGGCCAGGAAAGAAAGTTGGTATTGAAAAGGCAACAGCATGGGCAATGTGAAATGCCCTTCTGCCCTAGGCCAGAAAAACCTAAATGAAGACCAGTATATGGTAGGGGAATAGTGTGTGGTCAGATCAGAGACTTGGGCAGGAGGCATAAGAAGAATAATTTTGGAGGCTGTGCTGCTGCTGTATGTGAAATGGATTGAAAGATTCAAAGGTGAAAGTGAGCAACCACTTGGAAGGGCTGTTGCAATGACAAGGGATCTAACGTGTGACACATTAAGCTGCTTTCGAAAAACATTGTTGATTCTAATCCACCAGCTGTATCTCAGGAGAAATAGAACTCTTTCTCCTTTCCTTAAGATGTACTGCCTTGGGAGCTGATGGAGGGTCACTATGAGTTAAGACTGACCCAGCAGCAGTAGGTTTTGATGTGTTGCCATGACTGACTTGAGATAATAGTTACTTGGACTGTGTTGAAGAAGTTGAGAACAGCAAAGACAAATATAAAATATTTCTAGTGCATGCACTAAGGCTTACAAAGATTAATTGTGGTTCTGTTGAGTTAGAGATAAAGCATGACACCCAAGCTTTAGACTTGCACTCTTATTGGATATTCATGTTATATTTATTTTTCTGTTTTGGCTGACTTAGTAGTACCTTCTCTCATTCCCCTCCCCCAGAAAAAATGTGTTTAATTTGCATTTATTTGATTGAGAACTCACTTATTGTGTTTTGTCCCAGTTAATATGTTGTATTTGGTTATTCTGGTTATACTTTTAATTGTTCAGTACATCTGTAGTGCTCTTACATTATGGATGGAGCGCTGGTGGCCTCATCCATAGAGTCATGCTGTTAACCCAAAAGGCGAACCTTCTGGTGGTTCAAATCTACTAGCGGCTTCAAGGGAGAAAAGGTGGACAGTCTTCTCCCATGCTTTTATAGTCTTGGAAGCTTAATGGAAGGTCAGCTATGAATTGGCTCTAACTCTTAGACAAGGAGGGTTTTTCTTAAAAAAGACTTCTTTTGGACTCTAGTTTAATCTAATTTAATTTAATCTATTTTATTTGAGGAAAAGTTTACAAATCACATTGGGGTTTTTTTCCAGACAATCATTTATAGGCAATAATTATAGATTACATTTCTTATTAACTGTTGTTTGCCGGGTGTTGGGTCTATTTTCCCCACACATGTTTTCTCATTGAATCCTTAAAAAATCCAGGATGGTAAATGTTGTTGAACCCATCTTAGAGGTGCGGCTACTGAGACTGAACATTAAGTCATTTTGTCCAAGTGATTGAGTTGCCCTTTAAACTTAGTCTAATAAGTATAAATTCTGGACTCTTCTCTTTACTAGTTACTAACTTCATTTTCACTGACGTAAACTAAGGGCAGAATTTGTATTTTTTTAATATGATGATAGATGGTTTCTTGGTGTAATGGCATAGTAAATAAATACTTAGTAACTTTATCTTGAATTGAAATGGCAGAGTGATGCCTAGAATTGAGTCTCCTTTAGATAGATGTTCTTATTCTGTTTCTGCATAAAATGTGGTAAACTGAAAGTTCTTGTCTTTAAAAGTCATTTTGACAGTAACTTTAAAGTGAAAACTTTTCTTTCAAGGACCTCCTCATTCTGCCTGTCTTCCTAACAAGACTATGGCTGATAACAGCAGTGATGAGTTTGAAGAGGAAAATAACAAGGTGCAGTATAACCCATGCTTTCTTGTTTGTGGAATTTCTGCTTTGAGCTTTCCTTAATTGGTTTGAGATGCACAAGCTCAGTAGTAAACACTCTTTAACATTCATCTGCAGCAATTGGGTACCCATGAGCTCATCAAGGAAAATGTAAGAAGTCTACAATTCTAACTCTCTTTCAAGAGTAAAGCCCACCCTTACAGTTGATGTTGTGGTGAGGAATTTCAGAGTGTAGAGCAGTGTTTCACAGATTTTGCTGATCATAAGAATGAATGGTAGATTAGATTAAAAAAAATACAGATTCGCCGTCTCCACTTAGAACTATTGAATCAGAATCTGTTAGAGAGAAGCTTTGGAAATAGTATTTTTAATGAGTGAAACCAGCTTATTCTTATAATCTGGCAAGTTTGGAATTAATGGCTTAGGCAATACTTCTTTAATGATGCTGCCGATATTTTGTAAAAGAGACAACGCTGGTATCCCTCTGCTGTTCTGTGAGCCTTAAGAATCAGTTCAGTTTCAAAAGAAAGGTCGGGAACTACCTACAGCTCCGGCCAGGTAGGATGTTAGTGTTGTGTGTGTGCTCGACTTAAATCATTCTGTTCCTTCTTTGCATACAAGTCCAGCTTGTATTTTAATTGTCCTTCAAGTACAGACACTGTAGATGATAAGGTGAAGAATATTTGAAGTAGTACAGATTTCTTAGAGATTAAAAAGTAACATTGTAAGGTGACTTCACTCACCGTTATTGTGCTATTGTACTTAAATATGGAAATGGAAGTGTAGAGGGAAGAAAATAGTCTGTTAAAACCTTGATTTCAGTACTTCTTATACTTGGGTTTTTATTTTCAAAACTGATAATACAGTGGATAAGTTCATATTGTTTTTACCATTTAAACAACAGGTAATTTTTTTAGGCATTTATCAGTGATATATAAGGCTTTCCCCATTATATCATGCTTGAGTTTTATAAAGAATTACTTGGAAAAAGTAGACAAAAGAAAAGTGAGCAATTCTCCTAAGTTGACCACCTGATTTTTATATATCTCCACTCAATTCTTTCCTCTTAGTCTCTTCCATGCTGTGACCAATACTCAAGGCATTTCTCTTCTCAGTTTAGATGCTCTCAGAATCAGCAGGGAGGTCTGTTTTCAAGTTGACAGTGATTTTAAAAGCTCCCCTTGCCAGAACTGTTAACTAGGAGATTAAGAATAAGTCTAGGAAATTTTGAATTAAGAACATTATAGTAGCTTCTTACCAACTGTGTAATGTTTTGGTGGCCTAGTGAATAGGGAGTTGTGCTGCTAACTCAACATGAGAAGTCTGAATCTACCACCTGCTCAGAGGGAGAAAAAGGAACATTCTCTTCCAGTGCGGTGTGTAGCTTCTGAAAACCTGCTGGAGGATCAGCCATGAGTCAATTCTGACTCGATGGGAATGAGTTATTGTTGTTCCACTGTATATTAATAAAGCTTAATCATTGAATAAATTGTACAGCTGTATGTCTTTAGGGAGCACTGGTGGCCTAGTGGTAAAGAGCTGCAAGAAGGCACGTGGTTTTAATTCACCAGCTGCTGCAAAGGAGAAAGATGGACAGTCTCCTGTGTGATTTACAGCCTCTAAAACCCCCCTGGAGGGTGTTGAGGGTCAACTATGAGTCGGTTCCAGCTCCATAGCAGAGAACAACACTATGTGCTGTTATCTGTCAAACATATTACCAGTTGGTTAGAATTTCATCTGTGTATAATCAGTATTAATTTTAGAGGAAATTATGGTCAAACACAATTTGTATTCTGTAGAATGTCATAGTTTTATGTGCCTCTAACTCTTTTAACAAAAAACAAAATATTAAACTATTTATTAAAACTAGAACTAAGTATTTGTTCGTTTCAGTATAAACCATATGAACACTAAGCTTTTAAGACCTACTTTTTAAAGGGGACCAATTGGTCATCCTTCAGGTTCTAAGGGAGGGCATGCCACAGGCTGCAGGCCACAGAGGCAAAGACACGGACCCCGTCCCATCTGCCCCTACGAGCCCCAAGCACCAGGCCCCTTCTCATGGACTTGAGAGGGTGGGATGGTATGTAGAGAGCCAGAAGCTCAGAAAGGTAGGTTGTAATGCCAAGAACATACTAGTCTCTTATTTGAAATAGAATATATAGGCACTGCATTTAATTTATGGGGGAAGAGAAGAGAAATAGGAATAGGCTAGATTCTCTTTGGAGAAAAATATCACCAAATAGGAATGGAAAATGTATTGTCTTTGGATCTGCTGATCAGAATTCAGGTATAGTTTTGAGTAGAAACTTTTACCCCCATGGCTATAAGCACCTTATTGTGGGCTATCTCACAAATTAGATACTAAGTTCTCTTCCTATGATCTTCTAAAACTTATCCTTCCTGCTTCATCTTCTGTTTCCCTGTTTCCATACAAAATAATTAAGAGTTTCCACCCTCTAGAGTGAGTCCCAAATTTTAGGGTTGAATGAGACTGGATAGTTTATGTGGAACTCTCTAGAGCACTTAAGTGACAGGTACAGTAGACTTAAAGCAGAGTCATTATACCTGTTCCTCAAGAAAAGAAATACAATGTGGTTATAGAAAGTAAGAGCCCTGCCTATAGTTGAGCAGGAGTAGAAGGCTCTTGAACCCCCTCTGGGGGGGTGCCACCCTGCTTTTCTGGTGATTTGGGGCCAGGTGGTGCAGTATAGTTAAAACGGTAGGAGGGAACTAGGCAAGGTAAATTCAAAGTTCTCTTTATGTGACTTGACAATGCCCGCCCTGCCCTCCCTCAGGAGAAGAAGAAGACCTCACAGTTGACACCTCAGCGGGGCTTTAGTGAAAAGGATGATGATGACGATGATGATGACTCATCCGAAACAGATTCTGATGAAGATGATGATGATGATGAACATGGAGCCCCTCTAGAAGGGTGAGAAGAGACTCATTGCCAAGGACACTAAAGGCAGGGAGGAAATGTGTCTTTCAGAACATTCTTTTGATTCCTTCTATTTAGGATTTTCAGATGTCTCACAAACACAGCATAATGAGTTCTCATTTCTTTCTGACTCCACTGCCTCATTGAGTCTTATTTAAAATATTTGTAAACTTGGGGAATGTATGAAGTTTTTCTAAGTAAATATATAAGATGGCCCCTGCTTTCCAGGAGCCCACATCCTGGGGAAGAGAAAATAGACTTATATTGTTCATAAGGTCCCTATGAGTCTTAGTCAACTGAAAAGCACCTAACAAGAGTGTAGCAAGGAAAACAATATATATGCACACAAGCGTCTCTCTTTTCAACTCAGATCCCTTTGGCATAGGTAAAGAAGAGATGCTTCAGGAGCCCATCTTGAAGTAAGATCTTCCTGGAGAAGCTTTTTAAAAAAGTTATTATAGTGAAGTCACAAAACAAATGAGTTTCCCATTCAATACACAATTTGTTTTATGACATTAAGTCTAATCTAAATGTAATCACTGTCTTCTCACTTCTTCCCTGTGATTCTCATTTCTATTAATCCTTCCATCCTAACCCTTCCTGTCTTCTGGGCTTTATTGAACAAGTACTGCCCTTCTGACCTTCTGTGGTTGGCGATTCTGAGGAGTAGGAGTGTCCCTGATGGTTCCCATAATAGGCCTCTCTCTTACTTGGCTAAAAGTGAAGCCATGGGGTGAGTTTTGCTTTGATTTCTCCTGGACTAGGCATAAAGGCATAAATTAAAGCCTCACTTTTTTCCAGTCCTGCAGGCTGATTAGTCACAACCTTTGAATTTTGATCAAAATGGATATAAGGCCCAGCCATTTAAAATTTAAAAGTTAGTGGTTAAACAAATGATGGATAGCCAGTTAGTGGAATTCTGTCCATTCAAGTATGAGGTAATTTGTGCATTCTCATTCATTACTTTGAGTTGGAACAGACTTATAGCTGACCCTCCTCTGGCTTTCTTAGTCTGTAAATTGCATAGGAGGAAACTGCCTGTCTTTCCTTCACGGAACTGTTGGTGAAATCCAGCAGCCAGCAGGGGTGGTCTTTGGGTGAGTAGCACACCTTCCTACGGACTGTGCCACCAAAGCTCCTAGATTCATTACTGAGGAATAATCTCTTAAGAAATATTATCACATTTTTAAAAAAGATATAAAAGAGTATTTATGGTGTGTTTTTGTGAATATTAAAAATTATATCTGAAGGATATACTGAAATTTAAGAACACCAGTTACCTTTGGTGTAGAGAACTTAGACACAGGTGGGAGGGAGATTTAGCTTTTTATTGTATACTTTTCCTTCCTCTTCTTTTGTATCATACATATGCATCACTTATTAAATAAAGCAGTCTGATAAAAATAGGCAAATATCTAACTTCCAGGCTGATTTCCCATAATCAGCTGTATTCTGAGGAAACGTAAATTATAAGTCATTAATTTTTTTATTAAGCAACATCCTCCAAAGAACCTTATTAATAACTCATAAGGTGTTTTACTTCCTCAATAATATTCATTACATTTTACTTGATTATAATTAATCTTCTATGTCTTGCTGTTTTTCCCATATAGTATGCATTTTCATATATCAGCATAACTTATATGTACTTGTTAAATGATTTTTATTCATTTCTATATACTTAATCATCTCCCAAATCTTAGATATTTTATTTCCTCTGAGATTTTACTATTATAAATAACATTGTTCAAAGCAACTTTATGAAAACTTTTTTATGGGATAAACTGTATGTAGGGAATTTAAATCCCATATTCTACCTTCTGTTTTCATCTCTTTCAGTCACAAAGAGAAAAAACTTTGTATGTTACACTCTAAAGTCGAAGAAAATTATTTACATGTTTCTTTAGCTATTTGTCATTGTCCAACATAGTTGAGAGTTAATTATAATACATATTAAAGTTGCCTTGGAACTGCCCTTCCCTTTAAAAATTTTTTTTAAAAACCAAGCAAAGTACCTAGTGAAGGAGGCTGTAAAAAGAGCAAGGATAGTTTGGGGACACTGGAGTCTGACCTCTACAAACTCCACAAGGGGGAACTGCCCCTAGCAACAACATTCACTCCGCACACTAATTCCCATGAGGTCAGCAATGTCCTCCCACACTCATGCACCACACCCACCTACTGCACTGCACCCACCTACAGGGTCCTAAATATATTGCAGTGACCACTCAGTGTTTACAGAACCATACTCATGTTTATGGTGTTTGCAAGATATAATCTCTGAGTCCAGACAGTGTCTCAGTTACGAGCTAGATACAGTCCCTGGCACAGGAATCTCTGGCCGTGAAGGGATGCACACTGTATTTTTTTTGGTTCTTCTTCTTCTTATGTTTAGATACCCAGTTTCTGCTGCTGAATCTGCTCAGTGTAATGGTTAGCTGAGCCAGTCCCCTTGTGGATAGCTGAATACACTCCATTTGCATGAGGAAGAAATGGCTCATACAGCTGTTGATGTAGGCAGGTCACATATTTTCAAAGCAAGTAGAGTTGAGGTAACTGGACCAGATTAAAGACAGTGGTCTAGGAAGCCAAATGTTTAGCAATAGACCCACTACACCATAGAGGCAAAAGGTAGATGCAGCAATGTCTGATTGATCTCATTCTGCTATCAGAGATATCACAAGTGTATGGCTTAAACAAACAGAAATTTACTTTCATTCCATTTGAGAGACTAGAAGGCCAAATTCAGGGTGGTGTCTGCTGTAGGCAAAGGCCCTATCTGTCGGTTGTGGAGGAAAGCCCTTGTTTCCTTCAGCTTTAAGCTAGGTGTCCTCTGGAGCCCTCATGTATTCTGGCCTTTGTCAATGTCAAGGAGTCTTCTTGCACAAGTGCCTGGCTTCCACAGGACAGACTTCCACTTCTGGTGATTATTTCCCGATTGGTCTGAGCACCCCCCCCCCACCCCATGCCAGTACCAGCTTGCTTTATTTTACTGACATCAGCCTAGAAGAACTCCCTGTTAACATCTAATTAGATTGTCATGGGCTTTGGGAGTGTGACATTCCACCATTAATCCTCCTTCAATGATTTGGTTTATCAGATAATGGAGGATCATTGTTTAGCTTCCACATTATATACATGTATTTTTGGTGGGGGCCACAGTTAAATCCATGACAGGAGTCATGTATTCTGAGATAGAGTAGCACATAAGCTAAACCAGGACGGTGTAATATTCATTCTTGGCTTCCAGTCTCTAGTGGTCTTTTTCTTTCCCCAGGGCCTATGATCCTGCAGATTATGAACATTTGCCAGTTTCTGCTGAGATTAAGGAGCTTTTTCAGTATATCAGTAGGTAAGTGACTAGATCCTCCCATCGTCCTTCCACCTTGTCCCTAATAATTCCTTCTAGTCTGAAATAAGGGAGCTATGGTGGCTTTAGTGGTAAGGAGCTGTATTGCCAACCCAAAGGCGTTTGAATCCACCAGTTGCTCTACAAGAGAAAGATAGAAAGATGGACAATCTCCTGTGTGTTGTACAGCCTCCGAAAACCTGCTGAAGAGTCAGCTATGATTTGGTTCTGACTCGACGGCAGTCTGAAAAGACTACTTTAGATTTATTTATTTATTTATTTTTTTAGCCTGAATAATAATGTAATTTTCTGCTGGTTTTTCTCCATCTTCCTTTGGCAATATCTCATTAGGTACACACCTCAATTGATTGAGCTGGACCACAAACTGAAACCTTTCATTCCTGATTTTATCCCAGCTGTTGGGGATATTGATGCATTCTTAAAGGTACAGTCAGTACATTCTTTAAAAAATTATTCTGACCTCTTTGTTTTGCTAACAATTTCACCAGCTTCCTTGACTGTTGTTGATATTGTTGAGTTACTTCCAACTCACAGTGATTCTGTACAACAGAACAAAACACTGCCCAGTTCTATACCATCCTTGATAGGTTTGAGCCCATTGCTACAGCTCCTGTGTGACTGCATTTCATTGAAGGGTTTTTCCCTCCTGACCCATACATTATGAAGCATGAGGTCCTTGTCCAGGGACTGGTCCCTCCTGATACCATGTTCAAGATACAAGCATGGCTCATTTTATTGTGCTCTACTTTCTGTACCTCAGATACTGTGTTTTTTACAAATTGAAGGTTTTATAGCAACCCTGCAGAGAACAAGTACATCAACAGTGTTTTTCCAACAGCATGTTCTCACGTTGCATCGCTGGGCAACATTTTGATAATTCTCAAAATATTTAAAACTTTTTAATATTGCTCTTGCATCGTTCTTAGACTACAGTGTGGTTTAACATAACTATATGCCCTGGGAAACCAGAAATGTCCTGTGACTCACTGTGCTGTGACAGTCAATTGGTTTGGGTGGTCTAGAACTAAACTGACAGTTCCTGTGAGGTATGCCTGCTTGTGAGACGACGGCTCACCACCTCACTTCTAGGGACCCTTCTGGCTATACTTCTTCTGAGACAGATTTCTTCTTCTGGCAGTCTGCAGTGTAGTCAGTATTCTTGACAACACATAATTCAATGGCATCATTTCTTCTCTTTTTTTAAAAAAAAATTATTTTATTAATTTTAATGAACATTTACAGAGATTTTGGATTTCCATTTATTCATTGTTGCATTTTTCTCCCTCCGCCCCCCCACCCCCCAGTTCGCTCCTCTCTTTGAAAAGTAAAATTCTTTTTTTGGTATACAATCCTCCCACATCCCTCCCACTGCCCGGAGTACACTCCACTATGCAACCTTAATTCTGGACTCTTGTGATAACCATAATACCCTATCATATATCGCTTTTAAATGTTCTCTCCCTCATCTGTTTCAATGCAGTATACATAATTTATCCAGTTGTTCTCAGTCCTACCCCAACCCTGATGTCAGTCCCATTCTACAACAGTGGCACCATGCAGTATTTGTCCTTTTGTGACTGAGATATTTCACTCAGCATAATGTCCCCCAGAGTCACCCATTTTGAATAATATTGCATGAGTTTCTTGTTTTTCAATGCAGCATAGTACTCCTTTGTGTGAATATACCACAGCTTCTCTATCCATTCGTTTGTGATGGGCACTTAGGTTGTTTCCAACTCCTTGCTATTGTGAACAAAGCCATGATAAACATGGGTGTGCATATATCTGCCTGGATGTCCGTTATATTCCCCGTATTGGTATATTCTCAGTATTGGAATTGCTGGGTCAAATGGTATCTCTATTTGTAATTTTTTTTATAGTCATTAGTTTTCTTTATTAGATTACATAGTACTATAACTTGGTTACTAGTTTCATTTTACAAAAGCCAACCGTAGTGTCTGCATTTGGTTGACTGTTGAAGACTTATATAAACTCAAACATAT
Organism: Elephantulus edwardii; assembly: GCF_000299155.1. Taxonomy (NCBI): domain Eukaryota; kingdom Metazoa; phylum Chordata; class Mammalia; order Macroscelidea; family Macroscelididae; genus Elephantulus; species Elephantulus edwardii. The sequence goes on along the minus strand of NW_006399843.1, from coordinate 12,407,067 downwards.
CATAGAGAATAAAAACATTTTCAGAAAGAAACATTCTGAGTTTTCTTATATTATGATCACCTCTAGAACTGTAACTCAAAGTCTTTAAAAATGTTGCTAGATAATTTTATTATACTAAAGCAAATGTAAGTCAATATTAAAAGACACTCTTCATAAAGTCTATATAACCCTTAATTCTTTTTTTTCCTAATTTTTAAAAATTTTATTTTAATAATTTTAATGAACATTTATAGAGATTTTGGATTTCCATTCATTCATTGTTGCACTTTTCTCCCTGCCCAGCCCTCCCCCTCACCCCCCCATTTGCAACTTTTTGAGAAAGCACCACATGACTTTCCACAGTGGTTGCACCAATCATTTCTTTGTTGTGTTAAGTGCCATCAAGTCATAGGCGACTCATAGTTACCCTATGAACCAAAGTCCTTGACACGTGCGTGCGTAACTTTCATCCTTGCTCCAGGTTCATAGGGTTTCCGGAGGCAAGCTATAGTTATGGAAGTGGATACCACTCCTGCTTCCATGCTTGTTTCAACCGGGGAGCGCCACCAAACACTGTCCACCATAGGTAACCATATCATATTTGATTCATCAGTGTCACAGTGTTCAGCTTCACAGCGACCACAAGTTACCTCTGTATGGCAAGTGGATACACCAGGGCTATACAACCTAGAAGACTGTTTGAAAAAAAAATAATGAAAAACAGGCCTGAGAGCCGTGGATTAGCGTCACCCACCTTTGGCTTGGTAGCACCGCTTTTGGTCCACTAGGCCAACTGGTCTCTCTCTTATGTCGTCTTCTTTAATCACTTTCCAATCTTTTTTTTTCCCCCCAATCTTTTAAATGCATAATGTTGAAATGGAAAATGCCATGGCTTAGGTCTGGTAAAACTTAGTCCCCAGAGTGATTATCTTTGTTTTTTTTAACAACAACAACAACAATTATATATGTAGTCTTCATTTCATTTTTAACCTTGTTCTTTACCCCAAGTTACACTCATTGCTCTTAGATAGTACTTCTCACATAAAACTTTTCATGCATTGCCTCTTAACTGACCATGGCATCAGCTTTGTATTTCATCTCCTATTATCATGTATGTTTTTCTAGATGGTATTTAGTACAGTATGATTTACACGAATGCTTTTTAATACTAATGATGAACATTGCTTTCTCTTCTCCTTATTTGAAACTGCACTTGTATCCCTATAGTCTGCGTCCCATTTTTCTCTGTCCTTTCTTTCTTTTCCCTTCACCAGGTCCCACGTCCTGATGGAAAGCCTGACAATCTTGGGCTGTTGGTATTAGACGAGCCTTCCACAAAGCAGTCAGATCCCACTGTGCTCTCCCTCTGGTTAACAGAGAATTCCAAGCAGCACAATGTCACGGTAAGACACTAGCCTGTGCAAGCCCCAGCTGAAGTGGCTGAGAGCCGGAGCCTCCCTTGCATTTCTCGGGTTGGCTTATCATCAGTAAGGATTGCCATAGTTTCAGCTCGGTGCTTTTATTTTTGGGTGCAGATAGACAACAAGCTTAGCTTTAAACCAAAAGGTTGGAGGTTTGAGTTTATCTAGGGACACTTCAAAACAAAGTCCTGGTGATGTTTACCAAAAAAATCAGCCATTAAGGGAGCTCTGGTGGCCCAGTGGCAAGAGGCTGCACTGTAGTCCCAGAGGCATGCAGTTCAAATCTACCAGATGCTCTGCTGGAGAAGGAGGGGCAATCTCTTCCTACACCAGCTGGATCCAATTTGACGGTACACACCCCACACACACACACCCCAACCATTAATAATTCTGTGGAATGCTCTTCTACTGTGAGCACACACGGGCTTGCTGTGACTGAGGGCCAATTCGGTAACAACCAGCTGGTTTTTATTTGTTGTGTTTTATTTATTTTAAAAAAATTATTTTAGCCCTATTTTTTGTAACAGCTACTTTTAAAAATATTTATAATCCATGAAATTCACCATTTTAAAATACACAAGTCCATCATTTTTAGTTTGTCCGTAGAGTTTTGTACTCATCACAACTATAGCTAATTTTAAAACATTTTCATCATCTCACCAGACACCTCACATCCATTAGTGGTCGCTGTCCCTTTCCCATGATCCTCTCCCCTCATAACTACATCATTCTGTTTTATGACTAATTGATAGTTCATTGTATGGTTATATCACATTTTGTTTATCCATTCACCTGTTGTTTCTGCTTTTATTAATACAAGTCTTTGAGTGGACATACATTTCAACTTTTCTTGGATACATATGTAGGAGTGGAATGACCAGGTCATGTACTAACTCTGTGGTTCATGTTTTGAGGAACTGCCAAATTGTTTTCCAAAGTTACTGCACCATTTTACAAAACCTCCAGGAATGAATGAGAGTTCCTATTTCTTTAGCCTCTCTCAGTCCTTGTTATTGTTTGTCTTTCCATCTGTAGCCCTTCTGAGTGGGTGTGAAGTAGCACAGTGTGGTCAGTCCAGCCCTGTTGACTTGCACCCTGTCCATAGCCCTAGCATGTTCTGTCAAGGTTTCCTATAACCTTCATTTGGTTACTCTCAGGCTTCCCTTTTCAAAGGGAACCCTTGTGTGTCAGACACCAGATTTGATGGAGCTTCTCTGCTGAAACAAGAGAGCTGCTTCAGTGCTGCCAGCAAAACTTTACCCTTATTTTTCTAGCAACATATGAAAGTAAAGAGTCTAGATGATGCAGAAAAAAATCCCAAAGCCATTGACACATGGATTGAGAGCATCTCTGAGTTACACCGTTCTAAGCCCCCTGCGACTGTGCATTACACAAGGTAAGAAAATTCTAATGCTCCCACAGTGACCCACACTACTTTTCATTACCTCTGAGACTGTCACCCTTGAGAAGAGACCCAACAGCTTGGGCTGTATTTCATCTACCCAAGGTCCTATGGGTCTTAGTTACAGACTCAGATTGCAAACAGAAACATTATGATTTACTTATCACTGAGCAAACTCCTTCAAACCCTCGGCCCTGGTTAAGTTAGGTTTTCCAAAACTTAGGCTCTCCTGAAATCCTGGTATCTCCAATGAAGAGCCTCTCTTTCTTCCTAGAATATTTTTTTATTATACGGTTTTATTATTATTATTAATTTTCATGAAAATTTACAGAGATTTTTGGATTTGTATTCATTCATTGTTGAACTTTTCTCTCTGCCCACCCCTACCCTCTACTTTGTTCTTCTCTTTGAAAAATAAAAGAAAAATTCTTTCATTGTTATACAATCCCTCCCTCCAAGTCCATTCCACTATGCAGACTTTGTTCTGGATTCATGTCATGAGAATAATATCTAATCATATATACGTTTTAAACACTTCTCTCTCTCATCTGTTTCAATGCAGCATACATATTTATCCCATGTTCCCTTTAACAACAATGGCACTATGCAGTATTTGTCCTTTTGTGACTGAGATATTTCACTCAACATAATGTCCTCCAGGGTCACCCATTTTGAATAATATTTCATGAGTTCCTTGTTTTTCAATGCAGCATAGTATTCCGTTGTGTGAATATACCAGAGCTTCTCTATCCATTCGTTGATGGGCACTTGGATTGTTTCCAGCTCTTTACTATTGTGAACAAAGCCACAATAAACATGGGTGTGCATATATGTGCTTGGGTGGCAGTTATGGTTTCTTTAGGGTAAATTCCCAGTGGAATTGCTGAGTCAAATGGTATTTCTTTTTTTTGTTAATTTTTTTAAATTATTATTAAATTTTATTAGTTTTAGTGAACATTTACAGAGATTTTTGGGTTTTCATTCATTCATTGTTGCACTGTTTTCTCTACCCTCCTCCCCAGTTCGTTCTTCTTCCCCCGCCCCCAAATGTCTGTTTTAATTGTACAATTGCCACAGTGCTTGTCGAAGCCAGTTCTGATTAATCTCCTTTGTCAGTGTGTCCTTTGCCATTCCCTATCTCTCCTCCCTGAGAGAGCCTTCACCCTGATTCATAAGGAAAAGGGGATGGCATATTCTCTTAGCTACTTTGTGCTGAAAAGGGACACTGTAGGTTTCAGGGTGAAGGTCTTCTCTCACTACTCTAAAGGGCCCCTTTGGCAGTAGGAAACACATAGACTATTATGGAGATTGATTTTGGAATTTAGATTTACTGTTATCATTTGTGCTTAGCCGTACATGTTCATATCCTTGAAGATGTATCATGGAAGTGTTGCAGCCTAGAAGACACAAATTTAACTAACAAGTTAAAAGTACATGAGTCAAAAATTAAAAAGCAATAATATTCCGAGTAGAGGTTCTAATAGTGGCACAAATCAAGTTACAGAGGGAAGGTGGTTCTTACAATAAAAGACCTATAGACTAGCACTTTGTCTATTATAGTGTAGAGGCTAGGAACCACAAGATGTAGAGGCTCAGCTATGTCATTTATGGTTCTTAAGTCCTAGAGCAAATTCTATCTACCACTGGGTTGTTTTACAACTTGGAAGTTCGAATGCAAGGTAGAGGTAAAGTAAGGAACTGCTTATGAGGTTTTCCGTCCATTCCAACAACTAAGAAATAGTGAGAAAAGTTGGGACCTCAGAAGGCTTTTAGGACCAATTAGTAGGCTCTGTGTCCAGGAGAAAATGAATATACTTACCGGTAATGTTAATGCTCACCCACAGCTCTTCTGGGAGGGTCTAAATCATTGAAGCTCAAATGGTATTTCTATTTGCAACTTTTTGAGAAAGTGCTATACTGCCTTCCATAGTGGCTGCACTCATCCTAGAATATTTTGACTCATAGGTTACTGATATCCTCCGTGTGTCTTTCTTTTCCATATTTAATTCTGTACTTTTAGGCCTATGCCTGATATTGACACGCTGATGCAGGAATGGTCCCCGGAGTTTGAAGAACTTTTGGGCAAGGTGAGTAGAGAGTAGTAGGAGCAAAAAGAAGATAAGACTTTCACCATAGGGTTTTCCCAGTGGGTTCTCCTTGTCCTTGTTCTTATTGTCCTTGCTGCGTGTCATTGAGTCTATTTTGATGTATAATGAATGACCCAACAGGAAGGAATAGAACTGTGCCATACAATTTCTTAGGTTAAAATCTATATGGGAACAGATCTCTTATTTTTTTTCTCCCTTTTGTGGAGCAGCAGATGGATATGAACTGCTAACCTCTTGGTTAGTAACTAAGCACTTTAACTGTTGTGTCACCAAGACTCTTCCTCATTATTATCTCTTAAATTGAAGTAAAATTTACAATCAGAGAAATACCCACATCATAAATCTACAATGCAGTCAGTGTTCACCAGCTGAAGATACTTGTGTAGCCAGCACATTGGTTTAAATAATTTCTAGCACCCTAGACATCCCCCCGTTTTCTCACTACAAGGTATCCCCTCTCCTGATTTCTAACAGGTAGATTAGTTTCACTTACTTTTGTACTTTATTTAAAACATTGCTGCACACTTTTAAATTGATGATCGTGCTTAGAAACACATTTCTCCACCCCTCACCCCCCACCCCCTGAGGTATTGCCGTCATTTGCAGCAATGTATTAAACTGAGTCATACAGACTAGGCTCTTTTATGTCTTTTTCCTTTTGTTCACGTTCTCAAAACCAATCATGATAATTTAGGAAAGAGAAAAATGGAAGATTTGCCAACAGAAGCATATAAAATGGTAGAAAGGGTAAGAGCCAAATATATAGTGGCACAAAATAATCCATAAACAAACCCATGCATATGTGGGAATTTGGTATAGAAGAAAGGTAATATTTTAAATGAGAAGAGGTAGAATGAAATTGTGGTGAGGTGATTTGCTATCCATTGGTGAAAAACATGTATCTGTGTTAACCATATGTTGTTGCTGTGTGCTGTCGAGTCGCTTGTGATTCATAGCAACCCTATGTACAATAGCTCTGAACCCTGCTTATCCTGTGCCAACCTTGTTGCTGACACATCTGCCCTCATTACCCCAATCACTGAATCAATCCATCTCATCCAGGGTCTTCCTCTCACACGTTGTCCCTCCACCCTTCCAAACATGATGTCCCTCTCTAAGGACTGGTCCCTCCTGGCAACATGTTTAAAGAATGTCAGATGGAGCTTCAGAATCCTTGCCTCCAAGGAGCAGCCTGGTCTCACACTCTCCAAGACAGACCCGTTTGTTGATGGTCAATGATACATTTAATATTCTTCTCCAGCATCACAACTCAAAGGCATCAATTCTTATTCTGTCATCCTTAGAGATTTTCCAGCTCTCTGATGCATAGATTACTGAAATCCAAGTGAATTAAAGAGCTAATGTAATTTTTTTTTTAAAAAGGTGGAGAGTCAGGAACAAGAGGAGGTGATAGGATGTGTGACTAGTGGCCTCCATGAGCAGTTACCAGCAGATGCACTTGGTGCCTGGCTGCATTCACAGATCCTGTGACCAAAGATTCTATTGAAGAATCCTGATCAAAAAGGAGAAGATGCAGAACATAATTTAACTTTTTCATGGGCTCCAGGCTTTATGGAGTAGTAGAGGCTAAGTGAACACCAAAACCAAGATAATATTTTCATTTTAAACCATAAAAACCACCCTGATATCTTAAAATCAAATAGTAGCTTAATAGTAAAGAATGTCTGTGTTGAGCCTTATGCCCTTGTGTGATCTGTCTATACATAATCAAATGAGTAGCAATTTGAAAGGTTAGATAGGAAAATTAAGGGACAGTGAATTATGTTAATAGTGAGGCTGTGACTCAGAAAATGAGGGTGAGAATGGTTGTACAATTTGAAGATGTGATCTGTCACTAAATTACACAGGTTGAAATTGTTGGATTGATGTGTGTGGTATGTATATTCTCAATAACAACAACCAAAATAATATTATAAAAATAAACACAGAGGGGAAAAAATGATTAAAAGTCATTGGTTTTTAAGTTTACAGTAAGATTCTTTTTTATAGGTCCAAAACTTTAAACTTACAGAATTTTTTATTTATATGAGTATAGATATATTAATTTTTTCTGTTCATATAGGTGTCCGGGTGCCATTAAACATTATAATTCTTCATTAATCAACAAAGGAAGAGCTGTGGCAATATATTTTATTATGAAGTACTTTTCTCTTGGCAGATCATTTGCTGTTTTAATAGTTAATGAGTATCACCAACTCTGTTTAACTGGTCAGGAGGAAAAAAAAGTCCTTTGCTTGGCGAAGTGTGTTTTTTTGGTTCGATTTTTTTATGGAAATGACTCTTGCTATGAACCAGTGAAATGTCGGCCTTTGATTTGAGTCTGACTGCTGTTCCTTCCAGGTGAGCCTGCCCACTGCAGAGATTGATTGCAGCCTGGCAGAGTACATTGATATGATCTGTGGTGAGCACCCCACCCCTGCCCCATAGTCTTCTACCCCATGCCCCCAACCCACCCTGGGCTCGGCATACATTTATTTCAGGCTTTTAAAAGGTTTGTTTACTCTGAGAAGATAGCGTCTTGAGTTACAGCCAGTTGTTTTGTCTGGTAATACCTAGGGGTAATGTTTGGGTGTAAGTGACTATCTACTTGGGTATAATACCCCCCAAAGTGATAGGAGTCATCCACAGAGGGGATTGGTGATCCTAACAGGAATACCCCATGATTTCCATGTTTCAGCTGGACTTGTTAATGGATATTCTTTTTCATGTCAGCCATCCTAGACATCCCTATCTACAAGAGTCGGATCCAGTCCCTCCACCTGCTATTTTCCCTCTACTCTGAATTCAAGAATTCACAGGTAAGACCAGCATCAGGGATTAGCCAAAGTTGTACTGTGGAGCTGTGTGTGATTGTGTGCTGTGGGTCTGCAGGACGTTTCTGCCTTCAGGTTCCGTGACTCTCTCATTAGCCCTGTAATTAGAAAGCAATGAGGAGGCAGGAGTGGAGCTTTCATAAGAGGGAGAGCGTGTGAGAGATGTGAGGCTCACGTGAGGCCAGGTAAGAACCCACAGAACACACATTCTTAGAGGAGAACCAAGTAGCGTGATGAACAGAAGTGTGATTAAAGAGGAAAAGGGGGTTTTACTGAAGGGAGGTGTGGCAAATTTCTGAATGTTTTTCAGAAACTGCATTATTAAGAAGTTGTTTTAGAAATGGATTTGAGAAGAAATTAGTATTTAAAGGATTGTGAACAGGTTAGTTCTTGTTAAATGTAGCAGCACATTCCAAATCCTCATTGTCCCCTCTCCTTTCTTGACAGCATTTTAAAGCTCTGGCTGAGGGCAAGAAAGCATTCACCCCTCCATCCAACTCTGCCTCCCAAGTGGGAGATGCAGAGACCTTGGCCTTCAGCTAAGACACCTCCCAAGTCTGTTTCGGGATCAGCCTGGATCTCTTCAACTCTGAGAACGAGAGGTCATCATCAGCCTGCCTGGCTTCCTTGCTGAGTCTCAGCTTGATGCAGGGACACTTCCCGGATTCCATCTGCCAGAGCACAGCAGATGTATGTTAAGTGGCTTATGACTGTCTCTGATTTGCTTCCTTTAGGAGTTGCTCTTCTACACCACTGTGAAGATTTGAGTTAGAGTTGCAGTTTTGACGATCATAAGAAAGAAACTCAGATTGGGAGGAAAGTGTAAATAAGATGTTTATTTTGGATGGGAGTGGAATGTTCTATTTCATTCTTAATGTTTATTGTCAAAGATTTTATAAATAAAATTTTTCCAGGTTATTTTGCTCTTCTAGAATAAAATGTTTATTGAGCTTGAGACAGAGATAAGGTTTTGGCTTAGTGAAAGACATTAAATGACTAAGAGTTTGAATAACCAATTTTGTTGAATTTTCCAAAGCTGGCATGAGGAGGAATAACTTTCCTCTTAGAGTTTCATTTTTCCACAGGTCCCTTTACAGGCTCCTTCCTGTCTCGCTCCAGGGCCGTTTGGTTTGGTTTCAGGGAGACAGCAACCATTGTGGTCCCAGTGAGCGAGAACTGTGCCCTGAGGTAGGGCAGTGATAGTGGACAGACTGGGCAAATCTTTGGGAAGTTACATTGGCCAAGCTCCAGTTAAGAAATCAAATCATGTTAATTAGGTCTAACAAAGGGGGTTTAATAAAGGAACTTGGTTGCAAAGGTGTTGAAGGGCTGAAGGAACAAAAGGGAGGCTGGAGGTGGTTGCACTGCTGGTGCTGGAAGCAGAAGACGTGTTACTGTAGCTGGGTCTTGAATGGCTGAGAGGTGCCATCCTACAGCCTCGAGTCAGCAGCCGTGCACCACTGCTGCTGCTTCCTCCCTCCCACTTTGTCATCTTCCCTTCTTCCAGGGCTTCACATCGGGGGGAGTTAGCAGCAGGCAATATAATGTGTAAAATAGAGTTGTGGGGCTCCCAGCACCAGCTGTACAACACAGAGTATAGAACAGACTGTATGGGCCTGAGAAGCAACAGATCAAAGTAACCAGCAGAGGTGACAGGGAAGCCACAGAAATTGGTGATGGTGCGAGTGTGGGGGAAGGATGGGAAGAAAGCAAGGGTTACTGTCTTGACTGGGGCAACTGAATGGATAATGGAGCCAAGCACTGATGGGGAGATATAGGGTGTGAATTAGTTGGAGAGTAAATTATGTGAAAATGCTCACAGTTGGTAACATGTTAAGTGCCATAAAGTTAGAGATGACGCATAGCAACCCTACGAATGAAAGTCTTGAACACAAAACTTTCATCTTTTTTCCAAGTTCATAGATTTTCAGGAGGCAAGCTTTTTGTGGAAGTAGATGTCACTCTTGCTTCCAATCCTGTTTTATTCAGGAGATCCACAAAAAAGCAGCTCGCACCCTATTGTGAGCAACAGCCAAACCTTAGTTTCAACCCCAAACCAGAAAACACAACTTAGCAGAATCCGAGCCAGCGGTTCTGCTCATCTTCAGGCTAGAGGGGAATGGTTTTCTTTTTTTTTTCTTTAAATTCTTTGTGTGTGTGCCATCGAATCAGATCCAACTGGTACAGGAGGAGATTGCTCATCCTTTTCCAGCACAGCATCTGGTGGATTTGAACTGCTTGCCTTTGGAATTGCAGTGCAACTTTTTGCCACTAGGCCACCAGAGCTCCGGGAATGGTTTTCTTACAGATTCTTAAAACAGCTATGTTCCCATCCTGTTTGGATTTGAAGAGCGGGAACATCTACATTCTTGAGCTCAAGTCTCACTTGACCCCACAGCAGGCCCCTTACTCCACCGAGACAGGTACCACTAATGCTCACATTTAACTCACCGGGGAAGGATGGAGGCATAATGTGATGGATACTCAATCAAATAAGCCATTAAGTTTTCAGGAACAATGAGATTGCCTTCTTGGCCAGAGCTGAGACGGCACTAATGCTTCATGCCTAAGTGAATGGTTAATGCACTATCCTCTCCTAATACCAGCACATCCACCCCGCCTCTCTGTGGTCATCTTTGGACACCACTTTCATCGTGGCCTCTCCGCTCCTCTTCAGCAATCCACAGTTACTCTGTCCCGGCCACTTGCTTGGTGGCCCTGCGTGAAGTCAGTTATTCTGTGCCACAATCAACCTATCTATGAAACCGTTTTAAAGCACTAACTCAGCCTCATAAGGTCTTTTTTTTTTCTCCCCATGGGTAAAGATAATAAGACATCTGAAATTATTAAGTAATTAAATATTAAGTAATATTTAAGGTCATTATGTTACTAAGAAAACATTTTCAGCTTGGTCTCTCCGGCTTTCTACTTGACTGCTCACTTCCTACCCAGAGTTTCATTTCCATCATTCCCTAGTGTGAATTCTGCTCCTGCAGAACTAACCTGCTGCCTCTGCTGTGCGTGACTCATGCGTTTCCTCTGGGAACTGAGCCTTTAGATGGATGGGCTGTTTGTCTTGTTTGAAATGCCACTCACCCTCTCTGTGATCCTTGGCTTTAGAAAGTTCCAAATTCGCAAAAATCAAACATATATAATCCCTCCCTCCTTGAGCCCCATTAAAAGGACAGTAGAAACCAAAAACCAAACCCACTGCCGTTGAGTCATATTGTTCTTAAGCACCATCCAGTCAACTGTGACTCACAGTGACCCTGTGAATCACAGATCCTTGCTCTGTCCTTCACTATCCTCACAATCTTTGACATGCTCAGCCTTATAAAGTGGAAAGAAGCTTCCCACAGGGTTTTAAAGGCTGCGATTCTTTATAGAAGTGGACAGCCACAGGGTTAATAGGCAACCACCATGCCAGAGAGTCCACACATCCACTGCAGGCCTCACCTCTGAGATTTATCCTTCACCAAATAAGTTGATCGTACCTATATAGAACTACTCCTAACCCTGTGTCATTAAATTCCCTAAGGTTAGAATTTATAACACATAGGATCGTTTACGTTATTCTGAGGTTCACAGTCATAGTGATACACAATAAACCCAACCTTCTATATTTACACTTCAAATCAGAATAAAAGGAGTCCTTTTTGAGAAGACTGATCAGCCAGAGAGGAAAAAGCTCATCAATAATGTCAGGACTTCTTCAGGCAAATGTTCAAGTCCCTGCCTATAGACTTCCAATCAGGTTCTCGTGTATGTGTGTACACGTGCACCTTAAGTATTAATGTGCAGTCACAGTCATTTATCTGAAGGAATTGTGGAGGCTGAAACCAACAGAACAAAGGTGCTCAGAGAAACAAAAGGACTGGTCCTTCCTCACAACATACTAAAAAAATGTAAGACAAAATTTCACCACCCAGGCCTCTACGGAGCACTCTGGTCTTTCTCCAAGAAAGACTTACACTGTTGTTAGATGCTATTGAGTACAACTCATAGCCACCATAAGAGTAATAGATTTGAACCTTGTCCTGTCCTATGCCATCCTCATTTTTTCTGACACATAGCATTTCTCAACTTTGGCAACACATTAGAATCCCTAAAGATCTTCCCCACCTCCCTCTGTTTTTTGGGTTTTTTAATCATTTGCTTACAAAGTTAGTATACATTGTGTTTCACACTATTCTTCATTCACATTGTGTTTCATACAATCATTCTGATGCATTATATTATAAAATTAATCACCATTGGACCTTGCCCATCTTTACCCTGTCTTTTCACCCGGATACTTTCCCTTTTCTTGCCCTCTGCCTTCCACCTACCAAACTGTGCTACCCTGTGGCTTCACCTCTGTCCTCACCCCTCTGTTCTCACTCCTCACTGCCCCCATTGAGTTCCCATACATGTTTTAATAGTTATCCTTCTGTTTTTACAATAATGGTCTTATGCAGTCTTTGAACATAGAAACTCTGTATGACCCAGCTACTAGGAATATACCCCCAGGAAATTGGAACTGAGACACAAACGGAGATTTGTATTCCAATGTTCATAGCAGCTGTTATTCACCATCATAAGAATATGGAAACAACCTACATGTTCAGCCACAACAAAATGGACTGAAAAATTTGGTATATTCACACTGGAATACTACGCAGCACTCAGGAGCAACAATTCCAAAAAATGTTTAACGTAGGAGAGGTTGGAAAGCACTATGCTGAGTAAACTAATGCAGTCTCATAAGGACAAATACTGCATAAAGACCTCTTTAAAAATATCCTCACCCACTTAAGATCCAGGCCATGGTCTTCTCAGTTACTTGCTATGCATCTGAGAGCTGGACAGTGAATAAGGATGACAGAAAAAGAATTAATGCCTTTGAGTTGTGGTGCAAGAGAAGAGCATAGAGCATACTGTGGGCTGCCAACAGAACAAACAGGTCTGTCTTGGAGAGGGTGAAACCAGATTGCTCTTTGGAGGCAAGGATTTTTTTTTCTTTTCTTTTTTTTGGAGGCAAGGATTTTGAAGCTACATCTCACATACTTTGGACATGTTGTCAGGAGAGACCAGTCCTTGGAGAAAGATATCATGCTTGGAAAGATAGCGGGTTAGTGTAGTAGAGGAAGACTTTGGATGAGATGAATTGACTCAGTGATGTTGGCAATGGGGGTCAGGTGTATCAGATATAGTAAGATTGGAGCAGGATAGGGCAGGTTTTAGAACCATTGCTCATAGGGTCACTACGAGTCAGAGTTGATTTGAAGGCGTATAACAAGAACTATATTATAAACTCATCTACTCTTTGGAGGTAGGATACAGGAATCCGTACTTTTTTATGCTTTTCAGATTACGTCAATGTGCAGATAAGTTTGCACACCACTGTCAGAGAGCTAGAAAGACCCCAGTGAAATCTGTGAACCAGGAGACTTTAAAGGATATGTACAAGACTTCTGGCAAGATAATGGATTGGGAAGACAGCAATTCAGCCCTTCTACAACTAAACACCAGAAAACAAAGATAACGTGGATGATAATCTTGGAACCTGAGCTACAAAGGAAGTAATACAGAAGTAGTTCAAGACTGAATGAAGGAAGAAACAGAATGAAAACTTTAAATATGAAGACAGAGCAGTGGACTGTCAATTGGTCTCACAAAGTGGAGCCATTTTGAACTTTTGCAAACAGCTTTCTGATCAGAGCAGAAACCCAGAATACAACTGTGTCTACAACAGGGGCTCACTGATGACGAGGAAAGTGCCAGCTCTCCTGTGGATCAGGGCAGTGACTTTCATCCCTGTCACCCACCAAGTGGTCATCAGGGTTCACCAGGCCCCAGCCCAGCTCCTCTTGAGACCAGGCTTGCACCATTTCCCATTTGGCACCAGATCAATAACACAACTCCACATTCAGACCCTCACTGTCTACCTCCGGGTGCTGGTGGAATGTGCCATTCCTGGTGTGTGGGTTGCCCATCTTGCAGCCATCCCCTAGACCAATAAAGGCACAGTCTCAGGCTGGGTCTGTACCTCTGACTAAAGGCCCTAGTGGATTCAGCACCGAGCATGTGACATGACCCCATATTTGGAGCAATACACTTTGCAAGTACTCTCAGGCACCATCTTTAAGTATCTTGGGGTTGGTATGGACTGTCTCTGGCAACATGCTTCTGTAAGTTTAATTTCAGGTGCATGTTGCCCTACCTGGGGAGGTGCATGCAATTGCACTAAGGGGTAGCATGCTATCTTATCTATTTCCATCCCACTACATAATCCAGCACTTGCGTGGACCAAGCTCCAGGTGCATAGGCCCCCCCTACATGCTCTCTTCCTCACCACACTGGCCAATTAAGCCATCTCAGAGCAGTGCCCTGCCTGCATTCATCCCCTGGACCATTAGACACACCATCCTAGACCCAGTGGAATTATTAGGCACCACTGTTCTCTTAGGCTGGGGGCTCTATTCTTTGATGTTCCCTAGGCTAGAAGAGGTGCCATCCATGACTTGCACCACATCTTGGACTTTCCGTGCCAGCAGCCACCTGACAGATGAACAGTAGCTCTTCCCTCACTGGGCACCCTTTCTGTTAGACAGGCAGAAACTCTATCCCAGCTCAGACATCTTGCCTCAACCTGCAACTCAGTCTACTATCAACTGTTCTACGTACAGAACAGAGAACTTCACATGTATAGCTGTCCTCCATCACATCCACAGAAAACAAGAAGAGTATAGCAAACTGTTTAGCAAGCACACTAACATGTCTCAATCAGATATAACAAAAGGTCTAGCCAGAGCAATAAGGCAAGAAAAAGAAATAAAAGGCATCCAGTTCTCATGATAAGTGCCTAGAGGCACCCACTCTGCTGGCAAGCGTCGCGTCCAAAGGCATTTAGCTCTCTTGCTCTAAGCTAGGAAGCCTGGTTCTCCTGCTCCTGGTTCTGCTGCTGCCATCTCTTGTCACCATCTCACACCTTCTCTGGTGCTACAGCCCTGTCTCCAGAGCCTAGAGGGTCTCAGCACAGAACCGCAGGTCTAAAGAATGCACTTCACTGTCAGATCTTAACTCTTGATCGTGGCAGGTTTTCCCCAGCAAGTACTTCTGGAATGGTTTGCTGTAAGTCTAGTGGATTGGCTGAACTGATGAATCCCCCTTACTAGGGTTCCATACACCTTATCTGCATGATTCCACCTCCACAAGGGTGTCATACACTTGACTTGCATTACTGATATGCTATTCAGTCCTTGGTGGACCACAAGCTCCTTATTTGCATAGATGATGGCAAGAAAGGTCTCATTAAAAAGTAATCCAGCACACGGTAGGCCAACCTGTGGTTTTTCTAGCCATGGTTCTTTTCTATTTGGAGGCTAATTTTCTCCCTCCAAATCACTTTTCTACCATTACTTGAGTCAGGCACATCTTAGTCTTCAAATATTCTTGTTCTTTAGCAAGGAAAATACCAAGCCATGGTAATTTTATTTCTTCCTGTGCATCTGAAAGTTGGACAATGAGGAAGGATGATTGAAGAAGAATCAATGCCTCTGAATTATGTTGGAGTAGAGCATTGAGTAGCCTATGCACTGCCAAAAGAATAGACAAATCTGCCTTCATGGAAATGTAACCAGAGTGCTTCTTAGATGCAAAGATGATGCACTCTGTCTCACTTCCTTTGGGCATATTTTCAGGAGGAACCAGTCCTTAGAGAGTGATATCATGCTGAGAAAGTAGAGGTCAACCAGAGAGAGGATGAGCCTCCATGAGATGGATTGACTCAGTGGCTACAATGATCTTGAGCATGACAGAGATCATGAGGACAGCACAGGATAGGGCAAGGCCCAGATCTGTTGTTTGTGGGGTCGCTAGGAGTCATAGTGAACTCAATGGCATCTAACAACAACAGTCACTTTGCTAATCTAAAATTGTTACGTGCCTTCAAGTTGGAACCAACTCATAGCTTACCCTCCAGCGGGTTTTCAGAGACTAAATTGTCGAATCTTTTTTTTTTTTGTCCATCTTTCTCTCTTGGAAAGCTGGTGGATTTGAATTGCTTGCCTTTGGGTTGGCAGCTCAATTCCTTACTAGTAGGCCACCAGAGCTTCCAATTTAAAGTTGTTATTGTGTGCCATTGAACTGAGACTGATTCATACCTGACCCTCCAGTAAGTTGTCAGAGGCAGTAAGTTGCCGGGAAATGATTGTCCATCTTTCTCCCACAGAGAAGCTGACGGACTCAAACCATGTGCCTTTGGCTTGACAGAAATTCTTCACCACTAGTGATTAACAATGAAGTCTTTCAGTTGTTATTGTTAGATGCTGTTGGGTAGAGTACGACTCCTAGAAACCTATGAATAAGAGATCTGAGCCCTGTCCTATCCTGTGCCATCCTCACAGTCTCCGACACCCTCAAGCCCATTGCTGCAATCACTGTGTCAGTCTGCCTGCTTAGGGGGTCTTCACTGTCTCTCCTATTGCAGCCATCTCTTCAGATCTGGCCAGGTTCTTGTAAAGTTGTCTTGACTTGATCCTCTTTGACCACTCACAAAACTTCTCTGAAAGATTATTCCCTTGTTCTGAGCTTTGGAATGCCATGGATTGAACTGTAGCCCTTGCACCTGAAATATGTTTACTTGCAATTTATTTGCCTTCAAGTTGGAATCCGTTTGTAACTGGCCCTCCACTGGTTTTCCTGAGGCTATAAATAACACTGGAAGAGATTATGTAACCTTCTCCAGGGCTGCTGCTACTGCTGGATTCAAACAGCCACAGAAGTGGAGCCATTGCAGTGCAGCTCTCTACAGATTACAGATTGGGAAGGGCTATGTTCCTCTGCATTTTAGATGAAACAATGTCTTGTAGCAGTTAGGTAATGATCATTCATGATCTGATCAACCAATCAGTTGTAAAAAGGACCCTTAATTTCATCACAGCACTGATCAAATGTGTCCCCAGGGTGTGGCCTGCATCATCCTTTATTTTGCAAATGACAAGAGGAGAGAGAAACAGAGAAAGAGGACTCAGTACCACCAAGAAACAAGAGTCAGGAGTGGAGCATACTCTTTGGACCTGGGTCTCTGTGCTGGGAAAATCCTTGATACACAGAAAGACTAAAATGCATAGACCCATAGAATTGTAAGGCAGACTAAAATCTTCATTCAGAGCTGACAGAGAAAGTCTTTACCTTACATTGAAGTTGACATCCTGAATTCAACTTCTAGCCTCCTAAAGTAAGAGAGCTCTGGCGGCTTAGTGGTAAGGAGCTCTGCTGCCAACTCAAGGTACACAGTTTGAATCCACCAGCTGCTCTACTGGAGAAAGATGGGCAGTTTCCTCCCATGCCCTTTACTGCCTCTGAAAACCCACAGTGAGTCAGTTCTGACTCAAGAGTACATAAAAACACTTAGTATAAGAGAATAAAATTCTGCTTGTTAAAGCCATTCACTTGCAGTATTTCTCTTATAGAAGTACTAGTTAAGTACTTCTATAGTTAAGTATAGTTAAGTACTAGTCTTGGTTAAGACATGAAGTACTGGTTATTGAAAAGCCTTTAAGGGGTTTTTTTAGTCATTGGACTAAAATAGTATTATCCTTTGGTCCACTCTTACAGTTATTGCATTTATAATTATCATTTTCATTATTATAATTGACTCTGTTAATAACTAACATTCAAAATTTAATACACCCTATTAATATCTTTCATCTGCTCTTTCCTAGACCTAATTAGGAAGAGAAAAATTTATTCAATGGATATCCTCCCGTGTCCTCTACATTCAGTGTAAGCACATTAGCAAAAGCAAGGTGCTACATGCCTTTGTATCTCCCATTTTATGTAGCCAGGGTTTAAATTGCTTGCCTCTATCAAACTTACATTCTGAGGAGACAAGCATGTTACTTGACCTAAAGACTTTTTTTCTACTGGTTATAATTTTGAGCATTTATATTCATAAGCATATTCCAGTCTAGAATAAGACATTAAATTGTAGTTTCCTATATTAGCTCATAGTCTTATTTTTTCTTTTTATTTCCTTGCCTTGGTTGTTGTATGTGCTTTTGAGTCAAGTATGACAACCCTATGAACAACAGATCTGGAGTCTGCAGTCTTAGCCTGTGCCACCATCATCATCTCTGACATGCTTGAGCCCATTGCTGCAGTCACTGAATCAATCCATCTCATTGAGCGTTTCCTCTCTTTCACCGATCCACCACTTTTCCAAGCGTGATGTCTCTTTTCAAGGAATAGCCCCTCTGAACAACATATGTGAGACTAAGCTTCACTGTCTTGCCTCTAAGAAGCACTCAGGCTGCACCTTCTCCAAGACGTATCGATTTGTTCTTTGATAGCCCGTGGGATATTCATTACTCTTCTCCAACACCACAATGCAAAGACATCAATTCTTCTTCTGTCATCCTTATTCATTGCCCAGCTCTCAAACGAATAGCAGGTGATTGAAAAGATTTGGCTTGAATCAGGAACACTTTAGTCTTCAAACTGACTTAGTACTTTGATCACATCTCCTTAGTACTTTGGTGAGGTCCTTGAAAGAAGACTTTCCTATTGCAATACGCCGTTGGATTTTTTTTATAGTATTTTTTCATTCTTTTTTGTTGTTGTTGTTGTGTACCTTCAAATCAGATCTGACTGGCACAGGAGGAGAGCCTTTTGATTTCTTGACTGCTGGTGCTAAGGGTCTTGATTGTGGATTCAAGAAAGATGAAATAATTCACAATTTCAATCTTTTCTCCATCCATCATAATGTTGCTTATAGGCCCAGAAGTGAGGATTTTTATCTTCTTGATGTTGAGATAGAATCCACACTAAAGTGTAATCCATATTGAATCCATATATTTTCTCCATATTCAACCCACACTAAAGTCTTTGATCTTCTGCAGCAAGTATGCCAAACAAGTCCTCCTTACTTTCAGCAGGCAAGGTTGTGTGATCTACATGATGCAAATTATTTGAGTTTTCCTTCTATTCTGATGCCACATTTTTCTTCAGAGAGTCCAGCTTCTCAAATGCTTTACTCAGCATACAAACTGAATAGGTATGGAGACAGGATACAGCCCTGGCACACATCAGTTTTTATTTTAAACCATATAGTTTCCTTGATTTTTTTAAGACAACAGCTTCTTGATATAGGTATAGGTTTCATATGAGCATGATTAGATATTCTGGGATTCTCATTCTTCTCAACAACTTCCCATTCTTCTAAATTTCTTATTTCCTTCCATGTCCTTGTTAGGTGCTATTGAGTTGCATATGACTCCTATGAACAACGGATCTGAATCCTGTCCTATCCTGTGCCATTCTTTATCATCCCCAATACACTTGAGCCCATTATCAAAGTCACTGTATCAATCTATCTGGCTGAGGGTCTTCCTTTTTTTTTCTATAATTATATTTTATTAATTTTCATAAACATTTACAGAGATTTTGGGTTTCCATTCATTCACTGCTGCACCATTCTCTCTACCCTCCTCCCAGTTTGTTCTTGTCCAAATGCCACAGTGCTTGTCAAAGCCAGTTCTGATTAATCTTCTTTGTCAGTGTGCCCTTTGCCATTCCCTATCACTCCTCCCTGAGAGAGACTTCACCCTGAGTCATAAGGAAAAGGGGACGGCGTATTCTCTTAGCTACTTCCTGCTGAAAAGGGACGCTGTGGGTTTCAGGGTGAAGATCTTCTCTCACTACTCTAAAGGGCCCCTTTGGCAGTAGGAAACACATAGACTATTATGGAGATTGATTTTGGAATTTAGATGCACTCTTATTGATTGTGCTTGGCCATACATGTTCATATCCTTGAAGATGTATCATGGGGGGTGTTGCAACCTAGAAGACACAAATTTGACTAACAAGTTATAAGTACATGAGTCAAAAATTATGGAAAAGTAAAAGAAAAGATTCTTTCATTGTTCCACAAACCCCCCCCCCAGGTCCCCTCCACCATGCAGCCCTCGCTCTAGACTCCTGTGATGACAGAAACACCCAGTTATATATCTCTTTTAAACAGTTCCCTCCCTCCTCCGCCTCAGTGCAGCACACATCATTGAACCCATCTTACTCAGTCTCTCCCCAACCCCGAGGTTAGTCCCATTCTACAACAGTGGCATCATGTAATATTTGTCCTTTTGTGACTGGGATATTTCACTCAGCATAATGTTCTCCAGAGTCAACCATTTTGAATAATATTGCATGAGTTCCTTGTTTTTTAATGCAGCATAGTATTCCATTGTGAGAATATACCACAGCTTCTCTAGCCATTCGTTTGTTGATGGGCACTTAGGTTGTTTCCAACTCCTTGCTATTGTGAACAAAACTGCAGTAAACATGGGTGTACATATATCTGCTTGGATGTCAGCTATGGTCTCTTCAGGGTATACTCCCAGTAGTGGAATTGCTGGGTCAAATGGTATCTCTATTTGCAACTTTTTGAGAAAGCGCCATACTGCTTTCCACAGGGGTTGCACCATTTTACACTCCCACCAACAATGAATCAGGGTGCCAGTTTCTCCACAACCTCGTCAGCATTTGTTGCTTGCTGTTATGTTAAATTTTGCTATTTTGACTGGGGTGAAATGATATCTCATAGTTGTTTTAATTTGCATCTCTCTTAGGGCTAGGGATTTTGAGCATTTCTTCATGTGCTTGTTAGCCATCTGAATGTCGAGGGTCTTCCTTTTATTCTCTGACTTTTGCAAGTGTGATATTCCTCTTCAGGGCATAGCCTCTCCTAACAACATGCCCAAACTATGTGAGACAAAGCTTCACCATCTTTGCCTCGAGGAAACACTCTGGCTACACCTGCTCCAAAGCATATTTGCTTGTTCTCTTGGCAGTTCATGGAATATTTAGTACCATAACTCCAGTACCATAACTCAAAGGCATAGATTCTTTTTACGTCATACTTATTCATCACTCATCTCTCAGAAGCATATCAAGTAATTGGGAAAAAACCCCATAGCTTTAATTAAAAACACCTTAAATTAAGCACAGTCTTTAAACTGACATCATTGCTCTTCAGTACCCCCTCCACACCAACCGCCAGGTTCCCCAGACTATTCAAGGCTCCTCCTCAGTCAGGCAATGTTTTCTAGGTTCTGCCTGACACCAGGTCCACACACCAGTTCGTATTTCATCCTGTGAGCATACAAGGCTCTAAGCTCAAAGTCTGCCTCTAGGAAAAGGTGGACTGTGCCGTGCCTGGCCTGAAGTCCTCCCCTGGATTAGTGGGGGCACGGCCGTGAAACAGTGCACCCTGCACTGAGGGCACCTTCTTTGGTGGCCTAGTGGTAAGAAGCTGTGCTGCAATTCCAAAGGCACATGGCTCGAATCCACCAGCTGCTCCACAGGAGAAGGATGGGCAATCTTCTCCCATGTGATTAACTGCCTCTGAAAAGCCACTGGAGGGTCAGCTATGGGTCGGTTCTAACTCTATGGTACACAACAACAACATTGCTTCACGTTAGCTATACCTGCCTGAGCACCCAACAGGACCCACCCTATTGGCTGTCACAGTCGCTAGCCAGATGGACTATTCCAGGCTCCTCTGAGGCCACAAAAAATATTATAGGGTGGGTGCCCCAGCCCTGGACAGACACTTCCAGGCTAGACATCTTGTCTTCACCCACAAAACCCCACAAAACCACAACGTGTAGGAGGCACAGATAATCTTAAAGTGGGGTTTGGTGGGAAGAGTATAAAATGATACCAAAAAAGTGACCAAAATTCAAAATGAGAAAACTTTACTGAGGAAGAAAGTCTATTGGAGCTTCCTGTTAAGGATATCAAGAGAATCTTAAATTTAAGTGTCTTCTAAAGATCAAGAGAAGCATTTAAAAATGGGAAAAATTCAAAATGAAATAGATAAAATAAATGGAAAATTAAAAGCAATATACAAAATGAGCGGAGTGAAATTTAGAATGTTGTTATTATTGTTGTTCTTATGTGCCATTGAGTCACTTGCGACTCATAGTGACCATATGTACAAGAGACCTAAACCCTGCTCTATCCTGTGCCAACCTCACTCTCTCTGACACACTTAATCCCATTACCCCAATCACTGAATTGATCCATCTCATCGAGGGTCTTCCTCTCCTGTGCTATCCCTCCACTCTCCCAAACATGATGTCCGTCTTCAAGTATTGGTTCTCCCTTGCAACATTCCCAGAGTATGTCTGACGAAGCTTCAGAATCCTTGCTTCCAAGGAGCAGCCTGGTTTCACCCTCTCCAGGACAGACCTGTTTGTTCTTCCAGCAGTCCATGATATATTCAACACTCTTCTCCAGCATCACAGCTCAAAGGCATCAAATCTCTTTCTATAATCCCTATTCACTGTTCAACTCTCCGATGCATAGCACGTAACTGCAAAGACTATAGCCTGGATCAGACTCACCTTAGTCTCTAGCCTGACGTCATTGCTCTTCAGTACTCTGGAGAGGTCCCTGACAGCTTACTTTCCCAATGCAATTCATCTCTTGATTTCCTGGCTGCTGTTACCAAGAGTGTTGACTGTGGAGCCAAGTAAACTAAAACTGTTAACTAGCTCAATCTCTTCACCATCCATACTGATGCTACCAGTTGGCCCAGTGGTGAGAATCTTTGTTTTCTTGATGTTTAGCTTCAATCCATATTGAAGGCTGCAATTCTTGAGCTTCTGCAGCAAGCACTTCAGGTCTTCCTGTAAGTTTCAGCAAGCAGGGTTGTGTCATCTGCATAACGCAGGTCGTTGATGAATCTTCCACCACTGCTGATGCCGCATTCCTCCTCAGACAGCCCAGTGTCCTGAATGATCTGTTGTGCATACAGATTGAAAAGGTATGGGGACAGAATACATCCCTGACAGAAATCCTTCTTGATTTTGAACCATGCAGTTTCTCCTTGTTCTGTTCTGGTTCAAATATAGGTTTTGCATAAACACAATCAAATGTTCCAGGATTCCCATTCTTCTCAGAGTCAGCCGCAGCTTGCTGTGATCCACACAGTGAAAAGCCTTTGCACAGTCAATGAAGCACAGATAGACATTCTTCTGGTATTCTCTGCTTTCTGCCAAGATCCATCTAACATTAGCTACAATATCTCTAGTATCATGGCCTCTTCTAAACCCAGCCTGCATGTCTGGCAGTTCTTTGTTTACATGTTGCTCTAGTCATTTTTGGATAATTTTCAGCAGAACCTTGCTTGCATATGATATTAATGATATTGTTCGATAATTTCCGTACTCTGTTGGGTCACTTTTCTTTGGAATGGGAACAAATGTCTATCTCTTCCAGTCAGTGGGCCAGCTGGCTGTCCTCCAGATTTCTTGGCACAACTTAGCACATCCAGGGCAGTGTCTGTCTGTTGAAATATCCTGGAGCCTTATTTTTGCCAATTCTTTCAGAGCAACTTGAACTTCCTCCTTCATCACTATAGGCTCTTGCTCATACATTATCTCATGAAATTCTTCTGTGTCAGCCAATTCCTTCTGGTACAGTGACTCTGTATACTCCTTCCATCTTCTTTTAATGAATATTAAGATTAAAACTGCTGAAATGCATTGGAAAGACAAAAGAGCCGAACTGAAAAAATGGAACACAGAATTAGTGACCTGGAGGACCCATCCCTCAATATTAGATGGGACAGTTTAGAGAGATAGTCAGAAAAAAGAAGGAAAATATAATATAATATAATATAATATAATATAATATAATATAATATAATATAATATAATATAATAGATAATATCATATCTACTATAACATAATGAAGTGTAAGAAGTATGTGGGACAACATTAGGAGGGATAAGTTATGTGTGATCAGAATCCCAGAACAAAGAAAAGTACAGAGGAAATTGTTGAAGATTTGCTGCTTGAAAACTCCCCAAACTTATGAAAAATTAGAAAATATGCATTCAGAAGCTGAGCAAAGCCCCAACAGGACTGCCCCTAAAAGATACCAAGACATATCAATCAAAATTTCCAAAATCAGAAACAAAGAAAGAAAACTGAAAGCAGCTCGAGGGCTGAGGGGAGGAAAGAGCTACCTGCAAAAGAGAACTAACAAGATTTAGCTTCAATGTCTCAACAGGAACCACAGAAGCAAGAAAGCAATGGGATGATGTATACTAAACTCTGAAAGAAAAAAACCCTCCAAGAAATTTGTATCCAGCAAAAATGTCCATCAAGTATGAAGATAAAATGAGAACATTTCAGGATAAATAGAAACAAAAGAAATTCGTGATACTAGACCAACTGTTTAAGAAATTCCAAAGGGCTTCTTTGCACTAAGAGCCAGCAATGACAGATAAGAAACCAAAATCAACATATCTGATGATATCAGAAACTGATCAGGACACAGAAATGCATACAGAAGTATGTTAGACATGGAACACTGACAATTAGGAACATCATCACTTCAGAGCAGCATTCTGGCTTCACTACTTCAGAGACTTAGTGGTTTATTTTTTATTTTTTGAGCTCACAGTGTCCTTGGTATTATTTTTGCAGGCACCACGATTTGGGTCATCAGCTCTTCTTCACTTTTCCTTGTTCGTTGTCCAACTTTCCCTTGCATATGTCCTCTGCAGCAGCTCTGCCCATTGTGGTATCTTTTCTGGTTTTAGATCTGTCCACTGTGGTATGTTGTTGCTTCCATGGATGCTTGTTGTGGATCCGTGTGGAACTGGATCCTTGCCAACTTCAATCTTTTCTAATTTTATGTTGCAATTGGTTGGTCCAAATTGTGAGGATTTTTGCTTTATGAAGTATGGTCCATGTTGGAATTGACCCATAGCTGACTCTCCAGTGAGTTTTCAGAGGCAGTAAGTCACATGGGAGTTGACTGTCCATCATTTCTCTCGCAGAGCAGCTCGTGGATTCAGCAGCTGGAGGATTCAAGCAGCCTACAGGTTGGCAGTGCAGCTCCTTACCACTGGCCCACCAGACCTCCCCAGTCTTTGAATTCATCAGTGAACGCTTTGGATCTTCTAGGTTTTCAACAGAAAAGGAAATGGATTAATTTCTGGTCATGGAACCCATGGTATTGTAGAGTTTCATGTTGAGGTTTCAGCAGCTTTCTGCTTTGGAAATGAGTCAGTGAAAATTCCATCAATCATAAGAGTCTGATTTAAATCACAGGGACGATGCAGGACTGGACAGCAGTTTGTTCCACTGTGCACGGAGTCACTATGAGCAGACAACAGCCAACAGCAATAATGCAAAGAACATGAATTGATTTCCAAATGTTAAACCAATTACATGGAATTTCAGGGTTGCAAGATTTGTTCAATATTTGAAGATTAATTTGAAGATTAATAAACCATGGTATAATATTATGTTTTTCTATCTTAGATTTGTTAACAGTTTTAGTTTACTTGGCTCCACAGTCAACACTCTTGGTAACAGCAGCCAGGAAATCAGGAGACAAATTGTATTGGGAAAGTCAGCTGTGAGGGACCTCTCAAGAGTACTGAAGAGCAACGACGTCAGGTTGGAGACTAAGGTGCGCCTGATCCAGGCTCTAGTCTTTGCAATTACGTGCTATGCATCAGAGAGTTGAATAGGGATTATAGAAAGAGAATTGATGCCTTTGAGTTGTGATGCTGGAGAAGAGTGTTGAATATACCATGCACTGCTAGGGTTTGTCCTGGAGAGAGGTTGAAGCCAGAATGTTCCCTGGAGTCAAGGATTCTGAAGCTTCATCTGACATACTTTGGGCCTGTTGCAAGGAGGGACTATAGTCCTTGGAGAGGGACATCATGTTTGGCAGAGTGGAGGGATGGCACAGGAGAGGAAGACCCTCGATGAGATAGATCAATTCTGTGAGTGGAGTGGTGGGAATGAATGTGTTTGAGACAGCAAAGTTGGCACAGGATAGAACAGCATTTAGGGCTCTTGTACATAGGGTCGCTATGAGTCGCAAATGACTCGATGGCACATAACAACAACAGCAACAACAAACATACTAGATTTGATTTGCTAAAATCTTATTTAACATTTTTTTCCATTTAGGTTAATGAAGGATATTTATTTGTAGTTTTCTTGTAATGTTTTTTCTGTATTTATATCAGTGGAATGTTGGTTTTCAAAAGAAGTGTTTCTTCCTTTTACCTCTTCTGAAAAGTCTGTGAAGAATTGATATTACTTTTATTTACATATTATCTAGAATTTACCAATTTGGAAAAAAATATAATCATGGTATAAAGTCATTATTATTAAAAAACCTCAAAGGAAAGGTTTACACACAGAATAAATTTTGGATAATTAACAGAGTTAGTAAGAGAGTGGGGGGAAAATGAATAATTATTTGGAGGAAAAGTCAATACAGAAGAAGAGGTTGATTAGACATTGTAATTAATCAATTATGTTAATAAATGGTAATTAATGTTATAAAACAAAATGCCTGAATGATTGTATGAAAAACCAATATGATTTGTAGACCTTCACTCAAAAATACTTTTAAATTTTTTAAAAAACTGGCATATTGACTAATAAAATACATGATGATTCTTTGTGTAAAGTTAGCGCTTACAATTTTTTGTTAGACATGGAAAAAATACTTAAACTGAAAACATTCTAACAATGGGCAGTACATCAGTACATCTGTATTTACTTTCCGAGTTTTGACTAGTGTTTCTTTTTTTCAAATTTTTTGCTAATGCAACATATATATATTTTTACAGCATACTCTTTCTAATTTCCCCCCATTCAATCATTGTTGCACCTTTTCCTCCCTGCCCACCATTCCCCCCTAGTTCACATTTCTCTTTGAAGAAAAAAAATATTTTTCGTTGTTATTCAATCCCCCACAGTCCACAGTCCACTTTAATATGCATTTCTTTTCCCGTATCTTGTCATGAAAATAATACCAAATCCTATATTCCTTTTAAAAAGTTCTCTCACTCTCATCTGTTTCAATGCAGCATACACTACTTATCCCCTCTTTTCTTATCCCCCCAACACTGATGTCAGTCCTATTTTACAACAATGATACTATGCAGTATTTGTCCTTTTGTGACTGAGATATTTCACTCAGCATAATGTCCTCCAGGGTCACCCATTTTGTATACTATTTCATGAATTCCTTGTTTTTCAATGCAGCATAGCATTCCATTGTGTGAATATACCAGACTTCTCTATCCATTCATTTGTTGATAAGCACTTGGGTTTTTTCCAATTCTTTGCTATTGTGAACAAAATCACAATAAACATGGGTATGCATATATCTCCTTGGATGGCAGTTCTGGTTTCTTTAAGGTATATTCCCAGTAGTGGAATTGCTGGATCGAATGGTATTTCTATTTCCAACTTTTTGAGAAAGCGCCATACCGCCTTCCATAGTGGTTGCACCATTTTACACTCCCACCAACAGTGAATAAGGGTTCCAGTTTCTCCACAACCTTGCTAGCATTTGTTGTTTGCGGCTCTGTTGAATTTTGCTATTCTTACCGGGGTAATATGGTATCTCATAGTTGTTTTGATTTGCATCTCTCTTAGAGCTAAGGATTTTGAACATTTCTTCATGTGTTTGTTTGCCATCTGAATGTCTTTTGTGATGTGTCTGTTCATATCCTGTGCCCATTTTTCAATTGGGTTGTTTACCTTTATCTTGTTATGGTGCTACTTCCATGCCTTTTAAATCTATATGTGGAACAGAGCAACTGGGAGGCTGGGATATATGAGGAGGAATGTGGCATCAGGATTGGAGGAAGACTCATCAACAACCTGTGTTATGCAGATGATACTACCTTGCTTGCTGAAATTTAGGAGGACTTGAAGTGCTTGCTGCAGAAGGTCAAGGACTGCAGCCTTCAATATGGATTAAAGCTCAACATCAAGCAAAGAAAGATTCTCACCCCTGGGCCAATTGGCAGCATCATGATAGCAAAAAGACTGAGGTTGTTAACATCTTCAAGTTGATTGGCTCCACAATCAACACTCTTGGTACCAATAGCCAGAAAATTAAAAGATTAATTGCATTGGGAAAATCTACTGTTGGGGATCTTCCCAGAGCACTGAAGAGCAACGATGTCAATCTAGAGATTAAGGTGCACCTGATAAAGCCATGGTCTTTACAATTATTTGCTATGCATCAGAGAGCTGGACAATGACTAAGGATGAAGAATCGATGTCTTTGAGTTGTGGTGCTGGAGAAGAATATTAAACATGGCATAGGCCGTTAAGAGAGCAAACAGGTCTGTCCTTGAGTAGGTGAAACCAGGCTGCTCCTTGGTGACAAGGATTTTGAAGCTCTGTCTAACATACTTTGGGCACGTGGCCAGGAGGGACCAATCCTTGGAGAAGGACATCATGCTTGGAAGGGCTGAGGGACAATGCAAGAGAGGAAGACCTTGGATGAGATACATTGACTCAGTGACTGGAGTAATGGGGTGGGGGTGTCAGAGAAAATGAAACTGGCTCAGGATAGAGCAGGGTTTAGAGCTGTTGTTTACAGGGTTGCTATGAGATGGAGTTGACTTGATGACACATAACAGTAACAATGTTGTTGTTGCCTTCAAGCTGAGCATGACCCTATGAACAAAAGGCCTGAAGCCCCTCTACAACTGTCGTCATTTATCAAAGTTCATAGAGTTTCTGGAGGCATGTTGTTTAAGAAGTGGATGGCATAACTAACTAACTAAAAAATTTAAAAAAAAGAAGTGGATGGCACTTCTGCTTCCAACAATAACAACAGGCCCTTGTAAATAGATTTTTGCATCAAATGAACAATCATTAGTAGTTCTATTTTGCCAGTTTGGGTTCAGCTGTGTCCTAACTGCACAATGTTGCACAGTATTTCTGAGATCAACCTTGCATAGGTGATTGGCTTCCATAATGCTCCTCAGCTGAGTAAAGAAGTTATATTTCAAAACTACAAGCCTGAAGTTAGTGAACAAGTTAAGACAACTGTTCAAGTTATACAAAATATCACCTGTAGGGAGCTCTGGTGGCCTAGTGGCTGCACTAGAAGCTGCACTGCATCCCCGAAGGCTCATGGTTCAAATCCACCAGCTGCTCTGCTCCTGTACCAGTTGGTGTGTACACACACACACACACACACACACACACACACACACACACACACACACACTCTCCTGTGAGATGCCAAAGCCATAGATAGCTATTGCACAGCAAGCTATCATAACATGGCAGTGGTATGTGTGCTGAGAGCGTAGCTTCAAGTTCCTATAAAGGCTAAAGAAATTGAAGTTCAATCCTGACTTTAAAATCACCTATCTTGGGGTTTTTTTACCAACTAATGGATGGCCTGGCTCCCTGTTTTTTGTAGGTTCTTTGTTCAGTCACCAAAAATTAGGAAAGAATCCAACATGTTTGGCAATTCTTGTTTACAATTATCTATTTGGGAATTTTTGTTCAGACATTCCTCTAGGTTGTATAGCCCTGGTGTACAAGTTGCCATACCGCAGTCACTTGTGGTTGCTGTGAGGCTGAACACTGTGACACCGATGTGTCAAATGCGTTAATGGTTGGCTACCCAACACGGACAGAGAGTGGGGTGGAGTTCCCCGATTAAAACAAACTTGGAAGGAGGAGTGGCATCCACTTTCATAATAGCTTGCCTCTGGAAGAGGATGAAAGACACCCAAGCGTTGAGGACTCTCCTTCATAGAGTCACTATGAGTCATCTGTGACTTGATGGCACTTAATAACAACAACAACAAAGTAAAATACTCCATTAGGGGATCTGAACAACTCTGACTTCTCATGACCCATATTTTGGGCAAGTTATGAGGAGGGGTCAGTCCTTGGAAAAAGACATCATGCTGAGAAAGGTTGGCTAAAAAGAGAACTCTCAACAAGGTGGATTGACACAGTGACTGAAACCATGGGCTGGAACATTAGCAGGGATGGTGAAGATGGTGCGAAGTTCAGATCTTTTGTTCAGAGGGTCACTGAGTCAGGGTTGACTTGACAGCTAACTACAACATGGCTTATTCTGAAATAATGTAATGTTTCTGTTTTCTATCTAGCAATCTCTTTGAAGCACACCTCAGATTTGGGCAGTACAACATGAAAGCCTGGGAAAAGATAAAGTGTGGGTAAAACTTCTGTTAAAAAATCTCACAGACTGTGGTGGGTGGAGGGAGGGAGTAGAGGAATTAGGAGAGATCCAGTGGGGATCTGAAAATATAAGGTGATAGTGGGCATGGATTAATGGTAATTAAGTTTATAAAACACAATGTATGGGAAAGATTGTATGAAACAACTGTGAATGAAGGAATGTGTGAAATACAATGTATATGAATGAAAAACAAAGTAAGGATGAAAATCTCTCAAGCTGGAAGTTGTTTGAACTTGGAATGACTTAGAGGCCAAAGATGTAAAGAAACAGAATTCTTATTTTGAGAGGATTCTTATTCTGAGAGAATTCTTATTCTTGAGACCAGAGGAATAAATTGGGTGTTTCATGTCTTTTGTGTACATAAATGGGGTGATTGAATTATAGGCTCTGATAATCATTGTCAATAAATCAAGTTATAATTTTAAATTATAAGCCAGGTAAATATTCCTAACAACTAGGTTTTGTGTTTACAGATTTTTATGTTAAGTCTTTACAGCATATATAGGAAGATTAATCTTAAACATAGTTGTTGTTGAGTGCCATTGAGTCAGAACTGACCCATAGCTGACTCTCCAGTGGGTTTTCAGAGGCAGTTTAATCATATGGGAGGAGACTGCCCACTTTTCTCCCATGGAGCACTGGTGGATTTGAACCATGTGCCTTTGAGATTGTAGAACAGCTCCTTACCACTAAGCCACCAGAACAGATTTTGGGGGATTTCTTCATTCCTTCGGGAGAATGTCAAGGAATGAAACTAATTTCTAGTTTTCAGACTAGAATGCTAAAAGCAATACAGACAGTAAATTAGTTGGTTTGTAAAAACATGATTACTGGAAAATGAGAGTTTTCTTCCAGAAAACAAAGACCTGATGGTCAAGCCTATTTGAAATCTTATTACCATATATTTATTTATTAAAAATTTTAGGATGAGAAGTATATTAGTAATAACTTAGAGTTCAGTAGGAGTTCTTCCTTTTGAAACATGTGATATGTGCCTTGAATAGTTTGAATCCATTTTCTCAGCTCTTACCTCTCCTCCTACTGAACAGACATGAAACTAGAACTTTCCCTTCCTGATAAAAGGAACAGTGAAATGTCATTAGTAAATTGATACCTAATAACCAAAGATAGACTTGAAATATAATACACAAGCCTAATTCTTAAATTTTATGGAATATTGTTTTAACTATCTTTTGAATGTCTATGCTGTGTGTACCACTGAGTTGGAATCAACCCATAACTGACCCTCCAGAGGGTTTTCAGAGGCAATAAATTTCCCGAGCTCAGGAGGAGATGGCCCATCTTTCTCTCAGAGTGGCTAGTGAATTCAAAGCCCATATGTTTGAACTGGCAATGCAATTCTCTACCACTGAGCCTACATGTATCACATACACACACACACATTTGGAAGCAGGAGTGGCATCCAATTCCTAAACAACATGCCTCTGGAAACTATGAACTTTGATAAATGTCCATGGTTGTAGAGGGGCTTCAGGCCTTTTGTTCATAGGGTCACTATGAGTTGTGCTCGACTCGAAGGCAGTCACCAACAAGAAGCTACCAGAGCTCATTTGAATCTATTTAGACATTGATTTTTAAGATATTTTAAATAACTGGTTTTTTTTTAATTACTCTTTTTCATTCTTTCTAATATTAGAGCTTCTTCTTTCTTTGGGGACTACTTGTTTTGCTTTTTTTTTCATTTTGAGGCAGCACTCACAGGGATAACTAAGTGTTCGAGATGAGGCTGTGCAGGACAGCTGTTCTCATCTGCCAAGGCTCTTTAAATTGTAGAGACTTTTCAAGTCACGGGATCTTTGAACTTTAGGGACTATTTTGCATAGGAATTCCAATAGAAGTTTAAACCCTGACCCCTACACAAATGTTGATTATGGAAAGAATTCCCTGTAGTATTGTTGTCCGTTTTGGAAGGAAAAAAATTAGGGTATTTTAAAATTGTACAAATAGCAAGAACTTGTAGCCAGCTTACTGGTCCTTTCCTCACTGACTTCAGCAGGTGAATGGAGCTAGTAAACGTTAAGAGTAAAAGAATCACCCAGCCTTAGTATATAGAGATTTAAATAGTCTACATACAACATCAAAAAGTCAAGTAATTTCTTTTTTTTTCTTTTTTTAAATTAATTTTAATGAAAATTTACAGAGATTTTGGATTTCCATTCATTCATTCACTGTTGAACTTTTCTCCCTGCCCAGCCCTCCCCTCCAGGTCATCGTTCTCTTTGAAAAGTAAAATTCTTTGATTGTTATACAATCCCTCCCCCTACAAGTTAAGTTATTTCTTAAGGTTTACCAGGGTGTACAGGTACCTTCTAACCCCCACATACTCTAATTACTGGACTCTGTGAGCTGGCATCAAGACCACAACAAATTGTTTTATCAACTATTTTAAAACGTTTCCAGTGTAGTATGTGTGTTTTTCCAAAGCAAGCCAGATTTTGCTGCCTGATTTTGTACCCCTTGAAGATATTTTATATAGTTGTATTTGTAATAAATGAAAAAGAAACCAAACTGCAAATCCTTTCTTAAAATGTTAAACCATGTATCAAGTTTCTATTGTAAAATGTGTAGGCATAGTTATGTTGAAATATCAAGTTTAAAAAAAATACACACACACACACATTTCTACCACATTTTTCTCCAACAAAGTGACTGGTGGATTCCAACTGCTGACCTCTGAGTTAGTAGCTGAGCACTGTCCCACCAGGATTCCTTTTATTATTTTAATGGGACAATGTTAGTGAAGGGCCATCTTAAATTGATCTCTTTCGAGAGGTCACAGTAGCCAAGCACCAATGAGAGAAGAGAAATGCTGAGCCACATCAGGACAGTGAGGAACAAGGATACTCACAGTTTCTCCCTAGAGTTGTGTCTTAAATTCAGACTTCCAGCTAATTTTGTTAGAGCCATACCTTTGTAGTACTTCTGTTATAGCAGCACTAGGTAACTAATGAATAAGGATAACAGAAGAATTGATGCCTTTGAGCTGTGGTCTTGGAGAAGAGCACTGAATAGTCCATGATCTGCCAAAAGTACAAACAGATGTCTTGGACAAAGTGCAGCCAGGGTGCTCCTTAGAGGCAAGGATGATGAAGCTCTATCTCACATACTTTGGTCATGTTGCCAGGAGAAGACTATTCCTTTGAGAAGGACATCAAGCTTGGAAGTATGAAAGGTTAGTAAAAGAGAGGAAAGGGCTTTAACCCAACAGAGTGACTATAGCAATGGGTTCCAGTGTGTCAGAAATGAGGATGGCATAGGATAGGACAGGGTTCTGATCTGTTGTTCATAGGGTCACTATGAGTCGTAATCAATTTGACGGCACCCAACAAGTAGCTCTGGTGGTCTAGTGGTAAGAAGCTGTGCTGTAATCCCAAAGGCATGTGGTTTGAATACACCAGCTGCTCCGCAGAAGAAAGAGGCAATCTCCTGTGAGATTAACTGCCTCTGAAAACCCAATGGAGGGTCAGCTGTGGGTCAGTTCTGACTTGAAGGTACAGAACTACATGTAACATCAGTAATTTTGAAAAATTTTGAAAAATGAGTGTGGTCTGCACTTTCTGTATCCATCAGGACAAAGGGAATCAGTGTAGACCAACTATAGTCCTAAGTAGTCCCACCTGGCACACCACGCTATTTCCTGTTGCATGACAGAAAGATTACATTGCAAAACCCCATTTGAAGGGATGAGGCAGAAATGCATGAATTCACTCAGTCACGTTTATTAAAGTTTCTTTGTGCTCAGCACTGTCCAAGGCAGTAATATGAGAAAATTACAAAACAAGTTTCAACAAGGGAAAAATATAATTCTGCATCATATAATATGCAATCATTTTTCACGTTGCATTTCTTAGGCTGTTCTGGGGTATGTTGTCTCCCCTTAACTCCATGCCCTCCTAAAGCTTCCAGCACTGTTCAACTGCAGGCCCACTGTGCCATCCCTTAAGATGGTAGGGCAAGAAGGGCTTCTTGTTGGTGGGGCAACCAAGGGCTGCTCAGGGCAGGGCCCATGAGGATGGGGCATGGTGAGAGGGAAAGTGCCAACCTGAGGGCCCCAGTACTCACAGTGAATCACAGGAAGGAAGGCCAGGCATAAAGGGACAGCACAAAGAAGACCTTGGGGTCCTTGGTACTCCCTCCCCCAGAGGGATGTGCTTAAAGTGCTAACTCTGTAAGAAAATGATGCATAGTTGCATGCTGGGTAGACGAGACTTCTCTCCTCACCTCTCTCTTCCCAAACTTGTGCGAATACCAGGCGCTGGGGCCGCTAGGGGCCAGGCTAGTGAGGAATTCTAGTGCCCAGGGGAGATGTTGAGAAGGGCCAGTGTCGAATCTACAATGCCCAGGAGGAGACAGGGCAGAGTGGGCAGAGAAGGGTTAAGAGGATGCAGCAAAAGGGACTAGCTTGTGCTTGGCCAGTGCCCCCAGCAGAGGGGTTGGCGGCTGTGCAAAGAGCAGTTTATTTAATACAGTTAGCGGGACCCTAAATTTTCCCTGAGGGAAGGAAGCTGCATAGCATGAAAAAGAAATCCAAGACATGCAGGGCCCTCCCAGTGCCCCAAAGAGGCTGCTGTGCCCAATGGTCAAGGTGGCAAAGGAAGACAGGGTAGGGCACAGAGCAGGCCCAAGAAACAAGGCCACACACAGATGCTGGGTGACATCCAAAGACACCAGGTCGGGAACTCCAAGTGTCTGGGCAGTCACTCCAGGCTAAGGCTGGCCACATGACAATGAGGTCTGGCTGGCCACCTTGCAAAGGATACAGATGCTCCTGATGACGGTCAGACCTCCGTGAAGGTCACCGTAGGGATGACACAGAGGGCACCTCAGCACAAGTCATCCTGGTGGTGCTGTGATCTCTTCAGCTGACAACAGGGACAGGCAGAGGGTGTCTTGGTGGAAGAGTGGTAGGGTGGTGAGGAGCCAAGACGTCACCCGGGTCTGGCCCTCTGCTCACAGCCAGATCTCATCACTGCTCACACTGGACACTCGGTAGATATAGCCCAGCATCGGGAGACGGATGAAGCCTGTGGGGTTAGAGGAAGCCCAGAGCCTCAATGACTCTCCATTTTGTGGAAGCTGGAAGACCTCTTTCCACCCTTGTGACTTTTTCTGCCCTTGAGGCCTTTGGCACAAGCACACAGCTGAGGAGCAGGCAGCAGCCTTGCCCAGTACCTCGGCTGGTGAGGAGGCCGCCAGCCTCCGGCTCCAGAAGCTCCGGCCGGCTGTTGTTCTGAGCCGCCTGCCGGTCTGCTGGTTTCCCTGCTGAGTAACAATCGGGATAGTGTCTGGGTCAAGGAGAGGGCCTGAAAGCACCTACCCCTTGCAAGTATCAAGCTGTTCTTTTTCAGAAGCAGCTCTGCTATAGCAGCACCAAATGGCAGGCTTCTGAGTGTACCTCTGGCATCCGGGGTGAGGTCGTTGAGCTGTAGGTTGGACGGGAGGGACATGTTCTCCCGTGGCAGGCGCACATTGTTGAGTTTGAGGTTGTTGGAGTCACTGCAGAGCAGACAATGGCTGGGTCATGTCCTTGTACAAGCAGGTACAGCTTTTCTTTTCGGTGTACATTCCAGGCTTTCCTAGGGAGTGGCTTAGGTCTGGCTGAAAACCTTGTAAAGGTTACTCCTCTGGCCTGCATTTCAGTTCTGTCCATCCACAGAGTCTCTGGGACTTACCTCGAGATGAGAGATGGACGCCGGGAGGGGCCTGAGGACAAAAAAACTGTGTCACTGACTTTCGGTGAGCTCACCTACTCTGGCACTGCCCCCTGCTCTTTCTGACCCATGACCTTCAGAAAAGGGTCTCTTCAATGCCTACCTCTGACTCTGGGACCAGAGACAGCATTCCCATCGCTCAACCCTAGAGGCGTGATGTCTCACCCATGCCCATATGACCTACTCTGCCCAGCTCCACTTGCTGCCCTTGAACCCACCCCTTTGTCCTGCTCACATCCTTCGAAGGCCCTTACCCCCAAACCTGAGGTCTTACCTTTGGTCTTCCTCTCTTTCCTGCAGATGAGGCAGGCCACCAAAGTGCTGAATCCCACGAGGGTACCCAGAGCAAGCCCTCCAGCCACAACGATGCCCAGCAGTGGCACTTCTACCCGAGTGGCCAAGAGCCCTGCAGGTCATTCCTTGGTTAGACCCCAAGTGGAGTGCAACCCCAGGATGCCACCAGTACCATGCCCAAGATGGCTACAGGCAAACCCCTCCACTCCCTGCCCATTTCTGTGAAACACGTGAGGCTTGACTATGCCAGCTGTGGGAAGTTCTCACCTGGGGCTGGGAGAGAGGCACTGGTGACACCCACGTCGTTGGTGGCTACCACTGAGAGGTTGTGTGCCAGGCTGCGGAGCTGCAGCTGTACCGTGTGGTTGGTGAGCCATGGGTAGTTCTGGGCATCCAGCACCAGAAAGTCAGAGGTGTTGACAGTCACTGGCCCATCCTGATCGATCCAGGTAACATTGGCAGGAGGGTTGGCACGCACCAGGGCAAAAAGGACAACCAGGAGTCCCGGGCCCTGAGCTTCCTGGTACTTGGCTCCGACCTGGGCAATCTCTGGCTTGACTGGTACAAAGCAGAAAACAAAATGCTTTCATCACAGTGCCCTAAACCACTCCCCTTTGTTCCCAAGTCCAAAAGGGAGCCTTGGGTCTAGGTCTCTCCTCAGAGGGGTGCTGGGAAGCAGGGCAGACAGGTCTGCTGAAGAGTCAGCATTTGCAGAGGCAAGATGTCTGGACTTGAACCGTCACTTTACCAGCTGCACAACCTCAGACAGGTTGCTTATATGTGCCTCAATTTTTCTGTTGTGAATTAGGAATAATACTCCATTGTATTATTACCAGGACTGAAAGAGTTAATATTTGCTTATCTGAAAATACCCAGAGAGTATCTGACACATAGTTATGTGTTCCAGGTTTGTTAAATGTCCTATTGAGCCACTCACTCATGGGCTACTGAAGCGCCTGAGCAGAGAACCATTTCCCCTGACCACTCCAGGAACTCACATTGCACGTTGAGGATGACAGAGGCGTTGGCTGACCGGCCACTGCCCAGGTCCTGCAAGGAACAGTTGAGCTCATGTTGGGCCCGCTGTGCAGTGACAGTGAAGGTGCTGGTGCCTCCAGAGAAGGCCTCCCCGCCCACACTGAGCAGCCTGGAGGTGCTGGCCTCCTGCAGTTGTCCATCCAGGTACCAGGCCAGTCGGGGGACACCAGACCCTCCGGCCACTCGGCAGGTGAAAGCATGGCGTTCATTCTCCCGAAGTGCCCGCTCCGCCCAGGTCTGACCATCAATTTGTGGTGCCAACTCCCCCCAACCTGGAACACAGCAGGGGGGGCCTCTGGGGAAGGCTGGCGATGTGCTGTGACCAACATTAGGTCCCCCTACAGAGGCAGCAGGCCAAGAGACAGAACACTCGGGTTGGACCAGGGGCTACTGGGCCTTGGGAAGGTGCCAGTAGGGGAGACAAGGCTCCAGCGCCTGGTGTTTGGATCGGTCACTCATGGAAATATGGCTCACAGACTAGGAGAGAGGAGAGTGGCCTCTGGACCCCCAAAATGTTTGGTCAAAGGATGAAGAGGGGTGTACCTGAGCTCAGCAGGACAGACAGGAGCAGCAGTGTGTGCGGGTGGGTGGCTGAGCCTGGGAGCATTGCCATGGTGGCTGGGCCTGGGCTCCAGGCTGGTGAGAAAAGGGGCGGGCTTTGGTGTTAGGTAGCGGATCGCTGGCCGACTTCTCCTCCAGGAATTTACTCTCCAGAAACAAATAAAATCATGCACGGAAACACAGACCCAAAGAGACAAGCGAGACACGAACAGAAAAGCCCGATGGTAGGGATCCACTAGCACGCCATTGGACACCCTCAGAACTGCGCAGACGTCCCAGGGGACACACAAGCGCAAACCCCCAGAGATACAGGCACAACGAGCAACCACGCAGCCCGCCCCATGTCCAGACAAAAACACCTTCCCCAAAGGCACTGTCCTTCTGTCGACCCCTGCCTCTCTCCTGTCTCCTCCTATCCTCTCCCGAGACCTAAAGTCTCTCTAGCTGGTTTTTGTGAGGGAGGAGGAGGAAGGGCTCAGAAGCGGAGGAAGCGCCGCATCCCTGGCCCAACCCCGCCCCCGGCATCCAACGCCACTCACCTAGCTCCCTCCCCGAGCTCAGCCTGAGCAACTGCACAGGTCTGACGAGCACCGCAGTCGGCTGCAGCGGCGCGGACTAGGCCAGGCAGGGCCAATCGATGCCCGACCCACGGGACCCAGACGCCCCTCCCCCGGGCAAGAGGGCGGCTCAGTGTTTACACTCGCCCAGCCCGCCCTCCTCATGTACGCTGGGTGCACCTGTGCGCCTTCCACCTGCGAGGCCCGTGCCAAGGACCCTGTGCGTGCGAAAAGCGGCTCACGAAGAGAGCACACAAAGTCTGGTGAGGCGCCAGCAACTTTATTGGTTCGGGTCTGGCCCCCCTCAGCCATGGAGGTCAGCGCCCGTTGCGGGTGCCGCGCAGCTGTCCCATCATGTCGGCCAGCATGCGGTTGCAGAGTGCGGCGTAAGGATTGAGCAGCACCAGTTGGCGCCGCGCAAAAGGGCTTCCAAGCCGCGCGGCCCGCTCGAAGTCCCTGCGGGCGTCGTCGTCTCGGCCCTGCAGACGCGCCAGGAGCCCCCGCTGCACGAAGCCCTGGCGAGCAGCGCGGCCTCGTCCGTCGCTCAGCTCCAGCGCGCGCTCCAGGTCCTCCAGGGCGCCTGCGGGTTGGACGGGGCGGGGTGAGTGCCGTGCTCCCGCCCACCAGCGGGGCGGGAGCCGAGCCCGCACGGGCTTCCGGTCTTCTTATAGTGGCAGCGGCGTGGGGCTTTAACTGCCTGACCGCACATGCGCAAACACCAAGGCTTGTTACTCTCGTTACGTAGATGCAACCTGGAAGCGCTCAGAAACATTGCTCTAGCTTGGGCAGCCAGTTAGCAGCAGAACTGGTTCTTCCTTGCCCCTGTTGTTTCCCCTCTACCTAATAACCCCCCAGAGCTCTGGCGGCCTGATGGTAAGAAGCAGCGCCGCAATCCCAAAGGCAGGCGGTTCAAATCCATTGCTACTCCACGGGCTAAAGATGGGCAGTTTCCTCCCATGAGACTTATTGCCTCTTAAAACCCTTTGCTGGAAGGTCAGCTATGTTATTGGCAAACAACAACAACAATAACCTTTGGCAACTCTGGTAGTCTAGTTGGGTACTCAAAGGCAGGCGGTTCTAGATGGGTAATATCCTGTGTGATTTGCAGTCTCTGAAAACCCGCTGGAGAGTAAACTAAAAGTAGTTCAGAGTCCAGGGCATATTAACAACAGTAACCATAGGGAGCGAAGGAGTCCTGGTAGTAACCGAAAACCGAGAGGTTAGCGCTCCGTGAGAATGATGACCTGTCTCCTCTTAACAAAGACTTACTGTGTATCATCGAGTTGGAACCGACCCATAGCTGACCCTCCAGCAGGTTTTCAGAGGTGTTAAATCACAGTGGAGATTGCCCATTGTTGTAGTAGCCGGTGGAATCCACCGCCTTTGAGTTGGCAGTCCAAGTCCCTACTGACAGGCCACCAGAGCTCCCTACCGCACCTCCCCAAAGATTACATCTAGAAAACCCCAAGGGGCAAGTTAGTAGTCCTTTAGGACTACTGAGAGTCAGCAGTGGAGTTTAATCTTTTGAGTTTCAATAGACCTGTGGACTCAGACTTCCTGCACATGTCCCCTCCGAACCCACAACCACTGCATCTCCAGTTTGTGCTTTTTTTTTTAGGTTTTTGTTTTGTTTTGTTTGTGCTTTTTGCAGAAACTTCGAGGTGTTTCCTCCTTACCTGCCACATCTCCCTGGAGTCTCCGGGCCTGAGCGCGATTGTTGTAGGCAGAGGCCCTCTCAGGCAGCAGGCAGATGGCTTGCCCAAACCTCTCCAGGGCGGTGCTGAGGTCCCCAGCTTCTGCTGCTTTTACCCCCTGGAGCTCCAGGGCCTTGGACTGCTCCAGCTGTTCTTGAGGGAAAATTCCATCTGTGCCAGGAAGTGATCCAGGAAGGGACAGATTTGAAGTTAGGAGTAAGAAGCAAAAGTCACCTTGGTGTTCACATGCAGTGTTTGAGGCACAGGGAGAGTAGGTCATCAGGGGTGGGTGTAGCATTGCCATAGTGCAAAAGGGATCTGGGAAAGGGACCTCAATTGGCTCCCTGTTGTTGTCTAGAGAACAAATTCCAAACTCTGTGCCTATGTTCCAGGTGCACTTTCCATCCACATCTGTAGCTCCCTCCCTGAACCCTCACCCCCATTCCATCTTATTCCAGCCAGAAATTTCATCTACTCATTTCACAGGCACAGACATGTGCCTTCCCACCACTAACTTCACCTGTTGTGCTTTTCTCCCTTCTCTCCCTTGGTTAAATACTTATTTTCCTCTGAACCACGTTTTCTCAATTCCCAACTCTGCAGTGATGACAGTTTATCATCTGCACTTTCTCTCAGCCACCTTGCCAGCCAGTTGGCCATCTTCCTATGTTGCTGGAGGCGTGTTCTGGCCTATTCCTCAAGAGAAGTTCATACCACGTATCACCTCATTTCTGGCACCTAGTATAGTAAGGCTACAATATTTACTGATCTAATAGCAAAAAGAGGGCTAAGTAGAATTTAAACTTTTAAGAGGTGAGCGACAGCTGCTCATGGAGACAGCCTTGCCTTTCGTTCCCTCTTCCTCCTTTTTCTTGTTGTTCCTTAGATATACTGCTTCCTCTGCCAGAAGAACTGGATGATGCCTAGCTACCATTACTAAACATTTTGATCAAAGATTCTATAGAATAAGCCCTTGATCAAAAGGTATTTCAGATCAGAATTTCTAATTTTCGTGGAACCCTGACTTTGTAGAGGATGAATGAGCCCCTGAAATGACTGCTTTGAGATACTTTTTCAATCTTAACCAACAATATCCGATGAAGTGTTTTTTAGCCAGACAAACCCCCACAGATCTCAAGCTGACCCCGACTCTGACCCTAGAGGACAGAGGTCTTTTGGGAATTACAGCATTTCCAAGGCTGTGAATGTTTACACAAGTGGACTGCCACATATTTCTCTTATGGCTGGTGGATCCAAACAGATCTTTTAGTTAGCAACCAAGCTCTTTAACCACTGATCTAATAGCACCACTAGGGCTCCTCATCCAAACAAGAATTTCACTTAATTAGCAAAGAATCCCTTAAACATTGTTCTCTGTGTGGGGTCAGACTAACAGCAGCAAATATGAAAGGTTTGATTAGGGAGTAATTGGAAATTACAGAATTAGTTTGTTTTGCTGTCAATATTTTCAACAAGATATTTTAAAATAAAAAAAGCTCATAAAGAGTTGTATTTAGTATTCTCCACTCTACAATTCAACAATGTTAATTATAAAAAAATAAATATGCTGATTTTGCTTGCTTAGGTTGGAAGCCACTCAACTCCATGCCCCTTTAGTCTTCCAATCTGTTAGGACAGTGACCTGGAGTTTAACATACCCTTCCTATCCAACACACAATGCTAAACTTGAATCTCAGATGAGGTAATTTCAGAAATGTGGGTGCTGAAGGACGAGACAAAATCTGATAACCTTCTAAAATCAACCCCCTCCCCATCTGGGGGAGGCCAGAGAGCTAGCCTATGGGGATAGGCACTCTGCAAGGTCAAATGCTCACCTTCATCTACTTCCTCTCCCAGGTCTAACCCAGTAACATCTCCAAATGGGGTGTCTGGGTTGAAGATGGCTTGCAACACTGCCTGATCATTTGGAGTTCCCATGGTGCTCAACTCCCAGATCCGAAAAGGTTTGGATGAGTGCAACACTGGACCACCAGCAGCGGATAATGAATGAAGTTCCAGGTTCCCTTGACTATTCCCAGTGAGGAGTGGTGTTAAGTGCAACCCTTCTGCCTGGGGTTAGTGGCCCAGGCTGGGTGTTTGCAGATATTTCTCAACTGCAACCCCTACCCGGGTCAGGTCACAAATCCAGGACTGGTCTTAAGGTGGAGCAGAGAGGACACTTGATATTCTCCCTGCAATGCTTTCATCACAGTCACAGATTAGGTGAAAATTTAGAAGCCACAGCTTGACCACAGGAGGATAAAGGTGAGAAGGCTACACTGACAGAACCATTCCTTTGTCCTCCAGGCCTTTTCATGTCTACAATTAACACAAAGTCAGTTCTGAGGGGAGTTGGGACCCTCTTATCACTGACCCTCCAGAGGGCTTCTGAGCTGTCAATTGCCCACTTTCCTCTTGAGGAGTTGCTCATGGATTAGAACTACCAGAATGCGGTGCCTCTGGGTCAATAGCACCTAACCTCTTACTGACCACCAAAGCTCACGCCAGAATGAATTAGATCCTGAGTCTACATTACTAATAAGGGAGACAATATGTTTAAGGAAGTCAGCATGAAATGGAACCTGAGGAAGGGCAAGGAAATGATCACTCGCTCCACCTTAAAAGACTGTGGAGGGTCAGGCCAAAGCCACCCCTCTCCAGGATCCACCCGCCCAAAGGCAAAAGAAAGCTCAACCATCTGCAGCAATAAACTTGACATGTTTATTAATTAAACTATCACTTAAATAAAAAAAAGTGCATAGAAAATAAACATGTTTAAAAACTCCTTTTTTTTTACAACTATGTACACTTTTTACTTTTACATTCAGTCTTTCGTAGAGAGCTTTCAGCATTATTATTTTTTGAACTATTAAAGTATTTTCCTTCATCCCTGTCACAGGGAGTTAACACTGATGGACTTTAGACATGGTTTCCTTTTTTTTTTCCTCTTTCTCTTTAACCAGAAGCTTGGAAGAACACAAGGAAAAAAAAAAAAGAAAACAAAAGATCTATTATACGTGATAAAGTTGTCAAGAAATGTCTTATTTCTAGAAAAGAAGCTTGTCATCTGCTGAGTTCTTGAAACAATTATTCAACTACCTGTATTTATTAAAGAGACTGTTTAAAAGTTCAATAAAAGAAACACCACAAGTCTATTTTCTTGGTTGAAAGACAGAACTAGAGTACCTCAGAACAAGATACCAGGAAAGCACAGAACACAATTTTCCCCTAAATGCAGGTGGTAACCCCAACATTCATAACCAAAAAGAGAAACAAGGAGTACAGGTACTGACTGGCAACATTCATGGGCAGAAAAAAAAATCCAGGTGACACCATTTTCGCATTTCTCTCTGATCCGAAGAATGGGCTGTCTTCCCATCTTGTAAGGTTTGGTTTTCTCGGATGGGGAATCAGAGGAATGCCAGGCTGACATTTTCCTGCCTCCGCTAGCAACTGTAACACAATCCTTATCTATAGTGTTAAGAGAATTAAAAGCCATGGACTGAGCTAGGCTTTGTTACATGGTGCATTACTATATTAATTCCTATATATATCATATTTATATTTATTTGAAAACCAAAATGAACAAAAAAAGTCGCAAGTTTTCAGAGTGTGACACTTGACTGGTATTCATGATTCAGAACAAAACCATTTGCTCAATAACCTTGTATTGCTTTTAAACGAAGGAAATTCAGCATAAAGTTACATCCAGCCCTTTGCAATGACTCACTTTTCTTTTATAATAACAAAGAAACAAACCTGATTTCTATTTTTTTAACAAAAAATCCCAAATCAAACTTAAAAGTTAACATTGGACAAGGTTTTGACCTTTAGTATTTTCAGATATTTGATTGAAGTCAGTCCTTTAAAAAGATACATTCATTAAAAGATTTTTATTTTTTGTTGTTGTATTTTTAAGTTTTTATTCTTTTTTTAAATTTTTTTTTTTTTTAAATCAAGAGAGCTGCATGGTGCTCACTGCATTGGCCGGGGGGTTGACTGAGGCAAGCGAGGTGGTGGACTGGATCCTGGCAAAGGAGTATGGTTGAAAACTTATAGCTGCCAAGGCTTCCCCCTTAAATCTTGTTACTGGTCTAAAACTAGGAGGGGCTGTGCTGGAGGTGGTAGACCATAACAGAGGGAGCCAAGGGACCAAGTTCCGGCCACAGGTTCAGCGCCACGCAGCTATTATAGTTACAGTTTTCACTGGCCACCAGGAAATGCAGCCACAATAGGTTCTAGCAGCAAAGCTAAAAGTGAGCTGGCTCTCTCACTGAGAACTGACCAGGTTTGCAGCTGTTACTCCTTAGGGATGATGCCCCTTGGGGGAGTGTTGGGAATGACCCACCATAATTCCTCAGTCTGCACAACTGTGCAGAAATTCCCTTGGTCACTTTCAAAACAAACTCAGAGGTGTTTTGGAGATAGCTATGCCATTTTGCCTTCTCTCCCTCTGGTAGAGAACTTTGGCTTTTTCCCCAAGTTGCTGGCAGGTATGCTGAAGTTTGGCAATGGACTCAAGGCTGAGCTACAGAGGAATTTCTCATTTTTGTGGTTGACGACTAGGGTGTAGAAAGGCAAGGCAAACCATCTGCAGCTGGCAGGAGAAGGAAGGAGGTGGGTTCCTCC
Source organism: Elephantulus edwardii (assembly GCF_000299155.1). Taxonomy (NCBI): domain Eukaryota; kingdom Metazoa; phylum Chordata; class Mammalia; order Macroscelidea; family Macroscelididae; genus Elephantulus; species Elephantulus edwardii. The sequence continues at coordinate 12,362,764 of NW_006399843.1, read as the reverse complement.
CCTGTCTTCAGGGTCTGGGACTGGTAGAAAGAGAATGAGGAAGGGGGTCACAGTACAGCGGCCTAGCAGGGCAGTAACTAGGTCTAGTTAGCTGAGTTCCCCCCACCCCCTAACTGGCCTTTGGGTCTTTCTCAACGTGAATTCATGACCCATCAGTGCATTAATCATTTCAGTAACAAATGCAGCTTAAGTATTTTTTCCTTAAAAAAAAAAAAAAAAGATAAAAGGATTTACAAAACAACCTCACACAGTGCAATAATAAAGGAAGCAAGACACTAGTGGGCCCCTAGGGCCACTGTACCTTGTTCTCGGGCAAAGGGAGGAAGGGAGGTGAGGTCTGGGTTGAGTGCTTTCCCCAGCCCCCTGCTGGCACTTCTCCACGATGACAAAGAAGTTTCTGCCATCCTGGCCACAGTGCTAGGCTCCCTGCACGACAGTGAAAACAGTGACAATGTTCCAGCAAAGCCACCAGACAAAGGTCTTAAGGTCCTGGAAGAGAAGGGAGCCCAGGATGGAAGGCACAGCAGAGCCACGAGTCCTGGGACAGAGTGTGCTGGGCTGAGTCGTATTGCTTTGCTAGACTTCCATAGGAATGGGCTTCTTGTGGCGAGAAAAGGGTGCCCCACCCTCTACTGGACTATACTCCTCTGAAACCTTGTGGCGGAGGCTGAGAAAAACCTGCTTTATCGTGAGTGGTCAGACTGTGCTTCAGTTTCAACAGGCTGCCCCAAAGAGGGCAAGAAGAGATCAATGGGTCTCTGCAGGTAGGAGGACATGGTGGGCAGAGGAAAAGGGAGCGGAGTGACCTGTGAGGCAGATGGTGATGGAAAATGTCAAGTTGCCATTCAACTTGTTGGCTGCTAACTCGGAAGGAGGAAAGATCAGGGAAATGCAGAAAAGTACCGCCACTCACCACTCCAGAGCTAGAGCCAAAAGGAGAGAGAAATGTGGGAAAGACAAAGAGAAACTGTATCAGATACTACCATAGTCTTGAGGAGCTTCAATAGGGGAAGGAGGGAAGTAGCCCAATGGAGCTGGGTGACCTCCTTCTCCATTTATTATTGAAAAGCAAACCCAGGTAATGGTTACTTAGGTCAACAGGGCACAAACAAGCTACACATTAGACAACAAAAGGTACACCTTCCAGGGGGAAGCTGGGCAGGAAAACCAGACTTTGTGTGTACAGCTGAATATTTTCTCTAACTTCATCCTATGAAAATAAAAAATTATTAAAAACCGATCTTCTTTTAAATTAGGATAATACCGCGGTTTAAAAAATAGCCTTGTCATAAGTGCTTCTCCCTATGAAGTGCTTCTCATAGAAAAATATACAAAATATATTTACATTTATAAAACCTTAAATAGTAAACTGTAAACAGAACAGAGTAAAATCCAATGACTTAATTTAACAGGTTCAGGATACTGTCTTGGGGGAAGGAGAAGAAACATTTGATGTTGTTTTGACCACATCCTAAGGAGTAATCAGGGCAGTAGTGTCATTTAATTTGCTGTATCCATGGATGTCACACACGTGGCAGAGTTTCCTCAACACAAGGTAGTCTAGTCCCCAAGTTTTGGGCCTTGAAATCGGATTAGTGTTCTGCCTTCAACTGGACAATGACCTTTTAAAAAAAGTTAAGTCTTCCTATGTCTGAACAAAGGGGAAATCAAAGTATGTGGGTTCTAGGGATGGGGTCCACAGGTCATCCTGGTTGAGACTCTGGCTGTTGCATGATTCAAATCTTAGTTAAATAATCATTTTTCCTCTTCTAGAAAATCATGCTACATATATTTCTTTAAAACTCCCAGTGGAGCTTTATTGAAAATGTCTTCAAATTCTGTCTGGTTATGTCCAATGGCTCCTGTCCAAGTCCTCTCCTGGAGTGTTACAGGCTCATGGAACTGTCCACAGGCATGTGCATGCCAACAGGGAGTATCCGTGAGCAGGGAGGCAATCTCCTCTATCACCCAGAAAGAAGAATGGGAAAGCAATGGGATGGAAGATAGGGGAAATGAAGAGAGTGGAGTGAAAAAGAAGGGATGAGAGAAGGAAGCCGCTCCTACTGTCAAGAAAGGTAATTGGCTGAGATAAGGCTCATGGGGATAAAACTCCCACTTACAGCCCACAGGCTCAATGTTTGGTAATAAATTGGCACAACCCCAAGACAGCCTTTTGTCACCAAAGGTGCTAGGAATCCTGTCTTCCAACCAGAAGGGAATTAAGTGGGAGGATACTAGAGAAATCCACCAGATCGTCTCTGTTTGTTCAACAGATGGCTACAGACTGGGCCTGGCTGGCAAATAATCAGGTATCCAACCAATCCTATATCCGGGGCCTTGCCTGCTCCCTCATTGATAGTGCTTGGGAAAAGGCTGAGCCAAGGTTGGTAGCTTATCTTGAGAAGATGCTCACGCCAATCCTGAGTTCAAGCCCAATGTCCCAACACAACTAACCCTCTACAGGCTCCTTCCAGGCAAGCTGGCCAGGGATCCCGCTTCCCACTTTTAACGGCATACAATCAGATGGGCCCAAGGAGAAAGCTGGTCGTGCATCTTTTCTTCAAGACCTCACCTCTCTCTCCAGGACTATGATCACATGTACTATGTGAATATGGGACATAAGGGAATTTAGCCATCACGGAGGCCCCTCAACTGTGCCCACTCGATCCTGGAACTCCAAGTCGTTGGAAAAGGCCATCAGCATTGCTTTGGACGGCCTGGGTCCTAGGACTCCAAAACTGTGGGAGAAGAGCAGCTTTAGTTTAGGAACTTCCGGCATTTCTTGGCGCCACAGTTGCAGGGCAGCTTGTTGCTGGCATCCTCAATAGGGAACTTATAGTCGTAAGTGAGTTCTTCTCCTCGGTAGATCTTACGCATGGCAAAGATGACAATGTGCTTCTGCCCATCAATATTGATGACTCGGGAATAGCAATTAGGCTCACAAGAGTGATTGATGAAGCGTGCAGCATTTCCATGCATGGTGGCGTCCACTACTTCTGAGTCATCAATTCGGAACATGTAGCAACCAATGCCCTATATATGTAGAAAAAAGCAGAAGAACTTGTTATATTTAACTAAGGTCTGAGAACACTTCCTAGTCTCTTTTTTATATAGCTTATAACTGCTACTGAATAAAGTTTCTTTTTAAAAACGCCAGATTTTTCAGTATATAATATCCTTCAAGATAATTCCATGAAAAATCCCTATCTTTAGGGGTTTCTTATTATCTCTATGGAAAGGGAATCCCCAAAAAATGTATGGCTATGTGCCTTACCCTCTACCTTTCCCTGCATGTCTCTTTCCAAGGATTTGACCCCTCCTGATAACAGGCCCAAAGTATGTGAGAGGAAGAGTCACCATTCTGCTTCTCAGGAGCACCCTGCTTGTACTTCCCCCAACACAGGGACCTTCACTGAGATAGACCGACAGAGCAACTTTAACAAGTGGCTCGAGCATGGCAGAGATCGTGAAGATGGTGCAGGGCAGGGGCAATCTGGGTCTGTTGTTCATGGGTCGCTATGATCACAGTCGACTTGAACAACAAAAACAACGTGCGTCAGATTCTGACGTCAACTCAGACAAACCTTCAGAGTATCTTTGTTTATTAGTCCTCAAAGTGGTTCCAAAACTTTTACTAGACAACAAATCTCAGGGATGTTAAAATTTTAGGGGAAAGCATTTTTTAAATCAGGAAAATGCTGTTTCTTTTGTGATCAAGGGTTCAAATTTACAGCTTATGGCCCCTTTCTATAGCAAAACAAAAACGAGAGAATGGAAGTGAGGGACTCACCTTGCTGTCATAATATTTCTCTCGTTTGTCAGTCTGGATAGAACGGATAACATTGCCTGCATACTCAATCACCATTTCACCTGCATCTATGTTCCTCTTACAGAAAAGACCACGGCCATGGATTGGAGACCTGGGACGTAAAAATGGGAAAGAGATCAGCCACACTAACATAAGAAAAATAATGAATTAAAATCTGTTGTCTGTTAGTCTTTCAGGAAAAACAGACACCAGGGAGAAGAAGGGGAAAAAATTTACAATCACATGATTTCATTAACTGGGTGAACAAAAGGACATGGGTGAGAGAGAGATTACTCTGCAACCCATTACAAGAAGTAATTGTAATACTGTGTTAAACTCCTTGTTCAATACAAGATCCCAATATATTACATTTGATTAATTATATATAGAAAAACTTCACTTACTATGAGGAAGATTACCCAAGCATTTGATTCATTTTGATTTTGGAAAATGTCATGACTTGTGAGAATTTTAGCCATACCTGTAGACACCAACTGCCTCTTTAGAAGTCTTTTTTAAGTGCCGGAAACGCATAGGCATCGGCAGATCCATGCTAGTTGCCCTCCTAAAGAGATAAGGCACATTGAGGAATTCTCTTCAGAAAATGTGGTTGGTTTGTTTTAAAAACACATTTTTTATTGGTTTGCATACAATCATTCATTTCCACTGTATTTATTTACCCTGTGCTTTATATAATCACTCACATACAAAGTATTTTATATACTTAATTACTATTGATCTATGTCTATTATCACTGTCTTTTCAAGTCCCTACTGAATATCCTATTCTTCCCCCTCCCATCTGCCCACTAACTTCTGCTATCCTAGTTACTCCTCTAGTCTCACCCCTTTCTCCCTTTTGTACATTTCTACTCAATTATCCCATTTTCACAATGGTCTTATGCACTATTTGTTCTTATGAGACTGAGTTATATGCTCAGCATAATGCTCTCTAGGCTCTCCCATGTCATATAGTATTTTTAAAAATCATTGTTTCTGAAAGATGTTTTGAATCTTAGATTGAAAGTTCCTAGAGAATATAGCTACACTATTCTCTGTGTTCAGTGATAACCATAACAATGCCTATAACACTAGGCCTATTTTAAGATGATGTTGTTTGGTACCATTGAGTTGGTTCAACTTGCTAAATATAATGTAACAATATATCATTCTTCACAATCATTCAATGTTCAAGTCCATTACTGGGGTCTTTCTCTTTTTGGCTGACATGAGGATTGGTCCTTCTTGATGCATATCCAAAGCACATAAGACAAAGAATAGGGAATATTTTGGCGATACTTCTTGTAAGGCAGTTAATTTGTTCTTCTGGCAGTCTGTCTGTACCGTATGCAGTATACTTAGCTAACATCAAAATTTCTATGCATCCCATCTTAATTGGGTTTTCCTTAGTCGTAGCTCAACTTTCTCATGCATACAAGGCAGCTGGCTTGAGTCAGGTGCACCGTAATTTTTAAAGTGACATTTTAATGAAGTCAGCTGTAACAGACTGAATGTGTTACATGGTTTAGTTCCTTCATTGTTATTTATATGGATTTTGCTAGTATATGGAATGAATAAATATGAGGAAAGGATATAACCCCACATGGAACTGTCCTGATTTTTTTTAACATCATAAGGTATTTCATTCTGCGGGGTTTTTTTTCCACAAGAACTTATGTTTATTGCAAACAAAAAAAAATGAGAAAGAGAAAGGAAGGACAGAAATGGTCAGAAGCACAACATGTAAGGTTAAGAATTTAAAAGCATCTTACATTCTGCCCTAATGGCAGCATAATTAATAGGAACAAACGGCCGTCTTGCTGCCTGCCGCAGCCGGAGGGTATTTTTGCAGACCTGACAAGCAAATTTTGTGAAATATGTGGTGTGAAGGAAGAAAGCTTGGCGGGTCTTCACTGCAGACTTTGGACTCCCAGTGTTTTGCACCGGCATCCCCTGTGTGGCCTGGTGGGACATATGACTCCTAACATGGGCATCCTCTGCAGTTGGGCTGGGAGACAAATTTTCTTCTTCTGACTGGGTGGGCATTTTTAGGCCTCCATATTTTTTCCAATATAGCCAACAAGTTGCACATAATCTACACTACATATTAGGTGGACCCCAAGAATACCACTGGTGAGACTGTGTAGCAAAGCAGCTCTCACAGGCTCATCCTAAAACGTTATTCTGGGGCTGGAATGTGGTTCCTACTGTTCCGTTCACAGTGCCAGGCTTTCCATTGCTGGTGGATATTTGGTTGGGATTTGGTTTGCTGTAATTTGGGATGTACACTTGTTTCAGTTTACTCTCAGCTTCTGCAGTTTTTAGACATTTCTGTTGTACATATCTGTCAGTAGTTTTCCACATGTAATAATATTCAATGATGCTAGTCAATAATTTCCAAGGGAGAAAGTCTTGATGTATGTCATTGAAGTCTTTGCCATATTTTTCCAGTGCATCTTCAAACAAACTAGCTTCAGAGGCTGACCATTCTTCCATTTCATCTCTGCATGAAACAGGTCCTCCAAGTGGTACTAAGACACTAACTGCACTGCTCAGATCATAGCTGTGCCTATATAGTGCATCCATAGCATGAAACAGGGTGATGTCTCGGGAAGCGGCAGCTGCACTCATATGCAGACTGGGCTGCCTCACAGAACTGCTGCAATCCAGGGCTCGAGCAAACGTCCCAACAGCACGTGCTACAACTAAAAACTGGTCAATCTGTCGATCTGTAAGTGGGCTATTCGGATCCCAAACTTTAACTTCCAGTTTGGACTGTTCCCTGTCATCTGATTCTCCTTCTAGGAGCATTTCTGGAATGTCTGCTTGGTATCGAGGCCCAACTTGTACTTCAACCTTTGTCAGCTAACAGTGTTTTCACTGAGGGATCATAGACCAATGAGTAGAAAAAGGCATCCTCCTTGTCAAGGTAAGACAGCGCTGACTCCATCTCATTTAGAAGGGCAACACTGCATTTTTCCCTGATACGTGTTGCAGGCAAAAATTCATACTGGCATGACAAGAAGAGTTCCCTATGTTTCAACTGATGTTTCTGTTTATCAGTTAAATCAGCTTCAACTGTTGTTTCAGATTCTTCCTCAATTTCTTTTGCATGTTTGTCTGCAAGCATTATAAGAGTGTTGGAAATATCTCGTCATCTATAAGAGCATACTACTTTTGCATCCACGTTGCCACTTGCAGTCTTACCGAGTTCTTCTATTCTTCTGATTAGGTATGGGTTGCTGGAGGAATTCTCAAAGCAGACATAATCTCCGACCCCGGTACATGTTGGCCGCCATGTCCGCCCGCCCGCGGAGCCCGAGCTGAGCCCTGCGAGCTGAGCCCTGCCCGCCGCCTCCGCCTCGCCGCGGCGGGGGTAGGGGGCGGACAGGCGGATGGCGAGGTGAGGCCCCGGGGGCAGGTGTCCGCCCCCAGCGTCCGCGGGCCAATGCCGAGTGGGCCGGGCTTATTTTGTGGTTTAATGACATTTTTAAAATTATTTCTTAAAATTAATTTTAATGAAAGTTTAGAGAGACTTTGGATTTCCATTCATTCATGTAATTTTCTCCCTGCCCAACCCTCCCCACAAATTTGTTTTTCTCTTTGAAAAATAAAAAAATTCTTTCATTGTTATACAATCTCTCCCCCCAAGTTCATTCCACTATGCAGCTTTCGTTCCAGACTCCTGTCATGACAGTAATACCTAATCATATATCCCTTTTAAACAGTTCTCTCCCTCATCTGTTTCAAGGCAATAGACAGTATTTATCCCCTTTCTGAGTCTCCCCTCAACCCTGATGTCAGGCCCATTTTACAACAGAGGCACTATGCAATATTTGTCCTTCTGTGACTGAGATATTTCACTCAGCATAATGTCCTCTAGGGTTACCCATTTTGTATAATATTGCATGAGTTCCTTGTTTTTCAATGCAGCATAACATTCCATTGTGTGAATATACCACAGCTTCTCTATCCATTCGTTTGCTGATGGGCACTTAGGTTGTTTCCAACTCTTTTTTATTGTGAACAAAGCCGCAATAAACATGGGTGTGCATATGTCTGCTTGGGTGGCGGTTATGGTTTCTTTAGGGTCTATTCCCAGTAGTGGAATTGCTGGGTCAAATGGTATTTCTATTTGCAACTTTTTGAGAAAGTGCCCTACTCCCACCAACAGTGAATAAGGGTTCCGGTTTTTCCGCAACCTTGCCAGCATTTGATGTTTGCTCCTCTGTTAAATTTTGCTTTTCTTACTGGGGAGAGATGATCTCTCATAGTTGTTTTGATTTGCATCTATCTAAGAGCTAGGGATTTTGAAAATGTCTTCATGTGTTTTTTGGCCATCTGAATGTCTTGGTGAAGTGTTTGTTCATATCCTGTGCCCATTTTTCAATCGCGTTATTTACCTTTATCTTGTTGTGGTGCTTGAGTATTTTATAAATTTTAGATATAAGTCCCTTATCTGACATGTCATTACCAAATATTGTTCCCAGTCTGTGGCTTCCATTTTCACCCTGTTGAAGTTTTTGAATGTACACAGGGAACCTTCCTGATTTTAAAACACGCAGTGTTTTGTCTCTTTGTTCTGTACATCAATAGGTTTTCATGTATAAGTTCTGCTCCAAGATCATTCCAGGGCTGTGCAGAGGGGAGACAGAGGGATCCGCGGACCGAACAGGGGGAGAGAGGAATCAGCACACGGGCAGAAGTGGGGGCCAAACAATAGAGAAGCGACTTGTGGGAAAAGCCTTACCACGCCCACAGGTACAAAAGGTGAGAGGCTGCACCAAGATTGTTCTGCAGGACACATCAACCTCCCTCGGAGACATTACCACTAAACTTAAAAGACACTGTTCACAGCATAAGAAACTGTCAGCAACTCACGTGTTTGGAATCACAGAAGCCAAGAAAACTTCAGATACAAGCTGTCAGATTAAGGGGTGGACAATGGAAGATAAATGCTGAAGGGATTTGGTAGAAGTGAAGGGGTATCCTGGTGGAGGTGGGAAATAAGTGGGTCAACACACTGGGCCAAGGGCAGGGATAACACTGTAACTAATGGTTAACTCCACAATGAGGGATTTATCATTCACTGTTCTATAAATTGCTTATCTGTCAGATACTCCTCTAAATCTGAACATTCAGATTAAGACAGACTAGGAAGAAGGATTGGCCATCCACTTCTGAAGTAGCAGGCCTCTGAAAACTCTATGTACAACAGAACAGATTAACAGGGCAACGAGGTAGAACTTTCAAGTATGGAAATACAAAGGAAGACGTTCCACATACCCCCAATTAATTGGAATTAAAAATTACTAGTATCAGCTCACTAATGTCTATACTATCTTTAAACATTTATTTTCATTTTGATGACTTCTGATTTTTCTAGAGTCATACTTTCCAAGTTCCTAGTATTAATGGATGTTTGTAAGCAACTTCTCATTTCAAGTCATACCACATAAGCAAATAAAGGTGCTGAAAGCTTTACTCCATCTATGTTATTAAGGCTGGCTCTGCTCTGAGGAGGCAGCTTTGTCTTGGGTGGCATAGTCCACTGAGGTCTACTTCTAATTCAAAGGTTAGTGAGATGAACTTCTGTACAATTTACATCTCCTGCTGGAGGATCTGTGATAGTTGGTTCAAACTCCATAGCAACGATGATTTACTTTTGCTTCCAATCCATCTTCCAGGACACTGTATAGGACAATGTTCCAGTGCTATTCATGAAGTTTTCTATAATTATTTAAAAAAAATAAATAGACTGCCAGATCCTTCTTCCTGGTCTGGCTTAATCTGGTAGCTCTCTTGAAACCTCTCTATCATGGTTAACTCTGCTGGTGTTGGATATACCAGTGGCATGGCTTCCAGAATCATAGCAACACATAAACTATCACAGTTTATCATATCAGTATGATAAACGGATAGATGAGTGGGGTGGCATTTTAATCTACAGAATACTTTCCAACCATGGTGGGTACCTCTGAAGTAGACAAAGCACACTGTGATTAAAGATAATTAATATGTTTACTTTTTTTATCAGTTATTAAAATCTACCAGCCAGCTATGGCTACTTTAATACAAAAGATAATTTTGGTCTTCTTAAATGTTATTCAGAAAATTCTGATATGAACCTATATATTGACAAGAGTAACTGGAAGGGAGGGAAACAAAAATGATTTATAGTCAGGACTTAAAATTAAGAAAGATGTGTTTCAGGTCTATATCCTTTCTCTAAACATATTCAATCTGTATGCTGAGCAAATCATTCAAGAAGCTGGACTCTATGAAGAAGAATGTGACATCAGGATTGGAGGAAAACTCATCAGCAACTTGAGTTATGCAGATGACACAACTCTGCTTGGTGAAAGTAAGAAGGACTTGAGGTGCTTGCTGTAGAAGACCAAAGACTTCAATATGAATCACCTCTCAACATCAAGATGACAAATTCTCAGCACTGGACCAATAAGCAGTATCATGAAGGATGGAGAAAAGACTGAAACCATCAATAATTTCATTCTACTTGATTCTACAATCAAGTATTCTCTTGGTATCAGCAGTAGGGAGATCAAGAGACATACTGTACTGGGAAAAGCCTGCTATTAGGGACTTCTTCAAAACACTGAAGAGCAGTGATGTCAATCTGAAGACTGAGGTGCTCCTGATTCAGGTCATGGTCTTTCCAATCACCTGCTATGGATCTGAAAGCTGAGCAATGAATAAATATGACAGAAGAAGAATTGATACAAACAGATATGTCTTGGAGAAAGTGCAGCCAGAGTACTCCTTAGAGGCAAGGATGACAGAGTTTCGTTTCACATACTTCAAGCATGTTGTTAGGAGGTGCTATTCCTTGGAAAGGGATACCATGCTCTGAAAGGTGGGGAGGGCCAGAGAGAGGAAGACTCTCAATGAAACAGAATGACACAGTGACTGCAGCAATGGATTCAAGAATGTCAGAGATTATGAGGATGGCACAGGACAGGACAGGGTTCAGATTTGTAGTTCACAGGGTTGCTATGAGTTGTATCAACAACAACAACAACAACAACAACAGTGATTTATCTTTACAAAAGACGTACCGAGCTGACTTGAGCTGAACCTCTTCCTCTTCCTCATCATTAGGATTGTATTCGGGAGGCTGTCGATGTTTAGAGGCCAAGAAGTTAAACATGTCAAATGTTGATTTCCTAAAGTAAAAAAATGAAAATGCATTTACTGAAATGAAATGCTTTAATAAAGGCATTCAAGGACAGTAGTAACATAGGAAATGTCCACGTTTACATGGGAAAATAATTTATAATTAGATAATAAACTCAGGACTCAAAGTTGCTTACAAAGAAGAATGGAACTTGCCTCAGATGGACTTCAGCCCTGGCTGAGCCATGAGGGTTCAGTGGGGGTTCATTAGCTTCCTCTGGTTTGTGGAAACGGAATTTGTAATTCCTACAGTGCTTGGCACCAGATAGCTGCTCAATCAGGAACACAACCGCATCATGAAGAATCCCCAGCATTCTCAAACCATTAACACCTATAAGATCAAAAAAATAGGGGTAGTGAGTATTGCTACCCACCAAAAACTGGACAATAATGAGACACTTACTCTACAGAATTTCTACCAGAAGATGTTTAAGGATGAGTCATATTAAAACTACCCCGAAAATAGCACGATACAGCTAATAAAAAAGCACTGTATAGCAGGAGCTCTCATAGCTTAGTAGTAAGGAGTTATACTATTAATTGAAAGGCACACGGTTCAAATTCACCAGCTGCTTCTTAGGAGAAGATCTTAGATCTCTTTCTGTGCTATTTACAGCTTCTGAAAACACTCTGGAGGGTCAGCTATAAGTTGATTCCAATTTGATGGCACATAACACCAACTGAATACAGTTGATACAGACTTACTGATATGTCATTCTTAATGAAAGTATATTTTAAATGAAAAACAGGTCACCTAACTCTAGACTAGTTTATGTGCTGTATGTACACAGAAAAGCTATATTTATTTGTTACTTCATTTTTTATATCACAATGATGACACAAGGAAAGAATTATTCCATTTTAAGGTTATTAAACTTAGGCTCAAGGGAGCTCTCATGAGGTAGTCCTTAGCATACTGCACTGCCTTGTACATCTCTGTAGTTCCAATCCACCAACCACTCCCACAGACAGCCTCTTCTCATGACTTACAGCCTTAGACACCCAAAAGAAGGTCACAATAAGTTGGAAAAGACCTCAGTTTTTTTGAGACCTAGGCTCAGAGACTTTAACTATCACACTCAAAGTCACACAGCTAATGTGATGAGATCCGAACTTTGGACTGTATGACTCTAAAAATGAATCATTTTTCAAAAAATTATGGGAATTGGAGTTGTTGGGTTCTACAAATTCAAAGTGACTAGAATTCATCAGCATGTAGAACTGGGTGTCATTAGCAAGTTAACGTGAATGTATGGAGACATCACAGCAGCTTTGTTTTGCTTGGTCTCATGCTGTTAATGAACACTATGTAATGATAATTTCATTAATTTTTCTTATGTTATAAAAATAACATTTATATTAATCTGCTAGCATAGACACGGAAAAATTTTCTAAAATGATAGTTCCAATCTCTCCACACCCATGTCATGGCTTACTGTTTGATGTCTTATTTTTGCTAGGGTGAGATATTATTTCATTGTTGTTTTGATTTGTATCTAACAGCTAATCAGGGGAGAAGGATGGGCAATCTCCTCCTGTTGGATTAACTGTCTCTGAAATTCGGCCAGCGGGTCAGCTATAGCTTGGTTCTGACTCAACAACAGCAATAGCTAATAGTCCCTGGAGGTAAACATCATGCTTGGATAGAGAGGGTCAGTGCAGAAGAGGAAGATCCTGAATGGAATGGACACAGTGACTGTGGCAATGGGGGTAGGTGGGTAACAGGCAGAGAGGTTGGCTCAGGAGAGGGCAGGGTTCAGAGCTATTATTCATAGGGTTACTACAAGTTGTAATCAACTTGATGACACGTAACAACACAATGACAACTAATTTTCTTTTTCTTGTTGTGTACTGTCAAATTGAATCTGACTGGCACAGGAGGATGTTGTCCTTCCTTCAGCTAATAAGAGAGTGGAAAGGAGTTGACCTGCCAATGTAAAGGCAAGGGGGTTGAATCCATCCACTGCTCCATGGGTGAAAGATGGGCAATCTCCTCCTATGTGACTTACAGCCTTTGAAAACCCACTGAAGGATCACTTATGAGTTGGTCCTGACAATTAATGCCTATTTAAGGAATGAAGATTTTATTCTATAGTTAATAGGTAGTAAGTAGTAAAAAACTTCTGTAGGATCTCTGGTAATAATGAGGATACCCTGTAAGGAATATGGGGATTCAGTGGTAACCTTTGAAAGAATAATAAGAGATGAGAAAGGAAAGAAAGAGGGATGGGTCTGGGACTTACGGGTAGAGATACAGTACTGACAACTGAAGTGAAAGATGAGAGAGAGAAAGAATTCCAACACTGGCTGGCTTTCTGCAATCTTGAGGGACAGCATAATAAGCAGGGATTGAAAAGAAAAATTTGTGAATCATCAGTTGTAATATGAAAACATGGGACAGGATGAAAAGTGTAGAGACTGAGTAGAGTAAGAAGGGTAAGGTCCAGGAGAAAATGAACTTTGCAATTAACTAGTTATTTGTAATTCATTCTTTAAAAAACTGATTTGATTTTTTTAGCTATAAAGTATTGGCATCCACTTCTTAAATAATATGCCTCCGGAAACTCTATGAACTTTGATAAATGTCGATACTTTTAAGAGGGGCGTCAGGCCTTTTGTTCATAGGGCCGCTATGAGTGTGCTTGACTCAAAGACAGTCAACAACAACAACAAAGTATTACATACTGATGGTAATAAAATGAAAGTAAAACTTGCCTATGCTCAGTCTCCCTGTCCATCACTGACAGGTTACACCATATACATGAAGTAAACAGAGCTAAGGGGGTCACAGTCACATCATACACGTACTATCATAACCTGTCTTCTCCCTTGGTTTACTCTGGATATTGCTCTACATTCCCCTATTGAAAGGTATTTATTTCCCTAAAAGTGGGGTTATTGAAAATATTCTGATAGCTATTAAAAGTTGGAACAAGGAAGAAGAATGAGTAGTTGAGAAATATGGATTTGGTGACAGAAATTAGGATGGAGGTATATGATAGAATTCTGTACACTGATATATTCATCGCAAATACCTTTTATAAGAAACATAAGGGGAGCTCTGGTGGCCTAGTGGCAAGGAGCTGCAACTACAATCCCAGAGGCGCACGGTTCGAATCCACCAGATGCTCTGACGGGGAAGGAGGGACAATCTCCTCCTGTACCAGTCTGATCTGATTTGACGGTACACTCACACAAAAATAACAAAAAAAAATTATAAGGAAAAAAAAAAGAAACGCTGATGGTACATGGGTCTCACTTCATGGCCTATACAGCAAAAAGATTATTACATATGTGGGGAAAATCGTTGGAAAAGCTCAGTTATCAGCTGTGAAAACTAGGCCAGGTGCTATTTGTGAATCAGATCATCTATTCATATGCAAGTTCAAGCTGAAGCTAAAGAAAATCAAATAAAATCCACAAGAACCAAAGTCTGACCTTGAGTCTATCCCTCCTGAATTTAAAGACCATCTCAGGAACAGGTTTGAGACCTTGAATGCTAATGGGCAAAGACCAGTTGAGCTGTGGGAGGATATCAAGAATATCATCAATGAAGAATGCAAAAGGTCATTACAAAATCAGAGGAAGAAGTAAAGATCAAAATGGATGTGAGAAGAGACTTTGAACAGTGCCGGAGAAGCCAGAACAAAGGGAAGAAATCAAGAAGTTAAGGAGCTGAATAGAAGATTTCCAAGGGAAGTTGGGAAGACAAAACAAGGTAAAGTATTATAAAGAAATGTGCAAAGAGTCAGAAAATGAAAAGGGCTGAACTCACTCTGCATTTCTTAAGCTGAAGGAATTGAAGAACAATTCAAGCCTTGAGTTGCAGTACTTAAGGATGCTGTGAGTGGAATGCTGAATGACCCAGGAAGCATCAAAAGAAGATGGAAGGGGTACACAGAGTCACTGTAACAGAAAGAATTGGCTGACACAGAATAATTTCATGAAACAATATATGTCAAAGAGCCTATGGTGATGAAGGAGGAAGTCCAAGCTGCTCTGAAGAAACTGGCAAAAAACAAGGCCCCAGGATTTGAGAGCATACCATCTGACATATTTCAGCAAACAGATGCTGCCCTGGATGCACTCCCCAGGTTGTGCCAAGAAATATGGAGGACAATGACCTGGAAGGGAATCTAGCCAACTAACTGCAAAAGATCTGTATTTATTCACATTAAAAAAAAGTGATCTGACAGTGTGGAAATTATCGAACAATATCATTAATATCACCTATAAGCACGATCCTGCTGAAAATTATCAAAACCAACAGGAACAGCACATCAAGAGAGAACTGCCAAATGTGCAGGCTGGGTTTAAAGGAGGCCATGGCACTAGGGACATCATAGCTAATGTTAGATGAATCTTGGCTGAAAGCAGAGAGTATGAGAATGTTTATCTATATTTAATTGATTATGCAAAGGCATTTATTTGACTGTGTGGATCCCAACAAACTGCAGCTAACTCTGAGAAGAATGGGAATAGACCACTTAATTGTGCTTATGCAAAGCCTATACTTGGACCAGGAAGCAGTCAGAACAGAGCAAGGAAACACTGAATGGTTCAAAATCAGGAAAGGGGTATATCAGGGATGCATTCTATCTCCATTACCTTTTCAATACATATGTGGAACATAACATTCTGAAGGCTGGGCTCTATGAGGGGGAATGTGGCATCAGAATTGGACTCATCAACAATCTGCATTAAGCAGGTGATAACAACCTTGACTGCCAAAACTGAGGAAGAACTGAGGCATTTGTTGCAGAAGGTCAAGGAACAGCCTTCAGTATGGATTGAAGTTCAACATCAAGGAAAAAAAAAAGATTCTCACCACTGGGCCAATTATGATAGACGGAGAAGAGACTGAGGTTGTTAACGGCTTGAGCTTGCTTGGCTCCACAATCAATAATCTTGGTACCAGCAGCCAAGAAACCAAAAGTTGAACTGCATTGGGAAAATCTGCTATTAGGGACCTCTCAGAATACTGATGAGGAATGCTGTCAGTCTAGAGAGTAAGGTGTGCCTGATCCAAGCCATGGTCCCAAATTACTTGCTATGCATCAGAGAGCTGATCAGTGATTCAGGATGATATAAGAAAAATCGATGGCTCTGAGCTGTGGTGCTCGAGAAGAGTATTGAACATTCCAAGGACTGCTAAGAGAATAAACAGGTCTATTATAGAGAAGGTGAAACCAGGGGGATTTTTGGAAGCAAGGATTTTGAAACTTCATCTGATATACTTTGGGCATGCTGCAAGGAGGGAATATGTAAGAGAGGAAGACCCTGGATGAGCTGGATTGACTCAGTTACTGGGGTAGTGGGGGTAGGCATGTCAGAGATGATGAAAATGGCTCAGGACAGAGCAGGGTTCAGAGCTGTTGTACACAGGGTAACTGTCAGAATTGGGCTTGAAGGCACATAACAACAACATTGCTTAATTATTTCCACTAGCTTGGTGGTAAAAAACTGCACTGCAATCCTGAAGGTACACAGTTTGATTCCACTAGTTACTCCCTGGGAGAAGGATGGGCAATTTTCTCTTATATAATTAACAGCTTCTGAAAACTAGCTGGAGAGTCACCTATGGGTTGGTTCCAACTTGATGATATTCAACAACAGGCATTATTAACATCCACACAGCCATTAGTGTAAAAACCCATCTATTCCATTTTTATCTATATTATCTCTGAAGTCTGAATCTGTGTTAAACAAGGTGGTGGTTGTTAGGTGCTGTTGCACCAAGTATGTTAATCAATGGAGAATCTGTTTATTGTGGGTTTAATTAGCATTTTTATGACATTGGGTATTTTAGCCAGTAACAAATGACCAGATATTGGTAATTTGTATTTTGGAGAGGATAAATAGCCTTCTGATAGTTGTTCATCCTCTTACTGTCACATTTTTAATGAAATGGATAGAAGTAAAAATGATACCGTGAGGGGTTGAGGGGCAGAGCAACCATAGAGTGAAGCTAAGCTGACAGGTGGTAGAGCAAAATGGGAGGACAGGAGGTAGGGTCAAGCCAGTCTGCCAAATGAATGCCAGCCTCACAGGCCATTGCTGGGGCTGCCAGGCATGGCTGCGTCTCCTTTTGCCCTTTTCCTGAAATTCAAACAAAGCAGAAGGCTGCAACAATGGGCTCAAATGCAACACTGACTGTGGAGATAACATAGTATGGGGTAATATTTTTATTCTATTGTATATAGAGTCTTTATGAACTGTCTCAAGTTTCATCCAACAACAGCATTGTATTCTCTAAAGAGACTTCAATTTACCCACTTACCAATTGGTGGACATTTGTGGTGTTTCCTATGTTGTGCTACAATATACAAAACTGGGAAATTAATCATTACTTTCAGTAGGACTTTACCTCACTACTTCTTACTATCTAGTAATTTAGGAATTATTCATGAAATACTGTGGGGTTTTTTTTAAAGATACTAAGCCTTAGAAAATTTCTAGAACCTCAATTAAATCTCCAAGTAACTGAGTTTAAAAAAAAACCCAACCCCACAAAACAATATAGAAATGTACAGATACTTTTATAACAATTATATATACTTGTCTCTTAATATAAACAATGTTAATATTCTGTAGTATATAATTAAAAAATATTCCCCCCTTCCTTCTGAAAACAAAAACATTCTAGATAAAGTAAAAGTCTCTACATATTGACTTTCTTGTTACTACAGGAACAATCTAAAAGGAAGTGAGAGAAGTAGATAAGGTGTAGAAAAAATAGTTAATGGAAGTTTTTACATTTTTTTTGGAGAATTACAATTTTTCTTATTATTTGGGCAAAAGTATATACAGCAAGTTGGGTTTTTCACTGAGCAATTCATAGATACTTTGTTTTGTGACACTGACAGCAATCCCTGTTGTGATGATGCACTTTTCACTTCTTCCCTGTGTTTAGTTTCTATTCATCCATTGGTCCTACTCCTTCCTGCCCAGTGTGAGTACTGCACATACGATATCTGAAGGATACTACCTCAGAGTAATTTAAATCTTTAATGGTCATTTAAAACAAATATAGTCAAGATATGTTTCATATTGTCTAAATGTAATTTGGAGTCTAATAATAATGAAAAACAGCTTTAACTTAAAAAAAGAAGGAATAGCAAAGCCAAAATTAATCACTTCATATCTAATAGGATTGCTATAATCCATAAAGACAGGTAATAACAAATATTATCAGGATTGGTGGGAAAGATAAAATAACAAATATTATCAGGACTGGTGATGAAACCTAAAGTAAACAGACGAATATGTGAAGCATAATGCATATAAATGAAACACAATATATACAAATTTTGTATGCAAATCAATATAAAAAAAATATTATCAGGACTGGAAAAACTGGAATCTTTGTACATTGCTGGTAGCAATGTAAAATGGGACAGCCATGTTGGAAAACAGTTTGGTAATTTTTTATAAAGTTAAACATATAGATATCATTTGATCCAGCAATTCTACCCTGAAAGAAAGTAAAGAAAACATTTCACCCAACATGAATGATTATAACATTACTGACAATAGTTAAAATGTGGAAATGACCCAGATGGTTCACCAGTTAATGAATGGACATACAAAAGTGTGCTATTTCTATATAATGGAATGTTATTTAGTAGTTAAAAGGAATGAAACACTAATGCTTGCTACTACACTGAGGAACCCTGAAAGCTCTGTTATGTGAAGCAAGTGAGGCAAAAGCCACGTATTGCATAATCACGTTTATAGGAGATGTCCAGAACAGATAGTACATACAAAGAGAAAGATCAGTGATTCCTAGGAGCTAGGAAATGACCATTAATGGATATGGGGTTTCTAAAAACTGATTCTTTTTAGAATCAGCTCTTTTGACAACAAGTTTTCAGAATATTCTGAGACAAGAGAAAAATAATAATAGTTTCAGCCATTACCTGCAAATGAGAGTTGCTTTAGGCGAGCATTTGATCGAGCTTCCTGGACTTTATCTGTCAGTGACTTCCAGGCATCTGTAAGGAAAAGAAAGAAAATTGCAGGCCAGAAATAGTCAAGCATTTCTCAATACCAAAGGCCTGCGTAAGTTTTGTGCTTAGAATCCTCTATTGTGAACAAGGACCCTACTTGAGGAGTTTTGGGTTGTTTTCCTCTCACCTTCTATGTTGTCGGTTCAGAATGTAAGAAAACAGCTGGAGAATGAACTCCCAAGGCAATTAATCTTTATGAAAGCACTCTGCCACTACTTCAAACATGGAATCACCATGGAATCTATTTATATGCGGCTATTACATTAAGCTTCTAAACACTCTTTCATTCTACTCCCCAAAACTTTCAAAGGATTTCTAAACCCTGTGACCAACTCCTCTATCCACCCAACATGACTCTATTATGTACTCAACACAACCCCGATCTCTAATAGTGGGCTCATATTCCTTCTTAGAAAGTCCTGCTCATTCCTCCCTGACCAGCCCAAATCCAAGTCTCACCTTTAATGTCTGGCATCCTCCCTGTTTTTCTGTCTATCACCCAAGACAATCCTTCTTTTCTCTATACTCCCCTAAAACTTACTGGTTGGAGAATATGCTTGTTGAGTGAGACAAAAATAAGCATTTATAATAATTTTTTAAGCTATGATGAGGTGCATTAGTTTAAAAGAGCAAAAAAGTGTGAATGTTTATCTGCTGCAAGCTAGAGAAGATAAAGCATTCAGGCACAAGGAACAGCATATGTAAAGAGGGAAGGGTGAGAAAATGGCATTTAAAGTGTACAAAGAAGTGCTCCAAGATTAGAGAGATAATTAGAACCCTCAATACACTATGTGAAGGTGTGTGGAATTGAAAAAAAAAATGTTACCAGTATCATTAACTTTTCATGTAATTATGGATGATTTTCCCAGGAGATTAACGTCTCAAGGATAAAGGAAAATTAATAATGGCTCTGAAAATATGTTCTATAGCATCTGCCATAAACCTTCTTACAGACGTCGTTTGTAAAATGTAGCTCTCGCTGAAGCAGGGCCTGTACTGAAGGATCAGCCTGACTGAATCCACTCACCTTCAATACTTTCTGCACAGATCTGAAAGCCATCATCACTTGAAATTTCAAACACAAGCCCTTTCTTTGGCTTTTTCTCGGCAATGCTCTCCTTCCGTTTTTGTTCTTGCTGAAGCCAAAGCATCAGTGGGGAGCTGAAATGACTTTCTTCTTCCTCTACTGCTTTAGGTTCTACAGGGAGAAAAAGATAAGGACCAAAGTAGTTGTAATATCAAACGTTTATTGGACACTAACTGTGTACAAAGTACCTTACAGACAACATGTTGTTATGCACCAGTGAGTCATAGCTGACCGTCCAGAGGGTTTTCAGAGGCTATAAATTGCATAAGATGAGACTGCCCATTTTCCCCCCTACAGAGCAGCTAGTGAATTCGAACTAGCTACCTTTGGGTTGGCAGTCAAAAGCCTTACCCACTGGGCCACCAGAACTCTACAGATAAGACAACATAACTGGTCTCACTTCTGTGGCCTAGTGGCTGGAAGCTGCACTGCAATCCCAAAGGCATGTGGTTCAAGGCTCCCAGGAGCTTTGTAGAAGTATGGGCAATCTCCATGCCTCTGAAAACCTCCAGATGGTCAGCTATGGGTTGGTTCCAACTCTACAGTACACAACAACATTCTCATTTTATAAACAACAAAGCTGAGGCTCAAAGGGAATGGAGCAGCTTGCCCTAGAACCTAACTGTTACTGTTGTTCAACTCAATTCACTGCCATCAAGTTGGTCCTGACTCATAATAAGCTCCTCAGGTTTCTGAGGCTGTAAACCACAATGGGAGGAGACTATTTCTCTTTCTCCTATAGAGCTGGTTCCAAACCTCTGGAGATATGCAGCCTTTTTTTTGGATTAGTAATGTTAATGTCCCATAGACTTGGCAAGAATCAGTGTCCTATACGGTTTTCTTGGTTGTAATGGTTAGGGAAACCCTCAACCAGGTGGGTTGACACAGTGACTGCTGCACTGGGCTCTTGTGTGTCAGGAAGTGTGAGGATGGCACAGGATAGAACAGGGGGCAGATCTTTTGTTCATAGGGTCGCTATGAGTCATACTTGACTTGGCAACTAATAACAGCGACAATAAAGATTAGGGAGGTAAATCAGGAGGCCACTGGGTGTGTGGTGGATTCAATCTGCCAATTTTCTGGCTTGCAACCAAGAACATAAGAATTTGTGCTGTTATTAACTAGACTAAACCTGGGTGGGCTTTTTTTTGGTTTGTTTTTATGAAGCCACATAGTTTCTGGTAGAATTTCTATTGCTGGTATAATGTAATAGTGGTTTGTTTGTTTTTTTTCCCCTTTCAATAAAATTGAAATTCTCTCAGGGTGTATTCCAAGCAGTAGGGGGGGGGGGAATTAAAAAAACACAAAAAAATCCTAAAACCTCACAGAAAGGCAGGTCAGATAGATCCAAGTGTTTGTGACCCAGTAAAGCTCAAAGACAGGTAGATAGGTCTCTAGGCTGACCAGCCCCACTCCTTGAGACAATCAACCATTTACCACTAAAAAGGGCAGCATTTGCCCCAAGAATAATGCTTAAAGGCAAGTAGATACACATCATAGAAATGGTGCTCTTGTGGGGATTCCCAACACTCACACAGAACACAAATTGTTGAATGGGAAAGCAGTTCCAGAGTTGTACCCATCACCATCAACATCCCGATGCTCTTGTCTCTGGTGATGTCATAGTTTTTTTTTTAATAAATAAAACTCAAACATCAAAAAACCCCAAAATAAAACAACTGTTATTACTTTTGAAAAGAACTCTGGTGGTCCAGGAAACTCTGGTGGCTAAGTGGGCAAGGAGTTATGCTGCCAACTCAAAGGTAAGCAGTTCAAATCTACCAGGTGCTCTCTGGGAGTAAGATGACCAATCTACTTCTGTGTAATTTACTGCCTCTGAAAACCTGTTGGAGGGTCAGCTATGAGTCAGTTCTGACTTGACAGCAATGAGAGAATTTATGAAAATACTACATATGAGGCTATGTTTTAAGGAACATCATACATATAAATAGAAACTCATTTAAATTTATATACATATACTCATTTAAATCTCAAAATTCAATGAAGTAGATATCTCCATTTAACCTGCAAAAACTGAGGTAAAGAGAGGTTAAGTAACTAGACCAAGGTTACTTACAGCTGAGAAGTAGTAAAACTGGGATTTCAACCAGCCTAGCCCCAGAGTTTGCACCATCATCAGTCCTCAGCGCCTCCTTCTAGGAGACGCATCGATTCTTAAGCAATCCGCCAATCAGTAGAAAGAATCACTAGCTAAAATCCCATGTCCATTCATTTTCCCTTTCTGGTTCAGTTTTTTAAAAGCTCTCTACATGGAATCCATGGGCTAAGTCCTACATTTACAGCTCTCTAATGATTAATGGATCAGTTGTTTGCTGATCAAATTCATCAGCATATAACAACAAATGCTATACAGATGTATTTGGTATGGTAAAATATAACTTGTGGATTTTCTAACAGGGACAACTAATGGATGAAGTCAGGTCATAACTAGCTACTGAAATCTCATTGCTGTTAGAATGGGTAAAGCCATTGAGAGCATCTTAAGGTTTGAGCTCTGTGTCATTTAGGTGACAAATGCTTCAGAAGGGCACTGGACCAGGAGAGACAGGCTTACAACCTTGGCAAATTTATTCATTTTGGAGCTTAAATTATTTTTAGAAAAATATCTTCTAGACAATCAGGAGGTAACGTGGATGATTTTACTGGCTTTGTGGCTTTGGCATCCTGATTCTAAGCTGTGACTTGTCCACATACCTGCACTCTCTTGCTCACTTGGTGGATTCTGTGTTGCTGGAATCTCTGGAACAACAGCTCCTTGCCTAAATGGAAAGACAATCACATGTGACTGGCAAGAGCAGCTGTCAGATTCCTACAAAATGAGTCGGTGGTGTGTTCTGTAGAACCCACTACCATATAGCACATAGCATGGTTGTCTAAGATTCTTTCCCAAATAAGTAACATTATGTTTTTACTTTTGAAGGTAGCAACTATAACCCTGAAATTCTCCTTATATCCTCAGTACTGGAGGAGTAGAGAGGAACTTTCCAGAAACAGTTTTGGAGTTGCTTAAATAAATTAGCTGGTTTATCTAAAATGGTAAGCTGCATGAGCCAGAAAATGACTAGTTTTCACTTTTAAAATTTAAATAAAGGCAGGAAACAGTCCCTATTTCAATAGGGGACTAGCTAGCACTATTATTGTAAATTCACACGAGAGAACCAGAGGCAGCCATTAAAAAAAACCCACAAGAAATAAAATGCTAAAATGAATCTATAGTTACTATTAAGAGAAAGATTTACACAATAAGGGGGAAAAACCAACTCAGAACAAATTATTCCTTTCATGTAAAAAAAAATAAGGCATGCTCATATATGTAACATACATATGCATATAAGTTTCTACATGGATAAAAATTATTAACAATGGCGACTTCTAAGGAATAGGGTGGGCAGACCAAATAGGGAACCATTTATCTAGTCTTTCATGTAATTCTATAATTTTTCCTACAAGCATGAGTACTTTTACTTAAAAAAATAAAAAATCCAAAACAACAAAAAACTGCCAACTAAACAAATATGAAGAACTCTTTCAAATGTGGAAGAATTACGAGTGTTAGAAAGTCTTATGCGTACCGTGCAGGTTCCTCACATTCCTTTTGTGATGACTGTTCCACGTTAGCCATATCCTGTGGTTCAGCCTCGGTGCCTGAAATCCTGGAACAGAAGTATTTATGTCTTTTTTTATGTATTTATGTCTTTACAAGGAAAACCCCCCATTAAGCAAATATTGAATGATTTATGAAGGTCAGTCCAAAGATAAGACTCTTCCAAGATCTGAAACAATGTTTGAGCTGGCAAAACTAACCAGTGGTGGGACAGTGTACAGGAGTGACAGGACACTGGTGCCTTCTGAGGTGTGAGGGACCTTTATATCAGGAGCAGAGGGGTGGCTACATGTACATACATATGTGAATGCTCACCATGTACTTTATGCATGCAAAAATCTCAAACAATAATGACATTTTTATAAAAGAACTCCATGAGGACCTATATATAATATGTGGCTTTGCCCTTCAGACAGAAATATCGATGGTCCTAACCTAAACCTCTGCAGAAAGGAGGAACAAACAGCAATACGGTTTCAAATCAAAGAGCATAGATTATTCTATCCAAGAGAGAAATATGACGAACTAAATTTTTCCCTATAAATCTAGGAGACAAAAAAAAACCAAAAACAAACCAAAAACCCTCAAATCCCAGAACTGTCCCAAGTAATGTAATCTGGACAGAAGAATGCCCCACCTGCATTTGTAACCAAGAGCACAGAATCCCCCAGCTGCAGCAGTGGGACGTTTGGATCTCTTACCCTGTAACTGAGGTTGGGGGTGCCGTGTTGGCTTCCTGGTCTGGAATGTGTGCTTCAGATGAACTGGTCCGCGAATGGGAAACTTTGTGCTTCTTGCCATTCCCTTTGTCCAAAGGCAACTGAATCCGTTTGATTTTTGGTTTGGGTTTAGTGGGACCTGGCACTGAGGGGCTTGCTGATTGCTGTCCCGAGGATGGAGAACCTCCAGGAGAGGCTGAGCCGGCTTGCATAGAGGAGGGTAAAGCCTTGTTCTGTTCTAGCCCCATGCTATTAGGAGCATCTACAGTCTGGGTAAGACTGGATACCTGGGTCCCTGAAGCAGAATCAAGATCATGTTGGGAAGAGAGAATCCCAGTTTTGCTGGCAAGGAGCTGGTTCACATGCTGAAGCTGATAGTGTTCTTCGGTTTCCCCGGAAGTTGAAGCATCAGCCATGCCCGCAGTCTGAGTTGAGGGGAGCACACAGATGCTCGATGCTGCTGTCATTGAAGCAGTAGCAGGAGTCTGTGATGTCCCCAGTTGTGGAAATATTCCTGAACTTTGTGGTAAAGCCACAGACTGGTCCTGAATCCCCAAGCTCTGCTGGCTAGCTTTGATTAAAAGATTGCTTATTGAACCGATATCTGGATTGCCAAGCAGTCTTGGGTTGGTTAATGTGACGTGTCCTGGAACTGACGCAGTACTGGTAGGGGCTGTTGTAGTTTGCATGGACACAACATTCAAAACGGAGGAACCTGACGCCAAGCCAGACACAGGCCCTGATGTGAGATGGCCAGTATCTTGGCTTATGGTGGAGGTGGCCGCTGCTGTAGCAGCAGTTCCTCCCACAGTCGGTGGTAACAGAGGTGCCTGTTCAAAATACATGATGCCAGATTTAGACCTTTTGATGATGTTCGGGACAGTTCGGTGAGATGATGTATTAAGTGACCCTAAATCTAACAGATTGGGATGGTTTGAAAGCTGAGAGGGTGTAAAGTTAATCAGTGTCATATTAGAAACCACATCAGAAGGGGCAATGTTTGAAGGGGTACTAGAGGGAGCAAGTTTTTTATTCTTTCGGGTCTGTAGGCGAGATATGGGCCTCTTCTTGATTCCAGAGGATGGAGTGGCTACTGTGGTACCGAGGTCTGTCCTCTGGCTGGCTTCTGAAACCAAAAGTTGGGGATCTGGAGGAGGCTGAACCCCAATAAGTAGACCTGAAGGAGGACTGCTGATATTGGGTTGGAAACTACTTTGAGTAGGTGCGGGGAAGGAATGTAAGTGCTGGTGATGTGGCATGGGGAGCAATCCTTTGCTAGCAGGAGGGAACAAAGATTGAGAAGTTTGCAGGCTTGGATTTAGTCCTGTGGTTAGGGTGAGACCACTTCCCATAGGCCCCAATACTGATGTATTTGTCTCCATTACACTGGGTGAAGAACTAACAGAAGAAGTCAATTGGATTTTTTGGGTCACTCCATTTGGAAGAGTTTGGAGAACATAAAGTGGCTGCATGTTCTGGTTAACAACAATGAGCTTTTCAGTGGCTGGTTTTAGGTGGGGTGGAGTGGTCTGGACAGCTGCATTTGAAATCTGAGAAGGGCCAGGACTGTCAGTAGAACTGGGTACATATTTCTGGTTCTGGAGAGGAACAGTAGGGGACACAGGTACCTGAAGGCCAGGCGTGCTACTGTTTCTAGTTAAATCCTGATTGTTGCCATGACCTTGTTCCACAGAACAAGGAGGGCTGGCAATGTGGTCTGCGTCTATGTGTCCCTGGATAAAATGATCAGGAGTCATGTGGCCTTCAGGGGCTGGGTCTACTCCTGGGCTTAACAGTGCTGGGTCACCTTCAGAGGAGGCCACGGATTTTTCAGAGATGGTTACTCTCTTCTCCCCTGAGTCTGAGATTACAGCTAATCTACTGGGGTTCTGGCTGGGGACAGTGGGACTCCGGGTGGTCAAAACAGAGAGATCAGACGGCAGCTCGAGTGGCAACTCAAACTGCTCCTCAGCTGAGATGGAGGAAGAGACACTACTGTCCACAGGTTCTGTTGTTGGTAATTGCTGAGAAAACACTTCAAAAAGACCCATGTCTTTCCCGCGATTACTGTCAAGACCCAGACCTTCACCAAGATTCAAGAGTTCTGATGAAGACGACTCTGGGCTCTCACCCAGTGCCTGCATGGATGGAGTGTTCTTAAGAACAAAGTCCATAATGTCTGAAGGCAGGATGTTCCCACAGTCATCACTGTTATTGTTGTCAGAATCCGACTTTAGGAGCTCAGTATTATAAGTGTCCAGTAAATTTTTGTCTGAGGGGGTGCTTGTGTGGACTCTGCGGCTTGACTCCAATGAGCTGAGTTGAGCTTCCAAAGAATCCTGTCCCTGTGCCTTAACCCTGCTGACAGAGTGACAATTATCCATCTTTGGCTCGTTTTTATGGCCAGTAGAACTCTTGATGACATGTTCTTTTTCACTAGCATCCTCAGGTCGATCAATCTTTAAGTTTTCGGTTCCATTCTCTTTACCATTTCTTTTTGGAATCTGGGTACTTTTCCGTGTCGTGGCTGTCACACTAGTATCACTCTCTGTTCCATCATCAACACCATCCAACTGTGAGATTTTTGGAAGATCACACTGTTCCTCCTCCCGAAATAAATTATGAGATGCCAGTCGTTCCTCTCCACTCGAGGAAATCACTGTTCTAGTGAAATTGTAATAGTATAAGTCATCTTCATCTGATGTACTAAGGTCATCGGCCCCATCCACTTGTCCTTCAGCTGATCTCTTGCCTCGTTTCTTCCCAGTTGAGCTGCTATAGAACGGAATGTCTTCTTCACCGTAAGATCTTACTCCATAGAGGGGAGTGAGACCGAAGAACATGTTAGAACGTGCCCGGGCACTGCGACGAGGATATCTCCTCTTAAAAGAGCCATCCTCCTGAGGTTTGGGACCATCTGGAAGCATTAGGTTTCTGTCCTGTACTGGAAGATTCTGATAGTTGTTGCTCTGAGAATCTTGGGATGAGGTATCATTGGAGCTTGGCTGGACCACAGGACCATCTCCTGGGCTTTCTGAGGTTGAAACCGGTTCTGGTGGAGATGTTGACTCTCCTTGCACAGGGGAACCAGGGCTACTTTCTTTCAAAGTATTTTTGGACTGACTTTCACTTTCCATTTTTAGAGGTGTCAGTGTTACTTTGACAGTACGTTTCCTGGGTGTCTGCAATTCCTTCGCAGATCCTTCTACTTGCATGGATGACACTTTGGGGACCCCTGGAATAGAAAATACTTTATCCCCAATTTTATCAGAAGAAATATTATTACACGGTCGTTGTCCCATTAGTTCAGGAGTTAAAACCTCACCAGCAAACTCTGGCTTTAGGTTTCCATCCTCACCAGCTGTCACCTGACCAGGTTCCAAAAAGGATTTTGTGGAATGCTTTTCTTTGAAAGGTTCTTTACAAGATTTTTTCCCTTTCTGTCTCCTGTCTCTGGAACTAGAGCCCACGTGTTCACTGATAATAGATGATCTACTGCTCACTCCAGATAGCTTCAAGGTTTTGATTTCAGCATCTTCACCTGGAGAGGGGTTTGTTGACTGGGTAGGATCTATGTGTTGGTCTCTATCAGCCCTCTGCCCTCTCAAATGGAGTGATGGAAAGGAGAGGGAATCTTTAGAATATGGCACTGAAGAGGGTTCAGAAAAAGTTCCAATTTTACCAACATTTAATTCTCCAGATGCTGAATTATGAACCTGTGGGGCCAGTTTAGGAATTCCTGGATAAGCCACGTTATGTACCGATCCTTCTGAATTCTTACAACTTAGCATTTTGGTCTTATCTCCTTTTAAAGAGGAGCTCTTAGACCCCAAGTCTGAAACACTGGCATGCTTTACTTCAGAGGATGAAGATCCATCCAAGTGGCTGGTTTTCGTGCCAGTAGTAACCACTGTCCTTTGTGAAGAGATGGGGATATTTTGCCCTAAATTAGTACTTGAATTCAGTGACCCTAAGACATGATCGCCTGATTTGGCACTTGTCTCAAGATCTGATGCAGTCCCAGTGGTAGAGACAGAGGAAACACTGTTCCTGGAGTAAGTACTTCCAGTTCTCATTGGAGACATTATCCGAAGTTTGGAGCGCTGAGGTGACAAGGAAGAAGTACTATGACGCCTGGAACCGATGCTTCGAAGTCCCGAGGAGAGTAAAGGATCACCTACTGTGACTATTTCATGAGTGGTCGGGGTAGGACTTCCTAAACAAGAGAAAAAAATAATGAAGTCTATTACATACAAGTGTGCAGCAGGCACTGGTTTCAATGAACAAAGGTCATCACGATAAAAGTTGCCTGAAAGAATAGAAACTAATTTGGGGGCCTATCTTGGAATCAAATAGGTCAATGAAGTCCTTTACCTGCAGAGGGCAGTGGCCGACAGCCAGGGGATCTCTGCGTTGGAG
Organism: Elephantulus edwardii; assembly: GCF_000299155.1. NCBI lineage: Eukaryota > Metazoa > Chordata > Mammalia > Macroscelidea > Macroscelididae > Elephantulus > Elephantulus edwardii. Next base: position 12,333,904 of record NW_006399843.1, on the reverse strand, counting down.
AGTAACTAGGTGTTCGAATCCTAGGGACCTTCGAGATGACATGATAAAAACAGGAGCTGGAGGTCTGAGAATGAGGAGGTCGGTCTGGTGATGGAGGACTTACAATTTCAGCTGTGTTTTGATTTTCTTTAGATGAAATATCTGTAGCAGGAAAGAAAAACATTTATTAAAAGAAGTTCAATTAAGGGAAACAGGGAACCTCTGCTTAAAGGGTACTGAAAGTACACATGGATGATGATGACAGATAATTTGGAAAGAGCTACCTTGAGTAACAAAGAATACCACTAAAGCAAGCACTTTCTAAAAAGAAGAAAATTACCACGTGTTAATAGGGAAACACTTTCTGGAAATTGATAGTGGTGATGCTTGGAAAAGATGTTATATATAACTGAAGTGCTTTCCAAATTTTGGTTAAAATGGTAAAATTTTAATTTAATTATGTATTTTATCACAATAAAAATAATGGATAATGCAGGCATCTAGTAGGCAAATTTCAAACTAGAGATAAATGCTGTTAAGTGCTGCTGAGCTGATTAGGACTCACAGCCACCCAAACAGATTAAATGAACAGATGGAAACCTTGCCCTATTTGGAGCCAGCTTCACAATCTCTGCCATGCCCAAGCTTCAGCCACTGTGTCCACCCCTCTCATTGAGGATTTTATCCCTTCCACTGACCCTATACTTTTCCAAGCATAATGTCTTCTTCCAAGGAATGGCATCTCCTGATAACAAGCCCAAAGTAAGTGAGACAGTTTCACCATCCTCATTTCTAAGAACATCCTGGTTGTACTTCCTCTAATATAGATCTGTTCTTTTAGCTGTCCACGGTATATATAATATTCCTCTCAAATAAATGATCTCTCAAACTATAATACAACCATAAACCAACCCGTAAAAGATGTCGGACTATGAGCGATAGTCCTATTTTCATCATGTTCAACAGTGCTGTTGATATCAGGCTCTACAACCGGAGGGCGGCATTCCACTATCTTGCATGTGTAGACACAGCGCTTGCGAGCATCTGTGGTACTCCAGTATACCCTGGAACACCTGGTAAACAGATTTGGGAAAAATCATAGCAAGTGAGAATACAGAAACGAACATTCACCAGCTTCTTTTCCATTCTACATTCTTTATTTTCCTTGAGTTACAGAATTCAGCTTTAGTTCATAGCTTCTTATTGCAGATTCCCTCCACGTTTTCTAAAGTCCTTGGCTTTACCTAGCTTTTACAAAGAGCACAAAATAGTTGTATGGGTTTTAAAAAAATTTTATTATTTTTTGTGTGTGTGTACCGTCAAATCGGATCTGACTGGTACAGGAGGAGACTGCCCCTCCTTTTCCAGCACAGCATCTGGTGGATTTGGACCACGTACCTCTGGGATTGCAGTGTAGCTTCTTGCCACTAGAAAAATAGTTGGGTTAAAAAAAAAATAAATTATAAGGTGGGGCCCAAAATAGCAAAATATCCTAAAACCCACAGAAAAGAAAATATGAACAACTATAAAAAACACTTGCTGGTCTTTGGGAGGATACTACTGGCCACAATGAGTACAAACCAGGCAGAAAAGAAAACCAAGGCCAAGCCTGTGATATTTTCTTGCAAGATAAGCCCCGTAAGACTAGGGGACTATAACTGCTTCAAACCTGCCAGGTACTGAAAGAAGCCAGTTTGCAAAGGCATTGGCCGAATAAAAAGGACAGACTGTTTACAGAATCAACTGGATTATGTACAGGAAAATTAGACTCCAAAGAAGAAGAGATAGAAAAAAAGTTTACACTGTCAACTAAAAAGATGCTTTCGTTATAAAAACAGATGCTTTAGTTACAAAAATATTCTTAATGTAAGAAGGATTATTGGGTAATTTTATTATTGTGGGGTTTTCTATCTTTTGAACCCCATCCGCATCCATCAAGTCAATCCTCACTCACAACAGCCTTTCACTGAGTTTCTGGAGTTCTAAAGCTTTATGGGAGAAACTGCCTATGCTTCTCCCCCTGGAGAGGCTGGTGAATTTGAAGTGCTGACCTTTCAGTTAGCAGTATAACTCATAACACATCATATACTGCAAAAGCCCCTAGTGGGTTTTAGGAGGACTACGTCATGTAAAACTGGGGACAAAGGGCTTGATCGATGATGATAGTCCGGAATGCGGTCCAGAAGACTGGGATTTAGATGAATCTTAAGATACTGATCTTACACAGTTCTGTGTTTTCTAGGTAAGTCTTATTTGGAAATTATTCTGCAATTATGGCAACAATACTTTCCACCTATACTTAGACTTAGCTGATAAGAGACGATCCTTTAGCCCCATTCTACCAGCTGATGGAATCAGAGAACAAAAAAGCTAATTTAGTAGCTAACATAGTTCTCTACATTTAAGGATCTGCAGTCTGCTGAAGCTGTGTCTCATTTCTTTATGGCACTACTCACTGATATCCAATAGGAAAGAGTTTATCTTCACAGTCAGACAGATCATTCAGAATTCCCAAGCAGTCAATCGTCATTGAGCCTGGCCAAGGAAGGAATAACTAATTAAAGAAGATAATAAGTCTCATTTTATAACTAAGAACTATACAGTATCCCAATGATGGGTACAGTTGTCCCCAATGACTAAAGTCTAGGTCATACCAATCATCATGTGGATATTTTCTGGTTCCAAACCATTGAGAAACTTCCTTCTCAAGCTAATTCCTTCAAAGTCCACAAAAACTCTTCTGAAAACTTCAAATCCATTCTCAGGAACAACCTTAAATAAAACAACAGACTACCTCTTAAAAGGCTATCATTTATACATTTACACCGACTCTCTGTACAGAACAAATATCAAACTATAGTCCTGTTTTACTAGCAAGACATCTTTCTTCTAAGAGAACATGACTCAAAGAATATCTAATAGAAAGGAGGAGTTTATAGCTTATTATTTTTTCAGCCTATTTACTCTGAATTCCTAAGGAATTTAAAAAGCGACTGTTCTCTCACCTCTCCTTTGATCAAATCTCGATGGCGTTGGCAATACACTTTTTTATCATCTAGAAAGACGCAGTTCTTGGCTCGGGAACACATGAAGTGATAGTTGCTGGTGCAGGATGTGAGACAGCAGCCCACAGTGGCCCCTGGCTTTTGGCAGGACTCACATCTCTAAAATCCAGAAGGGACAGACATTTGAAGCCATTTATCATTTCCTTTATAGAATCACCCTTCTCTGGGTTTCCAATTCCTTTTGTTTACTAGTAATGATCTGAATTACAAGAAAATGAAGCTCCCACTCTCCTCCATTGTTCATGGAACTTTACCAACTATCAAATTTAGATTTAGAATCTAAAACAAAACAGTTTTTTCTAAAATTAAGTATTGATTTAATGAAGATGAAATTTTGAAGATATAAGTAAATCATCTCCATAGAAAGCTATTACATATCCTAAAGAGATATGTACAAGATCCACAAGGGTGCAGACACTGGTTAAAAGCATAATGGTGCTCTAAGTACAGCCTTAACAGTAATAACTCAAACTTGACTAAAAGATTTCTTTCAGCTAGCCATATATGGCATCACTTTTTTTGGTAGTTTATCTTTTATCATACTAGTTTATGTACAAAATTTGAATACACTGTTTTCTAGACCAGATTCTTCCAATTTACCATCAAATTGTACAACCCCATGATTAATCCACCCCCCTCCCCCTGATACATCCTCATTCCTCTGCTTCCACCCTCCCCCGCTTTGGATCCTCATACTCATTCTACAATAATGGTTTTATACAAAATTTTCCTTGTGGAACCGAGTCAGTTCATTCGGCATAATGCTCTCCAGTACCTCCCAAGCTAGGTAATAATTTACAGAATAATTGTTCCTGCATGCCGCATTAGTATTCCATTGTATGAATGTACCATAATTTCTCAATCCATTCGATTGTGGTTGGACATCTGGGCTGTTGCCATGTTCTTGAGATGGTGAATAACGCTGCTATGAACACTGGTGTACAAGTCTCAGTTTGTGGCTCAGTTCTCACTTTTCTCAGGGTATATTGCAACTAGTGGAATAGCTGGGTCATATGGAATTTCTATGTTCAACTTTTTGAGGAAGTGCCAAACTGCCTTCCAGAATCGTTGTGCCATTTTATAATCCCACCAATAGTGTATAAATAGAGTTCCTATCTCATCACTTCTTCTCCAACATTTATTACTTGCTGTCCTGTTAAACTTTTACTGTTACCAGAGTAAGATGGTATCTCACTGTGGTTTTTATTTGCATGTTTTTTATTGTATGGTATCACTTTTATTTTGTCAAAGTCACACTGTGGACTACTACTCCTTGGCGAAGGTTTTGTATTTGTGATTTCACGTACACTTTTATTTAAGTTGCTTTGATCAGATTCAACTGGGACTTTTGAGATTATTTAGGTTTAATCTTTTAATGAATAGACACATTTATCACACATTTCAATTATGTACTACTCAATGAGTTATACTTTGTTCTCTGTCTTTCCTAAAAGAGTTCGCATGGCAATCTGCCTACAAAATAGAACAGTATTTCTAAAAGCATTATGAAAAACATCAATAAACAGTGTTTGGTCACAAAAAAAGATTATCTGGAAACCGAGAGGAAACCTTCCATGCAATTTACCCCTAATCTCTTACCAACTGTTTTCCCCTGATTACAGCCATGTGCACATTCTTCAGTGATCCATCATCATCTTCAAACACTTCCGCTGACCACAAAGCACAATTTACATGTGTCCACTCATTTTGGCCAATGTACAGCAAACGACCAGCATCCTACAAAAAAAAGAGACTGGCTTATTTTTTTCCTAAAGAGTGGAACGTCAAAGAAGGGTTTCATCAGTATTTAGCTTTACTTTAATCAAGATAACCTCAAAATAAGCAGCTTATAAGAAAAAAGAATTTTAAGATGGGGCATCATGAATTTTGAAGATTGAGTTTAGCTGAACTCCATGTAAAGTGTAAGTGACACTGGAAAGAAATATTCCAGGTCTTAGTTTTATACAGTCTTAGATGCAGCAAAAGAGAGCTACTCAGGTTCCCACTTACATTTGCTTTATACACTCACTCTGTCTCTGTCTCTTTCGCTCACCCCCCCCCCCCCACCCCCGTGGCCTAATGATAAGGAATTGTACTGCCAACTCAAAAGCATGCAGTTCAAATCAATAACCTACTCTGCAAGAGAAAGATAGGATTTTCCTCTTACAAATTACAAGTTCTGAAAACCTGGGAGGTCAGCTATAAGCCAGTTTCAACTTGACTGCAATGAGTAACATAATTTATTTCAATCTCTCATTAATCACCATTTCTATATAGGTATGCCTTCTGATAAAGGAAGAGGCATATTGGATTGGATCATGAGTTAGTAGGTTCTAGGATAAGTTTCATTATTAGTAAATATTTTTACAAGTTAAACGGAATATTAAAGATTCTCACGTAAAGAGAAAGAATGGTTTACTAACACCTGAATTTTGTTTCCTACTTAGATTTATCTAGCCTCTGGGATATTTTTTCAATGAAATGTCAACTTACTAGAATTATAAAAACAAAAAGGATAACTTTCAGAAATCAAGTCCGTTAACTTAGAGATATATGCAATAATCACAATTCATGTTTCCAGGTGTCTGGCTCTTCTTTCTAGATTATTTTTTCCACAGATATATTTTATAAATATAAAGGATAAAAAAATAATTTGTTTATAAAAACACAAACTGACTTTAAAAATCATATTTCAAAGCCAGTTCTTAGTTTGCATTGAAAGATTCTCCCTGCAAACTGTCAGTTTACCATGAGCCAGATACTAAATAAAGTTTTACATAATTTAATTCTCAGAATCACTCTGAGGTAGGCATTCTGACCATTCTAATTTTAAAGAAGATTCTGGAGCTCAGAGATGTTCAGTTCTTTGCTCAAGGTCAACAAGGACAAAGTAAGGCCCAGAAAGGAATCTAGGCAGCCTGCCATGACTTTGTTACAATTCCTTAAACCCAAGCCATTTAATAGGAAACCTGCATTTCTCATTTCTCTCTCTCTCTCTCTCTCTCTCTCTCTCTCACACACACACACACACACACACAATTCTTTTTAAGTTAGAGCAGATCATAATTTGAATTAAGTATTTAAAAAACTTCAAGTACTACAAACTAGGTGACAAACAGTAATTAAATCCAAATGGCACACAATGATGAAGTCAAACATGAAGAAACATCAGCTCATTTTGGATTCCTACTGACAACCACCCTGTGTTACAAAATACTTACGTTAGCACTGTCATCGCCATATGTCAAACATAATGCACACTGTCTATTATCTTCTATGCCTGGGGGTGGGTTCAATTCTGGACTGTCTTCTCGGCTCCTGTCAGTATCTTGGAACCCAAAAGACATCAGTTAAAATTAGGAATACTATCCCTTGGCTTCAGGAAAAAGGAAAAGAACTCAGCTAAAACAGTCCATAGCTTATAGAAGAAATACTTTTAAAAAATGTTTTAAAGTTATGCTGTCTCCAACCCTACCATCTGTTACTATATCATCACTTGTAATACTCTGGATATTTAAGTCAATTCTTTGTTAACATCCAAGTGAAACAAAAATAATCATCTTGTTACTTTTAAGAATGACTTTAAAATTAATTTCAGGTATCCAACTTTATTCAATTCCTATTCATAAAGTCAATGACTGGCATTTAGAGGGCAATGGAGAGTAACTTTCCAGTTAGTGCCTTACTCAAAATAGGAGGTGTAGGCGGATGGAGAGGAGTTGGCGAGTCTGGTTCTCCAGGTCCCTTGGGTTTGGGAGCGGGAATGATTTTCTTCATTAAAGCAGGCTGCTCAGTGTGGCTGTTCTCCTCTCGCTCCTGCCACTGAGCATAATTATGGTCAAGTGAAGGTGGAAGCACTGCATTTGGTAACATCCCACTGCTGAAAATAATCGATTCACAAGCATTTATTGAACTCCTACAATATACCTACAACTGTACAAGAATATCACATTTTTATATTATCAGGTATTGGTCCCACACATGACCCATTAACAGACCCTAAGAACAAGCCACAGCATAGGAAAACAGCTTAAATACCCAGAAAATACTATTTCTGACAATGATTTCAAAATGGTTACATTCCAAGAAACAAATGACAGTCCTACCAAAGAATCAAAAGGACTTATTAGAATAAAAATAAAAGGTTAAATATGAAAAATTTGAGAGCAATAGAGTATCATTTGAAAAAAAAAAAAAGAGTATCATTTGAACTCAATAAAGCAACTCAATTTCACCAAGGACAATCTTAAGGTTAAATCAGACATGTATTATACCTATGCCACAAGTTAAACAAGTTCCCCAAAATACAATATATAGAATTTTTTAAAATGCTCCGGGCCACAGTCTTTGTAATTACTTGCTATGCATCAGAAATCTGGACAATGACTAGGGATCAGAGAGGGAGAAATGATGCTTTTGAGCTGTGATGTTGGAGAAGAGTATTGAATGGACTGCCAGGAGAATAAACAGGTTTGTCCTAGAGTGGGTGAGACTAGGCTGCTCCTTGGAGGCAAGGATTCTGAAGCTTAGTCTGACATACTGTGGACATGTTTCAAGGATAGACCAGTCCTTGGAGAGGGACATCATGCTTGGGAGGGTGGAGGGACAGCGCAAGAGAAGACCCTCAATGAGATGGACTGATTCAGTGACTGGGGTAATAGCGGTAGGTTTGTCAGAGACAATGAGATTGGCACAGGATAGAACATAGTTTAAGGCTGTTGTACATAGGCTCGCTATGAGTCGCAGATAACTCGATGGTACATAACAACAACATTCCTATTAATAAAGGTTAAGTGTCTTCAAATAAGCACTAAAAAAGAATTTCAACGCCTTCATTTTTTAATATTAAAACCTCATTTAAAAAAAGAAAACTTAATCTATAAATAGGAAAATTCTCTGATTTCTTGCTGACAAGGAAAAGTAAGTATAATACTGAATTTACTTACTTGCTTGATACTTTATTCGGCTCCCAAAACCTGGACTTTTTGACACTGAACCATGGGAAAACACGTTCCATTTGCTAAAAGAAAAACAAAACATAAGCATGCGAACCTTCATCTGGATACCATATACAGACCATATAAAAATCAACACCAGATTCTCTGTCTATATGAAAATGATTTTAGGGAAAATATCTCTATCAGGGCAACTCAAAAAACCAGGGGCACGAACCAAAAGATATTTTCAAACACACGGCAAAGCAAAGGGAGGAAGATAACAATCTGTTCTATTCATGTGGGCAATTACTCTTAGGTAAGCATGAAAACATGAACTATGACTATCATTCACCCGAATAAAGAAGGACTTGACCATGCTGTTGGCTTTTTTAACCTCTGGCTGTCCTCCATCTGAATTAATGGCGGCTTGAATGATCTTCACAATATCATCACTGAACTCCAACTGTATACAAAAGCAAAGTATTAATTATTGATAAAACAATATGTTTTCAGTACCGTTTGTCCTTCCTCCTAAATCATTCCAAGAGAAAATGGACACATTATTTTAATACACTCTTATTTCTTTTTTGGCTGAGGCCTTGGCACACCAGTCCACAACTGGGTTAGTCAAGAAAAATGAGACTAAAAGAATAGGAATGTAAATAGATCAGCTGTATCACAGCAAGCTATGCAAATTAAACAAATTAGAAACAAATAAAGATCCTAAGATAATGAGATTAATATTTCCTCAACAATGAGTAAGGGAACTCTGGTGGACTAGTGTAAGGAGCCATGCTGCCAACCCGAAGGTATGCAGTTGGATCCACCAGCTTCTCTGCAGGAGCAAGATGGGCAGTCTCTTCCTCCACGAGTATACAGCCTCTGAAAACCTGCTGGAGGGCCAGCTGTGAGTTGGTCCTGACTCAGTGGCACACAACAACAACAATAACAATGTACAATGAGTAATACATTTTTAAAACCTTAAAATGAAAATGTAATTCTCTACATGAACTACATGAAATGTATTCTCTAGATGAACATGGCCTGTAGAAACAAGACAGTATTCAGATTTGATTTCATAAAGGGCTAATCAACTTCATATTAGTATTTTTCCCCTATAAAGAGTTTTTTTTATTGCTGCTTCTCCTTAATAGGAAAATAATTTTCAAACTCAGGTGAAAGCTAAATAAAAGAGCCATTTTCAAACATTACCCTTCCTTTCATAAGCCATCTTCTCAAACATAAATCTAAAAGAATACATATATTTGAAGTACTAAAGCAACATGGCATTTCTAAATATAGAAGAAAGTCTATTCAATGATTTTAATTTGCTTATGTACACCCTCATCTCTCAAAAGACTCAAAGCCCTTAAAATGTTGGTACTTTGCTCTCGACACATACCACAGATGTGTAGTTCCCTTGGTCCATTTTTCTCTTGACTCCCTCTAGGTCTAAAGGCTGCTGATCTTCCTGTTTGCTGACCTCAGTGAGAATGGGAGGATCAGGTCCTTCTGGGGAACTTCGGGAAGGTATGCTTTCCTCTGTCTCAGGATTTAAGTCTGGAGGCTTGGCTGCCTATTACCAGGAAAGATATTTCTTTTATTAACACTGAAAATAAGGTATCCATGCAAATTTTAGTAATGATTCAGATCTGCACATGAAAGAACATGGAAAGTACCAGATTTTTCAGATTTTGGAAAGAATAGTCAAAATTAAGTCTGTTCTCCAGTACAATGGCTGGGCTAAGTGAGGAAATTTGATCATGTCTAAACCTAGTACAAAAAAATCCAAACTGGGCTTAGTTCTTTCTGAGTAGGATATAGATAGTGAATTTTCCATTAAAATGCAGAACTGTAGTCTAAGATAGAACTCAGTCTAGCTCAAAGTTATTCATTTGGTTCTTTCAACATTACACCTTATATTCTTGGTTAAGTACTTCTAAAATCTACCATTTGCAACTTAAGTGGACTAAAAGTTGTAGTTTTCAAATTGTGTTCTGAGAAACTGTAAGGAGTCTCTAATCCCACTACCTCCACACCACCTTGTTTTAGTTTACAGCTTTAAAAAAAAACAACCCAATTTATCCTCAGCACTTCTGCCAAATTAAAAAAAAATTTTTTTCTTAAAAGCAACTGTGATCAATCACATTACTTCCTTAGGTAAAGTCTGTTATTCTGGCTCCCCACAGCCCTCAAGGAATAAAGTCCACATTTCCTATAATAACAGGTAGAATCTATTTCTATTTCTTACACCAAAGAAGTTCTATTCTTAATCTAAATATTTGCTCAACAGCACTAAAACAAAGAACAAGAAAACCAAGAATGAGGGCGCTCTGGTGGTATAGTCCATAGGGGGTTGCACTGCAATCTCAAAGGCAATGGCCCTCGGCTGGCTGGAATCCACAAGTAGTTCAAAAAAAAAGATGAGCAATCTCCTCCTGCACTACTTACAGTTCATGAAAACTCGCCAGAGGCACAGCTGTTAGTTGATTCCAACTCAACAGCAATGAGTTTGAGGTTTTGTTAAATCAAAGGTTATCAAAACAAAGCAACTTGTTCTATTACAAGGTAAAACTCAATTAAGTTCTCAGAAAAGGAAACTTGGGCCTACCTGCCGGTAGCGTAACAAATGACTGGTTGTTCGAGAATTCAACAAGGCTGTTAAAACCTGCTTCAGAGAAATCTGCAGCTCTTTTTCAAGGGCTAGCCGCCACTCTGCAGGGTGCCGCTCTGTACAGTTCACACAGGTGTAAGCCACACTCTCTGGCAGATTGGACAGAATTTCGTACATCTCATCTAGGAAAACAAAATCTTACAATGACAGGTGCTCTGAAGATATGGAATGAGAGAGAGAGAAGAAACTCCTCCACTGAGCTTACTATAAAACTGTATTAAGCAGAACACTGAGGTTTTAATATTCCTTAATAGCTCACATATATTGTTTTCTAAAAAGAGTATTATTAATTAACACTAAACCAAGAATTGATATTACAGAATCAGTAGATTATACTACTCAAGGGCAGCAAATAAATATTTTTAAAGAATGTTGTTGTAGATTGCCTTCAAGTTGAACACAACTCATAGTGACCCTATGAACAAAAGGCCTGAAGCCCCTCTACAACTATCGACATTTATCAAAGTTTATATATTAAAGGATGTACTCATGATAAATGAGCACAAACTTAACCCTATGCCACTTATTCTAGAGCTCAAAAAATAAATTATTAAAACTTCATATCACACTAGCATAATTTTAGATTAACATTGCATTAGGACTATAAAAAACTATCTTGAGAGAAAGGAAATGGTAATAAAAAGACTCCAACCTTCTGTACCTGAAAGATTCTCACATTTGGAATGGACCCAGCGATCACACTTTCCACACTGCATCATCTTACTCTCATAGTCATCATCATCATAACACTTATCACATAGAGGGCAGAAGTTTCCTAGAAGCAAAGCAAACTCTTCAGCAGTGCTCTGGCTCACATACCAGTGCTTTTAAAGACCAACTTATGTATGCCAGCGGAGTCTAAAATGCACGATGCTATATTCTTCTGGAATCCCATCAGCAGGGACCTACTATGGAATGTTCATGCAGCTGCCAAGGTCAATATTTTTCTGAAATGTTTCATATATGACATTATTTCTGTTCTTTTGACCAGGTGAGGCTTACAGATAATAAAAAAATAGAAAAATGAAAGAGAGCTTGAACATTCAAAAAAAATGTTTAAATATTAAGCAGCAGCAATATGACAGTTAAAAAAGGTTAGACTTGCTCTTATTTCTAGTGCTTTTATATTAGAGCTTAAAGGAGTACTTTTATATATCCTTCCTTTAACTTTTTAATTAGCAGACTCCACAAACTAATTTGCTCATTTTACTTAACTTTTACAATGAACTTTGTATTACACTATATATAGTTAAGTCAACAAAATAATGAGTTTAACATGTTACTAGTATATTTTCTCATTAAACCCAAATGTGTGATCTAAAATCATTCCTATAACAATCAAACATATATATATGCCACACTTGCAGAAATACTGGCTTGCAGTATTTCACTGTGATTAGCTGTAACAGTTCCCTTTATTCTTTCCATACAAACTTTTCAAGCATTTCCAGAAGAAAGAGCAAACCAAAGAACGTAGTTTATACACCCAAACATCCTTAACAAGACTCACAAGGTTTCATTTTAGTCTACTAGAGTGTACAATTCACCTTGAAAAATATCAAGTACAACCTCTTTAAGGTACCCTCTAAAGTACCTTTAGCAAAGAGTTTGGCACAATCGTGGCACAATGAGAAGTCATGAGACCATTGTGCATCCCATCCTTTGCCTGGAGTTGTGGCTCCACAGCTTTTGCAACGAACACACTTGGTACAGATCTAGAAAAAAAGAAATTCAATAGGAATTTTTAAATTTATCATCCCTTCTCATTTTTAAAGATCTGCAATCCATTTCTAGACCTGACTTCTTCATTATAAGGGCTTTTCCTAATAATGAAGCAAAAATTTTATACACTGACATCTCCAAGCAAGAGAACCTGGTGGTATTGTGGTAAAGACCTGCTCAGCCAACCCAAAAGCACATGGTTCAAATTTACCAGCTGTTCTGCAGAAAAAAAGATAAGCAATCTCCTCCAGTGCAATCTATTGCCTCTAAAAAACCACTGAGGGTCAGGTAGGAGTCAGTTCTGATTTGACAGCACATAGTAACCTCAAGCTAAGATATTCTCATGACAAAGTGAGAAGGTCCTCATAAGACAAATAGTAATTCTCATAAGACAAATAGTAGTTCTCATAAGACAACTAGTGAAGCAGTACTATGTGTGCACTCACCCAAACTTTCTTTTTCTTTGTGGGTTTGGTGGGGTAGTTTGGTCCCAGGCACTCAGGGTGATAGCTGTTTCGGCACTTATTACACTCCAGCAGTTGCTGTAAGAAAATACAAAGGTGAGCATTACATAATCTTCACTAAATGCCTATTATTAGAACCTCAATTTCACATTCATCTTCAAGTAAGGATGAAAATCAAAGCCCATCAGAGTAAATTCAGAATCAAAGCAATCCTGAAGGATATAGGAAAAGAGTGCCCCAGGGCCTCCGACGCCGTAAATCTTTACAGATTTTTTGCAGACTGCCACATCTTCTTTGTGCAGAATGGCTGGTGGATTCAAACCATCAACCTTCAAATTAGCAGTTAAGTGTGTAACCACTGAACCATCATAATACACCAATGTTATAATTTAGATTTCACTATAAATTATTTATTTACATTAAATCACAGAGATTTATCTCCCACAAAAGGCACTCAGTAATGAGTGTTCTTGTAAAATAATTTTTTAAGGATCTTTTTAGGCTTTCCCCCCCAAAACCATGTTTCTACTACATCTGCAAAATTACAACACAAAAATAGCCAACTTTTCACATTGAATTAAATAACTAAAGAGATGAAGTCAAATTCTAATACCTAGGTCTCAAAGACTCATTAGAAAGCAGAACTGACAATAGTATCATTCTAAGTACTCTATTATTTAATTCTGTACCTTTGTAGCCTGATGCTGCCTTCCACAAACATGACAGAACTTGCATCGTCGACAACACCAGTTTTCCAGCTGGTCCTCTAGAGGGCGCTCATTCTCCTCTAAACAAAATTTGTGGAAGGGCTCACAACATACTTGGCAATAAACAAACTGTAATAAGGAAAGGGAAACAGAAATGTCTCAGATTACATGAACAAATGTTAACCAACTTTAGATACACTTTGAATTTTAAGACTCTGTAGCATTAATTTAATATATATTTAGTAAGCAATGATTATAGGAGGGAAAGGCACAATATTGACATTTTTAAGATTCAGGGGAATAAAGCATTAATACTAGACTTATAAACTAACAAAATAAATATGACCAGGATGAAAACTCTGGTGTAAAGAGTTGTGCTGACAACCCAAAGGCAGGCAACTGGACTCCACCAGCTGGGCAATCTCCTCCCATGGTATTCTCAGCTTCTGAAAAGTCAGCAGACAATCCAGCTCCAACCTCCTATCCCCAGTGTGCTCTCTTATTAAAAATCAACATCCAGCCCTATTTTCTGCCTAAGAGATAGGCTAAGGCAAAGGGTAAAGGTCTTGTTTGGCATCTACAGAACAGCAAGTATGTCATCCATGGTCAGTGCTGATTCTGCATATTCCTCCCATTTGGCAGCTGATGCACAGACTTGCCTGGGTCAGTGTGCAAGTGAAGTGGGAAATGCTAGACTGGAAGCTCAGTGAGGGCAGAGATCTGTTTGCTCTCTGGTGTGTCCCAAGTATTTGGAATAATATCTAGTATGTAAATCAGCACTCAATAGATAACTGTTGACTTAAAAAAAAAAACAACCCAAAACAAACAAACAAACAAACAAAAACCTAAGAGAAAAAACTTAGAAAGAAAAGTCACCCATAACTCAACCATATTCTTTAATACTTTGGAGTACATCCTAGAATTTTCTACATAGGTATTTTAAAAGCATTTTTACTTATAATTTTGTAACATGCTGTTTTTATTCAGTGATACAGCACAGAACTCTCTTCCCATGTCAGTGTCCTTCTATATTGATACAGCTTTAGTGTTTCGTATTTATCATTATTTGCATACCAATACTTTTAAACAAGCCACCTACTGCTGTCCATAAATTGCTTTCAATTTTTTATGATCTTGATTATGCTAAAATGAACCTATTTATCTCATACATACATTTGCCAATTTAATTATATATTTAAGATACACAGCTGAAGTGGAACTGCTAAGTTAGAGAAGACTGACTTACATTTCCACCAACAGAAAGCCCTCATTTCCCTATCATCCTTGTTATCATGCTTCAACTTTTAGTTTTTGGTCCATCAGTAAGCTCAACTTTTCCCCCCAATGGTAACTTTCATTTCTCATTTTGTGAATTATCTTTCCCTCTCTTTTGACTATCTTTTTCTGTTATTCTTTTAATATTATTAATTGCTAAGGGTTCTTTAGATCTTTAAGGAAGTTTTTGCTTGTTTTTAGTAAATCTCTGTTGTTTGTTGGGATCCCTAGAAAGGTGGCAAAAGAAGTTTAAGGAGGTTTTGGTATTTAAGATAATTAACAATAATTTTTTTTTCTAGAGGAAAATGGCAACATTCTATTCTATTCTATTTATTTAGACATCTGTCAAAAATACATATTATGAAGATTGACCTTAAGACATGAAACTATTAAGCTTTTCAACCTGACATTTCTTCTACTTTCATAAGCAGCAGATTTTCCCCTGAAATATATGAAAAACTTCAAAAGCAATTTTAAATAGGAATGTTATTGGTAAGTGATGTCAAATTGGAATTGACTCAGTTGGCCCTCCAGGGAGTTTTCAGAGGCAGTAAACTGCCCAGGAGGAAACTGCACATCTTTCTTCCAGGGAGCAGCTGATGAATTCAAGCTATGTGCCTTTGGGTTAGCAGTCCAACTCTTTACCACTAAACCACCAAGGTTCTCTAAATCAGTAATAATGTCTGCTATCCCCAAATAAAACAGATTGTAATGATTTCTTTAATTCACAGTAAAAATAATATACCATTACACTTTCCAGGGTACAAAAAAGCAGAGTATCTTACCTCCACATGCCCACTACTGGCACAGAGAAAGCAAACTACCCTGGGTGTTATCGGAACAGAGGTCAAAATACCTAAACCTCCCATTTCCCACACATTTTCTGCTTCACAATCCTCCTGTGGAAAGAGAAAAAGACCATCTATCATGATAAAACTCTAGCTAGAAAGCAAACAAAACCTATTGCTATCAAGTCAATTCTGACTTCTCTAAACAAAAACCATTAAATTACAGTGACATCAAAATGTTAAGAGTATTCATTTCAATAATTGAGAGAATAACTATTAAATAACTATTACATTTTTAATCTTACAAACTATTAAAAGGCTTGCCTCCTCTGTTAGATATACCAGGACTGAGTTTCTCTTAAGACTTTAGTTTATTTAATCCTTGTGGTTTGATTATTTCTATGTGAAAGAATCATTTCCTTAATATCATCTCTAATTAAATATTGCTCCAGAGCTGATGATCTTCAATCAATTCAGAAACCATGGCTTCCCAACACTGACCAAAGTTCATGTCTTAATGATAGTTCTTATCCATTCTTCCTTCACACTTAATATTATAAATTTCTTTATTTAATGTTCATATTACTCTACACACTATTTGGTCACTTAACATCCTTACCTTAAAGTCCACTCTGATCCTGTGGACTCCATCTACTGGCACTTTTTGCTTAGAGCTAGTGCCATTGGAGAGAGTGTTGAGGATGTTCAAAGTACCTGCATTCTCTTGCTTATTAACTGGAGGTGGTTTTTCCTAAGGAGATGGAAGACAAAAAAAAAACAAAGCCAAATTCTTCAAAATTCAAAGTAATAATAAAGCAAAAGAGAAATTTAAATAATAGCTCTAAAAATATTTCCAATATAACTATCTTTAAAAAACAGAGAAGAGATTCTTTTCGCTACTTGTAATAGTAACATCATTAAAAGTAGACACAAGGAAGGCAGATCATTATACTATTCCTAAAGGATGTTATGCCACGTGGCCTGCACCATAAGCAGACTGCTGGTCTAGAATATGGGCAGTCACCAGGGAAAGCACTATGTGGATAAAGACAAAAAAAGAAACATCTGATTAAAGCCTAAGCATGAACTTTGCTGGTTAATTTTTAAAAATTCCACTGCCTTTTACACAGAAGAGGCAGCGTAGTTTTTTCCTTGCAATCACATAAACATTAATGATAGGGCAACTTCCCAACACACTAGAGTAACATTCCTGTAAAATGACAGAGAAACAAAGGTCTCTTCACCTTTTCTTTTGGTTTTTGTTTTACAGGGATACTTGGGCGAGGAGCTACTTTTTTCTGCTTGCTTTGCTCTGGACCTAAAAGATTAAAAGAAAATGTATGTCAGATGCTGATGAATTTATAGTCAGTAATAAATAACAATGACTACTTTAGGGATACTGACCTGTGGATAAAGGTACATTAGGGGGGAAAAAAAACAAAACAAAAAGTTATTATTTTAACTCCAAGGTTTTAATAAGAAATTAACTATCTCCAATTTGACAGACATTTTGCCTCTAATTCTTTATGACTTAGTATTTAAAAGAGAGCTATTTTTCTCAAACTCAAGGCTTCCAATTAAGCATTTCAGGCTTCCATGTTAAGACATCAGTGCTTTTCTGCTGGGACGTCAGGTTCAGCAACCTCTCCTGGCCTTCCTCACTCACCTGATTCTGGTGGAGGAGGCTGCTTTTTCTTGGGCTCACTAGGAGTGGTCTTGGGAGCTTCTTTCTTGGATGGGCCTGTGCTTGGTGGCTGTGGGGGGATGACTGGCGCTGGCTGGGCCACCTGTTTGCTGGACTTCCTGGAAGCTGGAGTGGTGATCTGTTTGGATTCAGGTGCTGGGGCTGAGGCATTCCCTTCTTCACTCTTCTCCTCGGTGGGCTTTCGTGGAGGAGGCTCACTACTGCTTTTCTTTGGGGCAGGCTCCTCTCTTGCTGGTGGGACAGGTTTCTGATTCGAGTCCACCGAGTTCTTCACAACAGTGCTCTCTTTGCTCTCCTTCTTTTCACTGGCCTTGGACTTTTTCTCTTTCTTTTTCACAGCTATGAAAAACAAAAAAGAAAAAATTATCTACCCAGAAGTAATAGAAAAGTGTAATTTAAAATAGAATAGTGTTCTGCAGCTATAGGCAGCAGTGAATGGGTAAAAAATGAGTGCCAAGGCAATCAGTGAACTAGGTGTACTGGTTTTTTAGGGAAATGGAATCATCTGTAATTTTTCATTGTAGGAGCTCTGATGGCATTTGTACTGTTAATTCAAAGGTTACAAGTATGCAACGGTTTGAATCCAACAGTGGCCTCAAGGGAGAAAGGAGAGCAGTCTCTGCCTCTTGTAATTTATAGTTTAGAAACCCAGCAGAGGACTACTATGCGTTGGAACTGACTCAATAGCAATGAGTATAGACATTGTTGTTGTTGTGAGCCGCTGAGTGAGAACAGTGGGTTTTCAGAGGCAATAAATCACATGGTAGGAGTTTGCCCTTCCTTCTCTCATCAAGCAGCTGGTAGATTTGAACTGTGTGGCTTTGGGATTGCAAGGCAATTTCTTACCACTTCCTTAGTATAGGAGTTGCTATTGTTGTGTGCTGTCGAGTCAGACTGAGTCATAGCTGACCCTCTACAAGATTTTCAGAGGCAGTAAATCACACCAAAGTTGACTGCCCTTCTTTCTCCTGAATGGTTTAAAACTGTGTGCAGTTTGGGTTGGCAGCCTAGTACAGGAGTTGTCATTGTGTGTCATCAAGTCAGAACCAACCCATAGTTGATCCTCCAGCAGGTTTTCAGAGGCAGTGAATGGCATGGGAGGAAACTGCGCATCCTTTGCCCACAGAGCAGTGGGTGGATTTGAACTAAATACTTTGGGGATTGCAGTGCAGCTTCTTCCACCAGAGCTCCCCATCACAGGAGTATATAATTTTTAACAGAATTGTTAAAAAACTGTTTATTATGTAAATTTCCAAATATATGCTAAAATAAAATAGTAAAAAGAATATCCAAGCATCTATCACCTGACTTCAAAAACCACAATCAACAACCAAAAAAACCCAACCTCCTTGAGAAAGAGCAATATGCTGTACAAACCAGTATTCCTTTTACAATGGATGCACACAACTATACAGCATTATAGCAGAAAGCGTTTTGGTGAGGAACTCTTTACCACACTACCTTTAGCTTGCTTCTGAAGGTAAGCTTTGGAAGGCATCCACTGTAGATTCTGGCATTTTCTCATCCTAGGATAACAAGGATAAATCATAAAATAAATTAGACGGAAACAACTGAAACTAGTATGAATTTGGCAGTTAAAAAAAGAGAAACTGCTCAATAATTGGAATAATTCTGAGTTTTTGATCTTTAGGATCAGCTCTTTTATCTACCTTTAGGTAGGTTCTAAAAGGAACAAAAAAACCAAACTATTTTTTTCAAATAAGACTCAAATCTCTCCTACCAAAAAAAATCCCTAGTATCATACACAAAATGAACAATTTTTCTTGTATTTACAATTAATATTCAAGTAGTAATCTGAACACACAGTAAACTCAAATTACCCAGAGCCCTTTGTCTGTCACTATTAGGATTACAGACCCATTGCATATATTTGATACTAATGTCACCCCTCAATTTATATTTAATGAAAGTAAAACTTAACTAAAAGGTTAAAAATTGCACCAAATCCACTTTAATCCCTAAATATAGTGCAATTTTATGTTGTTATCATGTACCTTTTTGCTGATCTGTGAATTGCCTTACTTCTTTCCACTAATGAGACTGAGACAAGATTCTTGCTTAAAGCCAGAGAAAATCAAAGCACATAATTAGTGAATGTCTGCTTTGGTCACTGTGCTCAAAGCAGAACTAGTTGTGTCCATCTAGAATGAGCTAAATCTATCTAGAAATATCTAAATCTATTTAGAACTATCTATATCTATCTAGAAAGATTTAGATAGATAGATATCTAGATCTACATCTATGTAGAACTATTTATATGGGATCAAATGGATAACAGCAACTCAGAAGGTGAGACAGGAATTTTAGGGGTCGGGGGAGTTTATGTTTATGAAAGGGGAAAATTCAAAAAAGGAGAGTGAGAATGGCTGTACAATTTGAAGAATGTAATCAATCTCACCAAACTGTACAGGTAGAAACTACTCAGTATGTTTTGCTGTGTATATTTTTTAATAAAAAAAGACAGTAACTTATTTTTTTAAAAAGCAGAGAACTACTTATTTAGCTTCCTAGAAACTTCCTCCTGAATAACATTTCTCCCTTCTATGCTTTATAAATATCTTTCATGTTATTCATTCATTCAATAAACATCTATTTATTGATAATATCTGTTTCTTGTGCCAGGTGGTATGTGAGATGTTCTATCACCAAATTTCTGTTTATGAAGCTCTCTTCATCCATTTTAAACAAATCATTCCAGATGGCAGAAAGAATGTCTATAAATTGACTATAAAAGGGGAGAGGAAGGCAAATTAATAAAAAAAATCTGCAACAAGTAATAACAGACATTATCTGAGATAATATTCAGAAGGTAAAGAGGCTTATGAAAAAAAATCTTTAATATACCTTGAGTGCCAAAGAGATAAAAATTAGTTCAGTTGACTTAATAAATTCATCTAAATTTGTCAATTTTTAGGCCAAATCCTCCAAAGCTATCTGATCAATAACCACTAGTCACATTTAGTTATTTAAATTAAACATCAGGGGTTTTCATCACACTAACTACATTCTAAGCTTTCAGTAGTCAGCCACACTTGGCTACATTTCCATCACTGCAGAAGGTTCAATTGAACAGCACATTGGTCCAGCCACATTACAGCATTCAACTCTACAACCAATCTTCAATTCAGGAAGATACAAGACACTATATTGTTTTCTGATTCATATCTGCAACAAACCAGGGACAAGTAACCTTCATGAAGTAGAGGTCAACACTTCAGAGTAAGACATCACTCACTTGCAGCACTGCTTCTTTATATTGCGACCACCAAACTTGGGCTTGTCTAAGCAGTTAGTACAAACACCACAGTCCTCAGGCACCTGGCAGCCAGGACACTGTCCACACCGCCTTGATCGCCGTCCTTTCTTTACTGGAGGTTCCTGAGGAGCCTTGTTTCTGGTGACAGGTTTAATTGGTTTGATGGGTGGAGCAAGAGGTTCAGCATCTTCTGAGCCAGCAATTGATGACTTGTCTGTTAAAGAAATGTATCATTAGTTCTTAGGAAGTATCTAATTCCTCTTGAGATCGTCAAGATCCATTTCTACTCATTCAAACCCAAAAACTGTAATATTCACATGTAGTACCCAAAAAGTCTGAAAATTCACATTAACACTCAGATTGGTTTAAAAAAAAATTATTATTTATTTGTGTGTGTGTGTGTGTGTGTGTGTGTGTGTATGCGTGTGCCATCGAAATGGATTCAACTGAAATAGGAGGAGATTGCCCCTCCTTCTTCAGCGGAGCATCTGATGGATTTGAACCACACACCTTCGAGACTGCACTGCAGCTTCTTGCCACTAGGCCGCCAGAGCTCCCCAACACGCAGATGTTTTAAATAATTATTCAAATGTTTGAAAATGCTTGTAATTCACACTATGATGGGAATAAAAATTCAAACACAGAAACAAAGCACAATCTAACCTAAAATCAAGAATATGAACTGAATGCCTCTAAAAGTTCTCTAAACTTCTAAATTTTACATGAGCAGCTACCAAGCATGTTCCCACTCCATCTTCCTTCCCTCTCTCCTTTACTCAGGTCAGACTTGCATCACAGTCAAAAAGCCTTATCTCTGATTTGTTCTCCCTCACATCCATTTCCTCTAATAAAATCCTTGCACATTTAATTTCGTCTTGCTTTTTTCAAAGGACTCAGAGTAATATATATTATTATAAATAACCTACTGGTATACTTGAATGATTACTGAGCAAACTGGTTGCCATCTCTGACCTACCATCATTCCCCATGGAAGACAAAATTTTTTCTCGTTCTTCCCATGGTAAGGCACTCAGGGTGGGCATGTCATCGGGAAATACAGCTCGTTTTCGGCCAAGGGCAACAGCAGCTCTTCTGCAGACATGTTTAATCCGGGGTCCACGCACAGAAGTCTCTGATGAATCACTTTCTTGACCCTGAATATAAGGCAAAAACCCAAATAATAAAACCACAGGTAATATAATTATGTTGACCTCAAGGTGTTGTTAATTTATCATAATCTAGATTCAAAACATTAATATACAAGTTCATTATTAACTGACAGGTCTTATGAACACAGAAAAATCAATTATTTCTATATCCTAAATTGGTGGCAAATGAGGCTTCTAAAACAAACAAAAAAATCAACTAAGTTTCTATTTTTAATTACATATCTTCAAATACCCCTAAAAATTCAATCTGTGAGTCTATAATAATACAAAAATATTTGGTCTGATATAATGAGAGTTTATCTTAACTACAGACTATGTCTTTTATTTCCCCGGTTAACAGAGAAAAAGGAGGAAATAACCTATCAATGGGCATATGGAGTCATGACTCCAAATAGAAATACCCCAAATTTTAAAGAGCAGTTGCTCTAACACTAATGATGCAAACCAAAACACATCCAACGAAAGCCATCTCTCAGTGGAAGAACTATGGCATGCAAATATAGCCGAAGAATCAAAGTCTGTGGCCACATAATAGGTTTGAATAAATATGCATCTAGTACATGACAGCTTCTGTTTTTTAAAGAATCTAAAAATTGGTGAGTTTTCTCAGGGAAGGCCAGTGACTTGCTCTGTTTAAGCTATGCTAATGATTGTAAAAATCTGTCTTAACTTACTATCTTCTTAATTGTCCAACTGACTTCTAGTTTTCAGGTCCCATAATAACATCTAGCATCCATTGCTCTAATCTTCACTAATGTTTCCCTCTAGTTCTTTTATCTTATCAGAGATGGTAAAACCATATGACATTAATAACCATACACCATCTAAATTGCAGATTTTTTAATGTCAAACCTGTACAAATGGCTTGACCTCCACTATAATGTGCCCTAACCTACCTTTCAGCCTCTATCCATCATTATTCCATGTGTACCAATTCATCTACTTACTGTTCCTTGAATACGTTTTCGATTTCAACCTCTACCCACACTGTTCACTCTAGAAAGTTTCTCCAGGCATTCTCTATCAAAATCCTATCAGTCCTTAAAGGACCATAGCATATACCACTACTTTCATACTACTTTTCCTAATGCTCATAACTGAATATAACGGAAACACTTAATCTAAGACTTGCCCGTAGAAGAGCTTGATAAACCTGACTTTAAGAGGCAAGGTAGAAGAGAGTACCTGTGCTTTGGGTTGGTCAGTTTGCTTAAGACTCTTACTCTTCTCAATCTTGCAGAGCTGGGCTTTGGCCTTTTTTAGGAGGCTGGCAACCCTCTTGTCAGTCATTGGAAGCTTGTCTGCCTGAGCCAACATGGAGCCTATGGAGGAAGTGGAATGTTTAACAGTGCTAGATGAAGGAGTGGAAAGGCAGAGGGTTTTCTCCTTCTCCAGGGATGGGGCAGTTGGGTCGAGGTCCAAGTTGGTTTTTTCCAGATTTCCTCTCCCTTTCTTTATAAGTATTTTGGTTTTGACAGCTGTTGTATCCCCAAGAGTCACAGAAGTAATATCAGTCCCAGAATCAAGTGATGAAGACTTCTTCCGCCCAGTTGTTTTTTTGGCAGAAGAAGAAGTGGCAACATCTTCACCAACAAGAACCTTCTCTTTGGAAACCCTACCCACAGGATACAAAGCAGAACTACTCTGAATTTCTGATCCCTTTTTCCTTTTCTCTTTCCTTGATTCCCGTTTATTTTCTTTTTCTCTCCCCCGGTCTCTCTCTCTACTCTTGTCCTTCTCCACGCTCTTGTCAGCATCTCGATCTTTGGACAGCTCCTCAGGGGCCTTGTCTTTGTTTCTCCCTCTTTCCGTCTGAGAGCCTGGGGTGAACCAAGGGAAGAGAGGAGTAGGACTACTTGATGAAAATGGCTCGGCTTGAGCACTAGTCTGCTTCCTTGGTCTCTGATTTTTCTCTGTAGATTCCCCAGACTGAGTCAGGGAATGAGAAGGGAAAGTAAAAGTTGGGTTTAAGGCACTAGTGGCAAGAGGACTAACAGAAATGCTCAACGAAGAAGAGACAGAAGACGGTGGGGTGAGAGGTGACAGCTCAGAAGTACTAAGCCTTCCACTTCTTGTCCTCATGGAGTGAGAAGGAGATCTTGGTTCAGATCGAATAGGGCTAAACACTTTCCTTTTTCTTTTTCTATTAGATACTCCTGAAGATGTTCCAGCAGAAGTTCGATTACCAGGCAAGGTAACAGACTCAAATATTCTAGAGTGAGCCTCACTTGGAGTAAATCTCGGAGCTCTCAGAAGAGGGCTCCTTTTGTGCATCAAACCTTGTGCATCAAACCTTGTTCCAGGATGGAGTGGTGAAAACAATCGGGCTGAAGCTGCTGTACCAGACGTAGAAAAACCAGATGCGAAGCCAACATCCTCAGGAGTCAGTGGAGGGGGTCGGAAATTATCAAATATTGGTTTGCGAATCAGACCTTCTTTGGCATACTTTGCTGAGGAAAAGTATTGTGGCTCTGATCTAGAATGCTTCAAAGAAGTCCACCTAAACGTTGGTTCTCGCAAAATAGATTTTCGCTTCTCTTGCATGGGAGCAGCAGAAGTAGGCAAAAACGGTGATGCTAAAGGGATTGTTGGAGGCATTAGCCAAGGTGTGTGGTCAGAGATACTGGAGGCTGGCTGCAGAGGTGGGGGCGGAGTAAGCAGAGGTGGTGGTGGAGAGGAGGAGGGCTGCTGCTGAGGAGCATTTTGTAGAGCTGATAATTTTTTAGTTGTTCTAGATCCAAAACTTCTCTCGGAAACGGAATACCTCCTGCTTCTCCTATCATTATTATCATTTTCTGGGGACTGGGAAATAGGCAGTGGAGTATGAACTTCGGGGGTTTCGCTGCGCTCTTCAGGAAGTACCTGAATCTCCTCAGAGGCCTGAGAATCTGTGGAGGTATCAACACTGGGGCTACTAGATCGGGAAGAGTCTGAAGACATCTGAGAGGAGTGCTGAGAAGCTGCGCTTGATTTTTCAGAAGATCCACAGGAAGTGGCACTGAATCTACTGTTCGGTGTAGACTCGAGTCGGGCAATTTTAATTGGTGGGTCATAATCCTCATCCTCTATAAACCGACGAGGGGTTTTAATGATCCGTGAGGAAATGGCGCTGACAACAGGCATGATGAACTGTCGGATATTTTTGACCTGTGTTTTCACTTTTCTTCCTTGCAGTTGAGCTGCTTCTTTTTCAATTTTCTTTTGAGCCCCCTTTTTTGCCTTTTGTAAGAGTTGCTTAGCAATTGTTGCATCTGTCCTTTTTGAAGAAGGAATAATCCTAACAGTTGGTTTAATCCTTCGAGGGCTTTGTCTGACAACAGTCTTATCTTCTTTTGTAAGTGGAGGTGTACCTTCCTTGTCTTTCCGAACCTTCTGGGGCTTCTCCAGTTCAGAGTTAATGAGGAGACTGGAAGGGGTTTTTATCCTTTCTGTTGATGGAGGTCTTCCTCGCCGTCGCACAATTTGTACCCCCTTCCTTCCTATTTGAAGCTTCCCTGTCTTAAATTTAGACTTGAGAGGAGAGAGTTTACCTGCTCTTAATTTTTTAATCTTTGTGGCTTGCTGAAATGTAGCAGAAGGTGTCCGTTTAATTTTTTTCAGGCTATCTTCTTTATTTCCCTTTGGTAACTCTGAAATGTCCTTTCCATGCGTTATTTTGATTTTTACTCCAGGGAAGGTGGGAGGTCTTCCTCTCTTCTTTTCTAAACTTTTGGAATCTTTCTTCTTTATTTTCTCTCCAGATTTGGTCTCTGATTTATTTAGAGAGGAAAACATGGATGGATCTGAGAGGATAGCTGAATTTCGGTCAGAGCCACTTCTAGGTCTCCCACGAGGTTTTCGAGGACTAGTTTTAACTGCGTATAGAAATTAAACAATGAAGAGCATATATTTAGCTGTGTAGTTCAGGTCTTAACTAAGCTGAATATAATTTAGCACAAGCCATTTTGTACTGAACTCTTCTTGTGTTAATATAACATCTTAATTATGTTTAGTTTCTTTTCACCAAAAACTTGTTTCAAAGAAATCAAGTAAATAACACTGTACAAAAATTAAGACAATTTTTTAAAAGTTTTTAATTCCAATACTGATATACAAACTAGTCTTTTTTTACAAATTTAGACGAACAAAAGTTTTTTCCTGAACTCAAAATAGCCCATATTTTTTAAAAGCACTTTTTCATACTTAACCACCAAGATCAATATTTAAGATCATGAAACCATGTTTATAGTAAGTAATCTCACAGCTTCAATACAGAATTTTTACTTTAAATTAAATATAATGGCATTGCTCCTATCAGTCATATACCTACTCTCACAGGAAAATGTTCTTTGGCAAATCAGCTTTCTCTATACAAAGTAAACTAAAAAAATCTTACTGAACAGAAAAGTTAATGAGTTAGAATAAGTTCAGTGAACTCAGTGACATGTGAACTAATCAGGGAAGTGAATGAAATATTAATTAAATGAAGGAAGTCAAACTCAATACTGTCGAACTGGAATCAACTCACAGCTGACTCTGCAGTGGATTTTCAGAGGCTATAAATTGCATGGGAAGAAACTGTCCATTTTTCTCCCTCAGAGAAACTGATGGATTTGAAGTGCCTGCCTCTGAGTTGGCAGGACAACTCTGTTATTTACTAGGTTACAAGAGCTCCCTTAGGCTCTTAAACCAGTTAGCTCAAATTTTTAAAAACCAGTGTAATTCTATTTGATGTAAAAAATGAACTGATAATTTACTAAATCAAGTTTCTTTTATTTGAAATAAAATTAATTTTCCAATTTATAAACCAACTCAATCTGTTCAGTAAGAGATTTAAGAAGACTATACACTGCATAATTTTCCTAATGTTATTATGAGTTGTCAAATTCTATCACACTTCTCTTTCTTCTTGATTTTTCAATGTTTCATGACTCAATATTATTCAGAAATTAACATCTCCCCTAACACCAAAAGAGATTTATGCCATTATGGGTATTTTAGACTAAGGAGCCAGTCTTCTAACAAAACAGAAATCAACTTAGGTCTTATTCTTGAGCTTTCTATATAGAAATGCTTTCCCTAGCAATTAACTTATGAAATTTCCTAAGTAATTAAGGATTCACAAATCCTTCTAATTACAACAAAAGTAATAAACTAGACGACAGCAAAGAAATTATAATTTATTTCTTAATAAAGCATATCTAGATGGCTCCACTATTAAAAGTAAGATTAACATTTAAAGTAGATGGATAACCAGGAAGGAAAAATCCCCAAAACTTAACAAAATCATAAAAAAGTAGACAATTAACCAAACAACTATTCAGAAGTACATCACAAAGTTCCTTATTATCCTAGTATACTTGAATCTTGTCACTCTGAGGGATTTAACAATTCTGAAAATGTTTGCTAGCCAATTTTTTAAAAAAGAACTTGTTGGATTACGAGACTAAGCAGAACAGACAAGGTCCCAGTTCTGCTATTAATTTCCACAATCCACTGCACATTCCTAGAACTCTGAACTTAATTATAAATAAGTGCTCATTTCCGGGGCCTAATGTTTGTCATGTCTAAATGAAGAATTGGACCAGATGATCCCTCTTAGTCTCTTGCTGACGGGAGGTTTAAGATTTTATCACATCTTAAACACAACACTGCTACTGTCTAAACAGCACAAATACTGGGACACTACTGGCTAATGCCTCCCAGTTATGAGTGGAAATACCACCACCACTTCGCTGGTACTTAACTTGAAAAACTGTCAACTTACATGTTTTAATTATATTACTTTAAAACATACAGTGACACCATGGAATGAACTCCAAACACTAGTGAACATCACAAACCAAATCAATATAAGAAAGCAAAACCATAGCCAATAATATTCAATTAGATTTTTTTTTATCAATATAACATGAAAGAAAAATATACAAGTCAGGCAGCACATCTGGGGAATGCATTTTCCACCAAAAGAATTCTGGTCTTCTCTTTATTTCCACTGTCTTGAATTTTAAGATACTCTTGTTATTTTGCTGAGAACAATAACAAGTACTGCTAACAAATGGAAACAGTCTCATAATATTTTTACTTTAATATAGCCTTTCAAATATGAACTGTTTTGTCCTTATTTATTTAAAAATAGTAGACAAAATTCCAGCTGTAAAAAATGGCCAAATTATTAATAAAAGCATATATATTACCATGTAATATAAAAGATGCAAATCTGGCAATGGTTTTAGTAGGTTATCGTCAATTTGTCTACCAAGTTTTTTCCATTAATAGGAAACATCTTTCCTTTGAAGTGGTTACGAGAGAGCTAAATACTAAAGAAGAAACCAAATATGGCCTGACAAGAGTCCATCAAAGTCTAATTCATAAGTCATTTCTTACTTAGTATGAGGGAATAGGAATGATGTTTTTTTTTAAAAAAAATCAGTATTTTAGATAATTTTCACATGCAAAGAAAGCCAAGGGAAATCTCAAACACCTACAAAGCCTGAAGGCATCATGTGTTTAACTGGCCATACCTGATGGAGACCTTGTAGGACTTCGCACTCTGACTTCTTCATCTGAGCCAAAACCTAAGAACTGCTCATCCTACAACAAAGGAAAATTATTTTAAAATCAGAAGCAAAACTCATAATCTGAACATATCCCAAAGAAATACCCAGAGGAGATATAAATTAATTTGGAAAATTAGCCTCTATTAATCATCATTATTCAAATGGATACTATAAAGTCACTAATATTGAAATAAATGGACCTACCCATACAGCTCCATTACAAACAAATAGGAGCTGAATAATACACTGAAATACCATCTTTGGTGCATAGTACACAAGAATCAGTCCTAAATTTCAAAATAGATACAGCCCAAAACAATTAAAGAGTTACTTTAATGCAGGTAAGCCAATCAGTGCAATGTCAGAATTATACAGCCCCAATAAAACAAACAAATGCTTTTCAACAAAGTAGTTAAGTCAAAGGAATAACATAACCATAATCTCTTGTCTATTAAATGTTAAGAGACTGAAAGTGCCATAATTGTCAGTTCCTTAACTCAGGAAATGACCTTTAGATGTGATTTATATAGGTTTGAGATTCAAAGGATTCTCATCAGGTATTTTATGGCATTTTGAAATGCCCTGTGATAAGAGACTTAATGGTGGGCAGCAGCATTTGTGAAAGGGATCATGAATTGACCATACACAAGGTGAAATTCAATTACTAAACAACTTAAGAAATACCATATTTTCACTTATCAAAGACAAAGGCAAAAACTTTTCCTACCTCTAAGCTTACTCTGCCTTTAAAAACAAACAAACAAAAAAAACCCCTAAGGATTCCTTTGACCTATTTTGGACAACTTCTCAAAACAAATGGTCTACTTAAACTCACTAACAGACGCACATTAACTAAGAGGTCTTTCTAGAGAATAAGATACAGAATTTCAGATTTCAGAAATAAGTAACATAAAATAAGACCAAAATAAGGAATAAAGAATAGATTTTCTTGTCTCTCCAATTTATACTGAAAGGCAGACCCCAGTCTGTGACCCAGATTTTAAAGCACCAAAAATTAACATTCAAAAGATGAGAATGAACAACAGTATCTGTAAATTTTCTAATAAAGAGTCATTTACTCAGAGTTAGGTGCAAATTTCAACCATGCATATACTGAAAGAGAAATGTAACGTCTTGGATGAATTAGCAGGCTTATCTCCTAAATGTAAATGCCTTTGAAAAGCAGAAATATTTGGGGTCAAATCTTTGCATATCAGGGAACTGAGAGACAATTCTTATTAGAACTGAAAAGGATTCTGCTATGTTGTTGTTGTTGTTGTTGTT
>NW_006399843.1:12289665-12301549 GCF_000299155.1 Elephantulus edwardii | reverse complement strand
TCTGACTGGTACAGGAGGAGATTGTCCCTCCTTCCCCGGCAGAGCATCTGGTGGATTCGAACCGTGTGCCTCTGGAATTGTAGTTGCAGCTCCTTACCACTAGGCCACCAGAGCTCCCCTATTAACTGCTTTTGAAAACCCGCTGAAATGTCAGCTATGGGTTGGTTCCAACTCAATGATACACAACAACATTAGAAAAAAAATGCATTAAATTTTGTGCTTTAAGGAATTATGTACTCGTAGGAAAATGAGAATTATTTTATAGTTCATTAATTCCGAAAGCACTTAGAAAGCTGCTATAGAGAATTGTGTTCGTGGCCTAACGGTAAAAAGTTGCACTGCCAACCCAAAAGAAAGATGACAATTCCTTCCCATGTGATTTATAGCCTCTGAAAAATCTGTTGAAGGTCAGCTATGAATCTGTTCTGACTTGATAGCAATGAACAACATAGGACTAAGACACAATTCTTGCCTCCAAAATGTACGGCAAAGACAGACGAGTGCACAATTTTAAGTCTTCCTTTTAAAAATCAAATTCATGTTAAATGCCACTAAAGTAGAAAATACTATGTAATTCATATTCTGGAATGAAAAATGCTTAAATACTGAAAGAGTTCATTTCCCCTCCTCCCATTAGTATTTGGTTTGTGGAGAAATAATAAAAAAATTCCAAAATAACCTTTCAAAGGATGGTAAACTATATTTCCATTTCTCAGTATTGTAACAAGGCACCACCCCAGTGTAAAGAGAGCAGAGCAGGTTTAGGTAATTGAGACCTAAAACACCTGCAGTGATTAGACATGACAAAGCTCCTCATAGTATCATCTGGTAAAAGTTCAACTGATAAACCTCAATTCCCTTTTCTTGCTACCCTCATCTAAAATAACTCATTCTTCCTTAGATTCTTCCCAGTTTAAAATAAAAAAAAATTCAGACTCAAATCTGTCAAGTTGATTCCAACTTTTATCAAGCCCCAAATAGGATGGTGTAAAACTACCCACTTCCCCAACAATAGTTTTCAAAACTGTAATCTTTACAGAAGCAGAATGCCCTATCTTTCTCCCGTGGAATGGCTGCTGGATTTGAACCCACCAGAGCCCATTTCAACTCAACATGGGGGGAAGGGGGAATTCACTCACCTAGCGTTCTCCAATTCCAAGACTAAGGTGATTGCTGTCATGTGCTGTGGAGTCAGAACTGAATCCTAACTGACCCTCCAGCAGGTTGCACAAGCATTATATCACACAGAAGAAGACTGTCCATCCTTCTCCCCTAGAGAACAACAGGTGAATCTGAATCCTGTACCTTTGGGATTGCAGTGCATCTTCTTACTCCTAGGCTACCAGAGCTCCCTAGGCAGATGCTCTGGGTATTCTGAAAACCCTTGAACAAGCTCAGCCATTCTTTGGTCTCAGACGAACAAAGCCTAGGAGGACTCTGCTCATACTCTTTTCCTTTTAGGAAGAGCTCCTGCAGCATTCAGAGCATTTAACTAAATGGTAAATATCTCAAACATTATATTTATAAATCTTACCACAGAATTGTCTCCAAACTCATCAATCTTTGAAAAATCAAACTGTCCCCAACAAAAGTTTACGACTGAACCAATAGCTGGTGAACGTCAATAACCATTTGTTGTTGTGTACCAT
This sequence comes from Elephantulus edwardii, assembly GCF_000299155.1. NCBI lineage: Eukaryota > Metazoa > Chordata > Mammalia > Macroscelidea > Macroscelididae > Elephantulus > Elephantulus edwardii. Next base: position 12,299,900 of record NW_006399843.1, on the reverse strand, counting down.
CAAGCTGAAACTGACCCATAACTGACCCTCCATCCAGCAGGTTCTCAGAGGCAGTAATAGCAGAGGAGGAAAATGCCAGTCCTTTTCCCACAGACCAGCTGGTGCAATAGAACTGTGGCCCTTCAAGACTGCAGTGCAGCTTCTTGCCACTAGGGCATCAGAACTCCCTTAATAACCGTAGCCAATATAACAATTACTGATACTCTATAATCTTTTACAATTTATTTGAAAGCATCTAATGTTTGGTGGACTACAGCCCAGAAAATCCTTGACTCAAGTGATCCTCCAACCTCAGCCTCTCGAGTAGCTGGGACTATAGTGCCACAGGTGTGCCCTGGAGACAGTGAAATCCAAGCTGCTCTTTAGAGGGAAGGATTTTGAAGATCTGTCTCACATACTTTAAGCATGTGTCCAGGAGGGACCAATTTTTGGAAAAGGACATCATGTTTGGAAGGGTGAAGGGAAAATGAAGGAGAGGAAGTCCATGGATGAGATGGATTTATTTAATAACTTGGTAGTGGGGGTTAGGTGTGCAGGAGATAGTGAGATTGACAGGATAGGGCAAGGTTTAGGGCTGTTGTACACAGGGTCCCTATGAGTCATAGACAGCACATAAGAAGGTTTGGTGTCAGTATGTATGTGCCTATCATGCAAAGAGGCCAAAACAGAAGTAAGAGAATTTACTAAGAACAATGAAATCTAAAAAAACATCCAGGAGGCATATTGTGGATCTCAGCAGCAACAGCTAAAAAAGTGTCACATTTCCCCTTTGGGAATTGATTCCACAATTAACTATCACTTCTGCTAGCATATTTTCCTTTGTCTACTGGTACAAGCTCTTGATGATGCATCTTAATGACACAGACATGCATATGTATTTAATTAGTGGGAGAAAGAGATTTTTAAAAATGTGTTTGCATGTTTGTCTCCAGTGTGCTTTTAGAGGACAGGGACAATTTATTTTTGAATTCTTAGTCTCTGGCACATACGTGGCACCCAGTAAGTGTTTGTAAATTGAAAGGAAATGCAACACACTGCTTAAAAAACATTAAGTACTTACTGTGACAGAACTATAGTAGAAAACACTGGTAGACTTCAAAGAATTAGAAGTTTTTACTTTTTAGGACAGAGTAAGAGTTTTACTGTTAAAGACATATTCAGGTTGGGAGATAGATTCCATCAATTCACTCATTAATTCAAATATATGTGAGGTTATTCCTGCGATAACAGCTCAGTCATTAACTAAAAGACTGGCAATTCAACCCCATCTAAAGGCTCTGTGGGACAAAGAAATAGGCTTCTATAAAGATTACAGTACAAAAATCCCTATGAGGTAGTTTACATTTCACCATCACGTGGGATCACTATGAATCAGAATCAATTCAGCGGCACCTAACAAAACATTACTCGTGGGTTAGAGAAAGAAGAGAGGTAAAACAGGGCTTTTGCCTTCAAGTGTCTGCTAGTCCATCTAAGGAAAAGATGAATAAATTAACAGAACACCGTGTGTTAACCAGCTATGCTAACAGGAATGTCTAATGGGCACATAGCAAAAAGACAACTAACTTGGCCAAGGACAAAGGGCCAGGAAAGTAATTTCAGAGAAGAAGATAAAGTGAGGAGGAGAACAAGGTATATTCCAGGCAGAGAATAACACACACAAAGGCACAGAATCAAAGAGTTCAGTATGGCCAAAATCCTAAAATGACATGTGAAAGGGGAAGAAGATATTAAACGGTAGGAGGTAGATCATCAAGGGTCTTGGAATATCCCTTCATGAGTTTGAAGTTAATCTTCAAGGAAATGAGGCCCTTATTCTGAAGACTGTATACAGCACACACCACTGACTCAGGCAGGAGAGAAGCATGATTAAATTTATTTCTTCAAAAGAGCACTATAATAGTAGTGTAAAAGTAGAGATTGCCTTTAAAACCACAGGTAGGCAGGAAAGTTATATAATTCCTGTAGTGGAATAGGGAATGAGGGGCTCACAGATTTAAGAAGGCAAAATGAACCAGATCTGATGACTGTTTTGATATAAAGCAAAGAACTGGTAAAGACTTGCAGGTGTTTTTTAGGTTGATTAACTTTATGGTGACATTTACCAAGATTGGGAACATAGAGAAGACAAGTTACAGGAATGGGAAAGCAGTTTGTTTTAGACATTTAAATTTTAAATGTCTATCCAAATTGTTTATAAGATAAGCCGCACATAAAAATACACCCTGACTGCATGAATATATGTTGTTGTTGTTATGTGCCATCGAGTCGCTTGCAACTCATAGCAACCCTATGTACAAAAGCCCTAAACTCTGTTCTGTCCTGTGCCAATTGCACCATCTCCGATACACCCATCCTGATTACCCCAGTCACTGAATCAATCCACCCCATATATGTACTGAAAATGTGTGAATGAACGGTATTAGCCAAAGAGACTACACTGAGAAAAGAAAGGTAGACAAAAATTGTTATTAGATGCCAGAGTCAGCTGTGACTCCTCGCAACCCAAGGTACAAGGCAAACAAAACCCTACCCAATCTTACCCCATCCTCACATTTCCACTGTGTCAATCCATGTGGTTGAGTGTCTTCCTCTTTTTCATTGACTCTCAACTTCTCTAAGCATGATGTCCTGACCTGTCTTTACTAACATCATTAAATTACAGAAGATGCATAATTTATCTTTCATGCTTTTCTTACAAATATTTACACTCAAAATACAGGAGAAAGGTAATAAATGAATGAAAACCAATTTTTTTGTAAGCTTTCATTCACTAAAATAAAAAACACAGGGAGAGAAAAAGAAAACAAACAAGAAGATCCAGTGACTAAGGAAGAAGAAGAACTTGCATAAGAAGTACAAAACAGTCAAATGAAGATGTGTATCATGGGGTGGTCAAGATGGGCAAAGACTGAAACTTACAGTGTAGGATATCAAAATTGGGAGATCACCTGTGATCTTATCAAGAACATTTTCAATTCAATATTAGAGGAGCCAACTGCAGAGGACTAAAATGTGGTTAGAAAGTGACAACAGAGAAATGAGTGTAGACTTCTCTTTTTTAGAAACTCCATTATAGGGGAAAGGAAAAATGGTACCAGGTAGGAAAAAATTAGCTTGGAAAGTTTGTTCTTAGTTGATGTTTATATACTCAGAGTATGCAGGAACGAGGAAAAAGACTGAGCATCAAGAACAGAACAGGGGTAATAAATGGCAAGTGGATGCAGAAGTGGGGCAGGAAAGAAGAATGTAAAGCATAATGAAGAGATTTTCTATTCTCTGGTAAAAGGATGAAAGGGACTAACCATAGATTTAGTTGCAGAAAAGTTCACAGGCAAGAGGAGTAAATTTCAAAATTTCTTTCAAATTACAGGCAAAAATTTTGTGTTGGGGAAGTGCTAGGTAAGAAACCTAAGAAAGGCTCTCAGATTCTCAAGCAGAATCCCAACCTAACAAGTTTTAAAGAATGTAGCTCTAGGGGAGCGCTGGTGGCCTAGTGGCAAGGAACTGCAACTTCAATCCCAGAGGCGCACTGTTCGAATCCACCAGATGCTCTGTCCGGGAAGGAGGGACAACCTCCTCCTGTACCAGTCAGATCTGTTTTGACGGTACACGCACACAAAAATAATAATAACAAAAAAAAAAACAAAACAATGTAGCTCTGTATGGTGCAACCACTATGGAAGGCAGTATGGTGCTTTCTCAAAAAGTTGGAAATAGAAATACCATTTGATCCAGCAATTCCACTACTGGGAATATACCCTAAAGAAACCAGAACTGCCTCCCAAGCAGATATATTCACACCCATGTTTATTGTGGCTTTGTTCACAATAGCAAAGAGTTGGAAACAATCCAAGTGCCCATCAACAAATGAATGGATAGAGAAGCTGTGGTATATTCACACAGTGGAATACTATGCTGCATTAAAAAACAAGGAACTCAGGGAGCTCTGGTGGCCTAGTGGCAAGACAACTGCACTGCAATCCCAGAGGTACGCAGTTCAAATCCACCAGATGCTCTGCTGGAGAAGGAGGGGGCAATCTCCTCCTGTACCAGTCAGATCTGATTTGACGGTACAAGTAAAAAAATAATACAATAAAAATTTTTTTAAAAAAGAAAAAAAAAACCCAAAACAAGGAACTCACTTCACTAAAGATATTCAAATGGCAAACAAACACATAAAGAAATGTTCAAAATCCCTAGCTTGAGGAGAGATGTAAATCAAAACAACTGTAAGATATCATCTCACCCCAGTAAGAATAGCAAAATTTAAAAGAACAGCAAACATCAAGTGCTGGCGAGATTGTAGAGAAACTGGAACCCTTATTCACTATTGGTGGGAATGTAAAATGGAGCAACCACTATGGAAAGCTGTATGGTGCTTTCTCAAAAAGTTGCAAACAGAAATACCATTTGACCCAGCAATTCCACTACTGGGAATTTACACTAAAGAAACCATAACTGCCATCCAAGCAGATATATGCACACCCATGTATACTGCGGCTTTGGTCGCAATAGCAAAGAGCTGGAAACAACCCAAGTGCCCATCAACAAACAAATGGATAGAGAAGCTCTGGTATATTCACACAATGGAATACTATACAGCATTGAAAACCAAGGAACTCATGAAATACTATGCAAAATGGATGACCCTGGAGGACATTATGCTGAGTAAAATATCTCAGTCACAAAAGGACAAATATTACGTAGGGCCACTGTTGTAAAATGAGACTGACATGGGGTTGAGGGGAGACAGAGAAGGAGGGGATGAATGATGTATACTACATTGAAAGAGATGAGGAAGAGAACTGTTTAAAAGGGACATATGAATGGGTATTCTTGTCAGAACAGAAGTCCAGACTGAAGGCTGCATAGTGGAGTGGACTTGGGGGTAGGGACTGCATAACAATGAAAGTTTTTCTTTTTCTTTTCAAGAAGAGTGAATTGGGTGGGGGGTGGGGGTAGGGGAGGGAGAAAAGTGTCAACAGTGAATGACTGGAAACCCTAAGTCTCTGTAAACTTTCAATAAAATTATTTTTTAAAAAACAAAAACAAGAACTCGAAATAGTACACAAAATGATTGACCCTAGAGTACATTATGCAGAGTGAAATATCTCAGTCGCAAAAGAACAAATACTGCATAGTGCCACTATTGTAAAGCAGGACTGACATCGGAGTTGGGGGAAACTAAAAGGGCATAAATAAAGTACACTGCATTGAAACAGATGAGGGAGAGAACTGTTTAGGAGGAATATATGATTAGGTATTATTGTCATGACAAGAATCAGAATGAAACCTGCATAGTGGAGTGGACTGGGGGGAAGGGATTGTATAACAATGAAAGAATTTTTTTCTCTTTACTTTTCAAAGAGAAAAGCGAACTGGGGGGAGGAGTGGGCAGGGAGGAAAGTGTACAACAATGAATGAATGGAAATCCAAAGTCTCTGTAAACGTTCATTAAAATAAATAAAAGTTTTTAAAAAATGAATATAGCTCTGGGCACACCTATGTTTACTGCTGCATTCTTCACAATAGCAAAGAGATGAAAACAACCCAAGTGCCCATCAACAAACAAATGGACAGAGAAACTGTGATATACTCACACAATGGAATACTATTAAGTACTGAAAAACAAGGAATTCATAAAATATTATACAAAGTGGGTGACCCTGGAAAACTTTATGCTGAGTGAAATATCCCAGTCACAAAAGGTCAAATACTGCATAATACCACTGTTATAAAACAGGGCTGACATGGGGGTTGGGAGGAAACTAAGAAAAGAGGGGATAAATAATGAACACTGCATTGAAACAGATAAGGGAAAGAACTGTTTAAAAGGAATATAGGATTAGTTATTATCTGCATGACAACGGTCCAGAATAAGAGCTTTATAGTAAAGTGGACAGGTGTGTGTAGGAAATTGTGCAACAATGAAAGAATTCTTTTTCCAAGAGAAAAGCAAACTGTGGGTGGGCAGGGAGGAAAACGTGCAATAGTGAATGAATGAAAATCCAAGTTCTCTATAAACTTTGGTTAAAATCTCAATGAAAATATTTTTTTTAAATGTTGGGTACATGCACATTGTAATTAAAATAAAATAAATAGCATTGTGGGAAAAAAGAATGTATCTCTGAAGGAAATAAAACATAAGAAAGGTATTTGAATAGACTGTTTTCTGATTAAGCAAAGCCATTTAACCACGATCATAACAAGATATGAATAGCACTCAGAAAAATAGAAATCCTAGGAAAATTAATTATGCTCACCCATTTCTATACATAAACCAAAAAGCAACTGTTCACATAGAACACTGCATGGTTTAAAATCAGGCAAAGTGTGCATCTGGGCTGTGTCATGTTCTCCATACTTACTGGATGCTAAGAAAATAATGTGAGAAATCTGACTATATGAAGAATATGGCATCAGGACTGGAAGCAGATGATACAACCTTGTTTTCAGAAAATGAAGACGACTTACTGACTACAGCCATTGATATGACTGTATCTCAAGATCGAGAAAAAATCATCACTGGACCAAAAGCCAACATCTTAACAGATAGAGAAAAAAATTGAAATTTTAAGGATTTCATTTTACTTACATCCACAATCTACACCTTGATAGCAGCAGTTGAGAAATCAAAAGACTTGTTGCACTAGGGAAATGTGCTGTCAAGGGCCTATCTAGAGTTCTCAAGAGAAAGGATGATAGTTTAAAGACTAAGGTGTGCCCGAGCCAATGCTTGGTGTTTTTAATTGCTTGCTATGCCTGTGAAAGGTGGACAATGAATTAGGATGACAGACTAACCAATACCTTTGAATTATGGTGTTGGAGAAAAGCAATGACTATCCCATCATCTGCCAAAGAATAAACAAGTCTGTTTTGGAGAAAAGAGTGCTACTTAAAGCACTCTGTCTCATTTACTTTGAGTATATTTTTCAGTGGGAACTAGTCCTTAAAGACAGACATCATGCTGGCAAAGATATCTATTGTACCACCAAGTAGGAACCAACTCATAACTGACCCTCCAGTGGGTTTTCAGAGGCAGTTAGTCTCCTCCCATGGAGCAGCTGATGGATTAGAACTTTACCTTTGGTTTAGCAGTCCAATTCTTTTCCCTAAACCACTATAGGTCCATGGGAAAGGTATGGGGGTCAGCAAAAGACATGGACTGACACAATGACTACCACTATGGACTTAAGCCGGACAGATTGTGGGGATGGATGATGGTGCAGGACAGGGCAAGGTTCAAACGTGTTGATCACAGTGTTACTATGAATCATAGTTGTTGAACCTAACAATAACATGAGCTAAGGATGTAAGAGTAAGTGAGGGAGAAATGTCAAAAAAAATTTTTATACACATAAATATTATATGAAATTCAATTTCTTAGGAAAAAAAATAAAAGTTCTACTAGAACACAGCCACAGTCATTCATTTATATATTGTCTTTGGTTGCTTTTATGGTAAAATGGTAGAGCTAGCTGCAACAGAGTTAAATAGTTTTTAACAGAGACCACCTGGTCCTTTGAGGAAAAAGAAAATCTGGTGATCCCTGTATAAGACCTAAATGATGAGAAACGGCCTAACTTTAAGATATAGGTGAAGTACTATTCAAGCCTGAGAGCAATTATAAAGGTCAAAGGACAACAATAAGCATGGCATGATGAAGATATAAAAAGCCAGTGATGCTCTGTGGAAGAGTGAATAGTAAGAGTTGATGTGAGTGAAAGCTGGCTGATCTTGTGAACCATAGTAAGAATCTGGAAGACAGTAAGTAGGGAGACAATGGCTGATTTAAAAAATGGGGAATAATATGATCTGATTTATAGTTAGAGTTCAGTAGGTGCTGTGTGAAGACCAAACTTTTCTCAGGGTAACAACCAAGTATTATAGTGAAAGAGATTATAATGGGATTCTGAAAGCTGTTGAGAGAAAGATGGATTTAGGAGATACTTTGGAGGTGCTGCAGACAGAATTTGCTGGCCAGATTATCACTGGGGTGTGAATGATAGCGTAATCGAGGATGGTTTTTAAACTTATACAACTGGTAAATGATAGAGTAATTTGAAAACTAGGAGACTGCTAACAGAAAAGGTTTGCAAGAGAAAATACAGATTTCTGTTATGGACACTGAAATAAGTAAAAGTATTTCAGCTTCTTTTACTGTAAAATGGAAATAGTACCTCAAAGAGTGATCATGAATTTTAGGTGGGATAACATCTATTAAGTACTCAAAATAATGCCAAGCTCGCAATAAAGGTTAGCTAATAATAAATGTTTATCTATGTGGAAATAGATTTTGTTGTTATTATATGCCATCAGGTTGGAAGTGACTCATATTTGTCTCTCAAGTGGGTTTCGAGAGGCAGTGAATTGCACAGAGGAGACTGTCCATCCTTCTCCCATAGAGTAGCTGGTGGATTTGAACCATGTGGCTTGGGATTGCAGTGTAGCTTCTTATCACTATGCCACTAGAGCTTCTTAGACAGTTGGATATATAAGTTTGGAACTCAAAAGCAGTTAACACATACCCTTGATTCTGTGGTTTCGGGGAAGGATGTGTGTATGGGGGGGAGCAGTGTTCAATCAGTGTCAGTGCCTGCTTGAGTTGGGAAAATTACATTCCTAGTTAGTGTGGGATGAGTGTATAAAGTACTATGAAGCAATAGCCCTCTTCGTTTTAAATTACTAATTAATGTTAATTGTTCTCAAAACTGCTCTTCCCCCCTCAAAATTAAGAATTTCTTTTCTTTTGGATTCAATGGAGTATTATTAGCTGAAGCCACTAAAGCCACTATGACATGGTGAGAGAGGTGTCAGACTGATGAGAATTGTGCAGCCCGATTTCAAACCAAACTTTTAACACCTTTAAAAAACAACAAAACATAATTTTTTTAAGAAATGTAGTCAACAGCTGGAGTCAAGGATTTTATCAATGAAGCATGGATGAGATCACCTAGATGGTGTAAGATAAATAAAGTGGCCAAAGGTCAACTCCTAAGTGAGTCCAACATTAACAAGTTTGGCATAAAAAATTAATAACCAATAAATATGAAGAAAGCAGCTAACAGCAGTGTTAGAGAGCCCAAGAGTGTTTAAAGAATGTAGTGGTCAGCTGATTCAAATGCTGCCAAAAGGTTTGAAAGGATGAAGACTGAGAATTACCTATTCAATCTGGTAAGATAGAGGTCCTTGAAGACCTTGATAAGAGCTATTTCAGTGGAGTCATGGGGATAAAAGCCCACTGGAGTGGATGACAAGAGGATGAGAGGTGAAAAAGTGGAGACAGCAATTACAGACAGCACTTCCAAGGAGTTCTTCTGTGAAAGAGAGCAGAGAATTGTGGAGGACACGAGGTCAAGGGTTTTAGAAAAGAAGGATTATATTAAGACAGTTTTATACATTGATGGCACTGATGCAGTTGTTAGAAACTACAGAGGCAGGAAAGGGAATAACTACAGGAACAACCTTAAGTAGATGAGATGGAATGGGATCCAGAGCACAAGTGGAAAGGTGAGTCTTGGAGAAAGAGTACTTTGACTGCAGAAAGCAACAGAGGATGAAGTAGTACGTTTTAAACTGCAAGGAAAAGACACTACTAAATATCTCAAAAACATGTAAATATAGATTCATATATTACACTTTGGTACAACAGAAGTGACTCTTAGGAACTGGTAAATCACAGCGGATAAGGTCAACTGCCTATTAACACAGCCCACAACGTTCAATATCTTACTTTGGTGAGCAGTGACTGAGGTTTTAGACATATGTGAGCTGCCATCTAAAGTGCACTATAGGCTTCCCCTCGTCTGAAGCAAAGAGTGAAGAAAATATAAGGCACATGCAAGTAACTGGTTCAAAGGATTTTCTAATGATGACATGACTCTTAGACTCCCTGACCCTGTAAGCAGGAGAACTAAAGGCTACCTAGCTAGCTAGCACTGCTGACCACCCTGAGGGTATAATCAGAGGCCTTGGATAGAGTGAAAAAAGAATGTGGGACAAAACAAAGTTTTCTGTTTGTTTGTTTTTTATTATTTTTTGTGTTTGTTTATCATCAAATCGGATCTGACTGGTACAGAAAGAGATTGCCCCTCCTTCTCCAGCAGAGCATTTGGTGGATTCAAACCGTGTACCTCTGGGATTGCAGTGCAGCTTCTTGTCACTAGGCCACCAGAGCTCCCCCAAACAAAGTTTTTTAAAAAAGACAGGCTTATTAGTCTTATAGTGACTAA
>NW_006399843.1:12270800-12289565 GCF_000299155.1 Elephantulus edwardii | reverse complement strand
ACCTGGAAATGAATCCACTCCTCTGACTCAAATTTTAGTCAAACTATAAATATACAGGTCTATAAAGAGAACATTAACCAGGTGGTATGCATTCCTCAGAACAAACTAACCTCATAGATCTGATGGGCAGCAGCAGCCCAAAAAGTAGGAACAGAAAAGGGCAAGTGCAGATGGAGAACACAGAGGAATGGGAAAGTGCTGATACATTGTAGGAGCTATCAATGTCATGAAATAAAATGTGTATAAATTGGTGAAAGAAAAACCAATTTCTCTGTAAAATTTCAAAGTGTTTTTTATTTAAAAAAAAAAGTAAATCAAGAATACTAGATTACCTGATCCCAAGTTACAATACATGTTTTGAGAGATCAACCTTTAAATCACTGATTTCCAAAGTTTCTTGCCAAGTACTAGAATTTTAGTATTTATAACAATGCTATACCATTTTTTACTACAAATAACATGCATGATATACTTTTAATGAAAGCATACAATTTCTTCCTGCATTACTTTTCTATATGTAATACATGTGTTAGGAGCACGCTGAGTACTATTTTCTAAAATAATGGGATTTTAAGTTGTACTCATTAAAAAGTTTAAGTTCTATGAGGAAAAGGGCTCTTGTTTATTCAACGCTAAGTCCCAGCACTTAGTCATCACCCTGCTATATAAAACATGTTCTTTGAAAAGTGAACTAGGTTTTCTAATCTCCACTACTCTACGGAGTTCTATATTTATGAATGACATTTGGGAGGAAGATTAGCCTCTTTACTAGCACTTTTGCGTCATTTCTAACTGAAGAAAATGTAATGACACCTGTAAATCATTTCATAAAGTGAAATATAACAATAATGCTGAGTCTGTAAGAAGATGAAAGCATACTACAGTCAAGTATTGTCAAATACATAGACATCAAGAGGAAACCAAGATGGTCACTTAAATGTAACCTCACACAAATTTGTACAGTTACTGAACTGACATCATTTATGCAGTTATTGACCTTCTCTCTTGTGATAAGACTGTCGGATGCAAGGGCCAGTTCTCTTAAGCTATATTGGTGCATCAAACAGAACAGTGTCTGTTTTAATGAGTAACAGGAGGATATTTAAAAGGTTTTAAATATGACCTGATATGGAGAAATGTTAACATAAAAAAGGTCACTTAGGATTAAAGAGTGCAAAGACAATAATAATACACTGTTCTCTGATAACAATGTTGTTGTTATGTACCAGCGAGTTGGAACCAACTCACTGCTGACCCAAAAGTGGGTTCAGAGGCTGTAAATCGCACAGGAGGAAGTCAGCAGAGGTTCTCTGATAAAAATAGCAGGTGAAATTTTCACCGACATAAGGATGAACTCCAATCTAAGTGTGATTAAAGGATTTTCGAAAACTAAAATCTATGGTCAAAAGGAAGGAATGTCTGAGAGTCTAAATTCAGGGGCACTTGGTTTGTGTGTAAATAGGGCATTCTAAAACAGAGCCTTAACTCCTCTTTGAAGTCTGAGTCTGGGTTCCACGTCTGGTTTTTTAGAAGCTGCCTTTCCAAGGCAATTCCTTTAGCCCTGGTGCTGACTTGAGCCATATACATCAGGGACAACTTTCTTTTTTCTTTGACACCTGGCCTGTGCAGTATATCTAACCTATGTCCACAAGGTCTTTGTCATTATAGTCAAATATGCAAAAAGCAATATAAAAGCAATATAGCTTGCACCTAAAAGATCTCGGGATTCTTGATAAATCCTTACAATGGTCCTCCAGAAACAGATATGACTTAAGTTCCCAGAAAAACTAGTTCTGTCCACCATGTTAGGACTACCTTATAATAACAGAACAGTATGTAATTTATCAATCAAGTCATTCCATTTACATGGTACAGACTTGTTGCCAAATTCTCGATTCTACATATCCCACCTGTAACCACTCTGATGGTCCTTCAGGCAACTGTGAATTTTGTAACTTTTACCATCTTATTTTATGGGCCAGTGGGGGTATCATTTTCACATATGACAATGGATGTTTCCAGGTGCAGACTGGCTCTATCTCTCGATAAACTTCATTTGTTTATATATGTTGTTTGTTTATATATATATATATATATATATCTTCCACCAATCTTGACCCCACATTTCTCCTCATAGAGCCCAGCCTCCCAGATAATCTGTTCTGCCTACAAGTTGAAAAAGTATGGAGATAGGATGCATTCCTGGCGTATGCCCTTCCCAACAGTTTCAAATATTTAATTCCATTTTACCTAGAGTTACCTAAGAAATACAAATGCTACTCATTTTGTAATTAGTGAATTCCTACTTCTTGCCAACAAAAGCAAGCAGCAAAGATGCTCAAAACAGCTAAGCAAGTAAGACAGGTAAACTCCATCAATAGTGTTTCAGAAAGAGACAGTCATGTGTCTTTAAAAGAAAAGAGGGAGGTAACCCCAAAATTAGCACATTACTTTTAGACAGTAAGCTTACAAACTCTTTAGAAGAATTTACTTACTTTGCAAGATCATTTTTTTTAAAAAGCGAGAAAAGTATACTTCCAGGTTTCTCAAATTCCAGGTCTAAAACAGTTCTTGTAGAAGCTGGAGAAATAAGCCCACTTAATGAATTAAATTAACCATCACAATTACAGTTAATTTCAAACAGGAAAATACTATAAAAATGACCAGATCCATTCAAGTAGGCTGGAAAAACTAAACAAGCATCAACACTGTTTTCAGAAGTGGTTCTTTTCATTTAAGGTGGACTTGTAAGTAATTTTGAATGAAGGTGATACGGATTCCAACCTCAGTTACCTACCAATCACTGAGAGGAGAACTGTCAAAAAATTCTTCTAAGCGGTATAGCACTGATCTGTCCATTTGTTGTACAGAGGTAACTCCTGGTTGCTGTGATATTAAACACTGTGACACTGATATGTCAAATGCGATAATGGTTACCCATGGTGGACAGTGTTTGATGGAGCTTCTCAATTAAAACAAGCTTGGAAGCAGGAGTGACATCCACTTCCAAAAAAGCTTGCCTCCAGAAATTCTATGAACTTGGAAAATGATGAAAGTTATACAAGTGTTCAGGTCTTTTGTTCACAGGGTCACTATGAGTCGTCTACAACTCAACGGCACTTAACAACAACACAGTAGTAAGAAGCTGTGGTATAATCCCAAAGTTAGCATGTTCAAGTCCACACCAGCTGCTCCTGAGAAGGATGGGCAATCTCCTCCTTTGTGATTTACTGTCTTTGAAAGCCCACTGGAGGGTCTGCAATGAGTAGGTTCTAACACACAACAACAATAGGCACAGGATGAAAAGGTTCAGATCTGTTGTTCATAAGGTCACTAAGAGTCGTAATCAACTCGCCGGCACATAATAATAGTTCCTCATATGCCAACTTAGGCAGTCATGTGAGCTATCTTATTCAATGATAAAATTCTACTACAAGAATTTTTTTTTCATCCACTTAGTCTCAACTAAGAAGCCAGGCTGCAAAGTCACATCTTTCCTTCTGGGTATATGGGCTGTTGAATGATCAACAGCAACTGGACTAAGAGTGAAGATTCTACAACCATCTTCCCTCTAAAGGTAGATGAGTGTATCCTTCTATAAATAATTTTTTTTTAGATTTTAATAAAAGTTTATAAAGAACTAGGATTTCCATTCATTCATTGCTACACATTTTCCTCCCTGTCCCCCGCCCCTTAGTTCTTTCATTGTTCCCCCTCCTCTACTTTACTATGCAACGCTTATTCTGGACTCTTGTCAATAATACCTAATCATGTATTTCTTTTATATAGTTGTCTCCCTTGTCTGTTTCAATGCCAAGTACATTATTTATCCCTCTTTTCTGTTTCCTCTCAACACCTGTGTCAGTCCTGTTCTATAACAGTGAAATTATGCAGTATTTGTCTTTTTGTGATTGAGATATTTCACTCAGCATAATGTCCTCCAGAGGCACCCATTCTGCCTAATATTTCATGAGTTCTTTGTTTTTCAGTGCTGCATAGTATTCCATTGTGTGAATATAGCACAGCTTCTCTATCCATTCGTTTGTTGATGGGCACTTGGGTTGTTTCCAACTCTTTGCTATTGTGAACAAAGCAGCAATAAACATGGGAGTGCATATATCTGTTTGGGTGGCAGTTCCGGTTTCTTACAGGTATTCCCAGTAGTGGAATTACTTGCTCAAATGGTATTTGTAACTTTTTGAGAAAGCGCCATACTGCCTTCCATAGTGGTTGCACCATTTTACACTCCCAACCATCAGCGAATAAGGGTTCCAGTTTCTCCACAACCTCGCCAGCATTTGTTGCTCGCTGTTCTGTTAAATATTGCTATTCTTACTGGGGTGAGATGATATCTCATAGCTGTTTTAATTTGCATCTCTCTTAGAGCTAGGGATTTTGCACATTTCTTCAGGTATTTGTTTACTATCTGTATTCTTTGGTGAAGTTCCATAAATACTATCTGTATTCTTTGGTGAAGTTCCATAAATAATTTTTTGAAGGAGCACTGATGACAAAAGAGAATATTCCCATTGGCAAACAACAAATCTACCAAATTAGCTAATCCAATTCTAATGTGTTAAATTCCTAGGTTATGCTCAATTATATGAGTTGGGAAGTTTATGTTCTTAATATTCTGGGAAAACTCATCAGCCTCTTCTGACAACATCATCATGTTTTGAAGTTTGTCATTAACATTGTAAGAATGTGAGTTGAGTGGTGACTTTAAATCTCTGATTTTTTTTTAATTAATCCAACACTGTTGTTGATTGCCACTGAGTCAAGCACAACTCATAGAGACTCTCTAATGCCTTTCTATAACTATCGTAGTTTCTCCAAGTTCATAGTTCCCATAGATATGTGGTTTAGAAAGTGGATTTCTTCCAAATCTGTCCTACAACTGGGAGCTCTACTAAACACTGTCCACATTGGTAAAACATTATGGTATTTGATACCCTAATGGCACAAGGTTCAGCATCACAGAAAACCCAGATAACCTCAGAAGAGCAAATTACAAGGAGTGATGTTCAAAGTAGAATGTTCTTCCAAAATATAACAACACTAATCTCCTTTAGCTTAAGTATCGTCGAGTCCAATATGACTCATAGCGACTCTATGAACAAAAGATCTGAACTCTGTTCTGTAATTAACGTCATTTAGTTATGTTTATAGAGTTTCCAGAGACATCTGGTTTAGGAATTGCATGCCACTCCTCCTTCCAAACTTGAATCAATCTGGAAGCGCCTCCAAACACTGTCCATGTGCAACACTATAAGCCCTCAATTCTTTTAAGATTCTTTATTTTTTGCTTTTTTATACTCTCCTCTTATTTGAATTTATACTTTCTGATAAAAATTTATAGGAAAAGTTGTTTCAATCTGTTATATTTCCAATTCTTAGGATTTCTCAAGCAACACATAATAGGAAGTCAAGCTGCCCTATTCTTTGCTATAACTTGCAAAATCCCCACAACAATCCAGTCTTGTCTCTGAACTCACCATTTCTGAGACTGTGCAGTGGTTAAGTGTGGACAGTGAATATGAAGTTTAGGAATTATTCAACTAGTCTTAAATAAACCTACTATCAATTCACTAAAAAGAAGGAATTAAAAGTCCCAAAGCCACTTCAACAGCTCAGTCAGGTTTTAGAGCTGTAAGTTTGTAGGAAAATGGTCTGTTGTTAATATAAACTCTGCCCAGCCTTTTGGTAATCTACATGAATACTCCCAAGTCACAGTTTTCAATCTGACTGTGCAGGAAATGCTTTCTGCAACCCAACATATCTATAAAGGTTTCACTCTGAGTGATGCAAGGCCTCTATACAGCCTCAAAAACCAAGGGTCAGAGGCCTTTGTCACATTCACATGAAGCAAACAGACTGGAAAGGACTACATACAAGCTCTTATAACATATCCTCAATAGGGATATTCTGAAGCACATTTTTTTACATTGCAATTGAAAATGAACATAAAAGCTAAAATAAATAAAAATAAATTTTTTAACAGAAGAGTAAAAAACAAAAATAGAGGAAAACACACAATGAATGGACACAAATAATCTGAAGGCCTTGTAACAAAACAAAAAAAAAACAAAACAAACAACCCAAAACAAAACCAAATAAGTCTAGTCAAAATGACCCTCCTAATTATCTATATAAAATTTCAATTTATCTTTTACTGATTACCTTCCACATGAAAAGTCACCATTATAAACAATATAAAGCATAAATGATAGATTAGAAATGTCCAGGTCTTAAAGAAGTTATAATCCAAAAGAGAAAGAAAGACACTCAAAACTACAATCCACAGTATCCCAAAGTAAGTTCTTTAAGGGTAAAACATAAAATACAATAGAAAAACAGAAAAGGGAAAGTGGAATTTCAACTAGTAGCAGTATCTGTGACTATTTCGTGGAAGAGCTGAGATCTGGGTTGAGCCATGAAAAGATCTGAAAAAGCCTGGGCAGGATGGGAAGACCTTTGAAGCAAAGGAGAAACATCAGTAAAAAAATAGAGGGCAGTATACACACAGTGGAGAACACTGTTCAATAATCCAACATGGCTGAAGTACTAAATGAGTGTGCATTCAGGAGATAAGGTTCAAAATGTAGAAATGTAGGTCAGCTAGATTATGAAGGGCTAAGAATTTTAAATCTTATTTTATATTCAGTGAGAAGCGAAAGGGTTTTAGGAATAAAGTGACATAATCAGATCTGTACTTAAGAAAACTACTGGCTACACTGTGTAGGATGAAAAGGGAAGCAGGGAGACCAGTTAGGAGATTACTGCAATAATCCAAGCAAAGGTAATAGAAATTTAAACTAGGACAGTAGGAAACAAAAAAAACAGGGACAGATTAAAGACACACTACAATAGTATAATGGACAAGATCCAGGAATTGATTGGGTGGGGGTGGGAAAGAAAGTGAAGATAGCATAGCACAGAAAACATAAATGAGCTTTCAATTGAATGTAGACTTGGATTCTAGCTCTGCCATATACTAGGCCTAAGACTTAAGAAAAATTATTTAACATGTTTTGTCTCAGTTGCTTCATTTTTAAAACGTGGTATATAGATCAATAAAATATACTGAGTGTTTTTAGTTCATTTGGGTACAGAAGACATTTTCCTTCCTTAAGCATACTACATTCTACTAAAACAAAACAAAAATTTAAAAAACCAACCAAGAACCCACACCTCAAACTAATTTCCATCAAGTCAGAACCAAGTCATAGCTGACCCTCCAGGGTTTTCAGAGGCTATACATTGCATGTAACTGGTGAATCTGAACTGCCTGCTTTTGAGTTGGCAGCACAACTACCCACCAAGTCACCAGACATTCTTAAATTTAATGTTTTTGACCATTCTTTTTTTTTTTCTTTAATTAATTTTAATGAACATTTACAAAATTTTGGATTTCCATTCATTCATTGTTGCACTTTTCTTCCTGCCCATCCCTCCCCCCCAGTTCACTCTTCTCTTTGAAAAGTTCCTTCATTGGTACACAATCCTCCCGCTCCGAATACACTCCACTATGCAACCTTCATTCTGGACTCTTGTGATAACCATAATACCCTATCATATATCGCTTTTAAACTAGTCTCTCCCTCATTTGTTTCAACGCAGTATACATAATTTATCCAGTTATTCTCAGTCTTACCCCAACCCTGAAGTCAGTCCCGTTCTACAACAGTGGCATTAAGCAGTATTTGTCTTTGTGTGTTGACCATTCTTTTTACCTTTGTCTTTATTTCTTAATAAATTCCAAGCCCCAGAATTTACAATCTACCAACTTATAATTTCCTCTGTAATTTGTTGATTGCATTGATCTCTGTAGGCAACACTTATTCTCTCCAAACTAAAACTTGAGAACAAATGACAAGTAAACTTAATAGATCTGAATCTGGAGGCCAAAAATTCTAGAGTTTCAGAGATGTTGTAGGTGTCATAGAGTCGAGTAGGACTCATACCAACCCTATAAACAGCTGACCTAAATCCTCCCTTATCCTGTACCATCCTCATCATCTCTGACACACTAGAACCCATTGCTGAAGTCACTGTGTCAATCCATTTCATTGGGGTGGGGAGGTCTTCTCTTCGTCACTGTCCCTCCATCTTTCCAAGCATGATGTTCTCTTACAAGGAACAGCCTCACCTAGCTACATGTCTAAAATATGAAAGACGAAATGTCACTATCTTTGCCTCAAGGAGCACTCTGATGGCACTTTTTCCAAGACATATCTGTTTGTTCTTTTGACAGTCTATAGGATATTCAGCAATCTTCTTCAATATCACAACCCAAAGGCAACAATTCTTTTCTGTTAACTGTATTCAACTGTCCAGCTCTCTGATGCACAGAAGGAGATTGAGAAAATCATGGCCTCAATCAAACAAATACTAGCTTTTAAACGGACATCATTGCTCTTCAGCATTTTCGAGAGGTCCCTGAAAGTGGACTTGGCCAATGCAATATGTCTCCTGATTTCCTTATGCCAAGGACACTGACTGTTGTTAGGGAGCTGCTGTTAGGGATCACCAAATGCTTAATTTAAAAAAATTAGCAACACAGGGAGACCAAAAGTGTCTCAACACGGTAATTCATGGGGGCATTTTACTCCTTGGTCACATACCTATATACCACCTTGTTTTCTTTAGATACTAATGGTATCCACTATTATCAAGGTAGGTCTGGCTTTCCATTTGGTTCTACCTAACCTACTCATGTGTTAAAGGGCAAGGATGTTACTTTTGAAAATTAAGATCCACCTGACGGAAGTCTTGTTATTGCCAACTGTCTTATATGCATGTGAAAGTTGGATAATGAATAAGAACACTAAAAAAGAATTTATACCTGTACATTGCGATGATGGAAAAGAATCCTGAATTGATCAAGACTCGCCAAAAGATTCTTGGAAGAAGTGAAGGGCAGACTGATCCTTCTTCTTTTCGTCAGGTGTTGTTGAGTCGAATATAACTCAAATTCACCCTATGAACAAGAGATATGAACCCTGTACTATCCTGTGCCATCCTCACAATTTCTGATCCACTTGAGCACACACTGCTGCAGTCATTATGTCAACACCTGGTCCAAGGTCTTCCTTTCTTTCGCCATCCTACCACCTTCCCAAGTATGTCTTTCTTCAATGAATAACCTCTAACAACATGACCTTGTGTTAAGGAGCTATACTGCTAATATAAAGGCTGGTGGTGCAAATCCACCAGCTATTCTGTGGCATAAAGATGGACAATCTCCTCCCATGTGAGCTACGCCTCTGAAAACCCACTGGAGGTCAGTTCTGATTTGATGCTATACCACACAACAAAATAACAGGAAGGATCCTTAGAAACAAGTATAATGAGGCTACTTGAGCATATTAACAAGAAGCAACCAGTTCCTGGAGAAAGACATCATGATTGGAAAAGTCAAGGACCATGGGAGCTCTGATGGCCTAGTGGCAAGAAGCTGCGCTATAATCCCAAAGGCAAATGGTTCAAATGCATCCACTGGATAAGGAGGGGCAATCTCCTCCTGTGCCAGTGGGATCCAATTCGACAGTACACAAGTTGAAAAAGGAAACAAAAAAGGACCAGCAAAAGAGGAAGATTTCCAAAATGATGGAATGACACAGTAACTGCAGTTAACAGCCATAAGCACAGTAGACACTTTGAGGCTGGCTCAAGATTAGACTGTTTCATTCCATTTTTCACAGGGTTACTCTTCCTACTAAGATTGGGGACTATTTAGATGGCAGTTCAAGCCTCTTCACCAAAGATATCAGAAGAAAAAAAAAAGATGGGAGATAATACTGGAACCCTGAGCCTACATATATATGGTCACTATGAGTTGGCACTGACTGGCACCTCACAAATTGATTCAATAATCTGACACCCAGATCACCATCAAGAACATTCTAAGGTCACAATGATAGCACCTGGGTCCTTTCAATCTCTCAGTTCTAATAATAATTAGGATGTCCTATGTGCCAGAAACTGTACTTAGAGCTTTCTATGCTTTATCTCAATTAAGTTTCACAATAATCTCAAAAAGTTTTAATTACCCATAATTTGCTGCTGTTGTTACATACTGTCGAGTCAAGACCAGTTCATAACTGATCCTCCAGTGGGTTTTTAGAGGCAGTAATTTGCATGGCAGGAGACTGTTCATCTTTCTCCTAAGGAGCATTTGGTGGACTCAAACCCCGTAATTTAGAAAAGAAAAACAAAGACATGTAGCAGTTAAGAAACTTTTCTAAGGTCACTTAGATAATAAATGGGGAAGCCAATATTTGGATCCGGCAATCTAAATCCAGAGCCTCCATTCTTAACAGTATTTAATTACTATCTCACACTACTACAGATTAGATTATGAGATTCTCTTTTGTAAAGGAACTTATATGTATGTGTGAACACACACACACACACAATCCCGGTTGGAAAGATTACAAAAGGATTTCCTCATTAACTAAGCTTAAAGAGCTATTATCTGTATGGTCATACTGCTTATAATTAAAGGCAATAATCTAGTGAAAATACTGTGTATTTGTGTTTTATCTAAAAATTAATCAACACTCATGGATAGACAGTCCATGTGTAGGTATTTATTAAATATTTCTATCGATGTAGACATTTATAGATATTTACGTCAATGTCTCTGCATTTTTTTAGAACTGAGATAGTATTTAGGAGAGCCAAAGGGGGGGGGGAACCAACCAAAAACCACTTGAACTCTAGAAGCAATCCTCTTAAATAATACTGCTTTCCTATGATGATGTCCATGGACTGCTAAGAAAACGAACAGGTTCATGCAGAAGGTTAAACCAGGCTGCTCCTTGGAGGCAAAGATTCTGAAGCTTTGTGTGACATACTTTGGACACTGCAAGGAGGGACCAGTCCTTGGAAAAGGACGTCATGCTTGAGAGGGTGGGGGACAGCACAGAAGAGGAAGACCCTCTAAGAGATGGATTTAGTCAGTGACTGGGGTAATCAGGGTAGGTGTATCAGAGACAGTGAGACTGGACCCGGACAGAGCAGGGTTTAGGGTTGTTGTACATAGGGTCACTATGAGTTGCAGGCGACTTGATGGTACATAATAATAACAACAACAATGATGTCCAGGAAAAAGAAATCATGCTGAGAAAGGCAGAGGACAGCAAAGAGAAAAAGACCCTCAATTAAATGACCAAACATAGTGACAGTTAACAACAGGCTGGAGTACGTCAGATATCATGAGGATGGTCCAGGATAGAGCAAAGTTCAGACCTGTGGTTCAGAGAGTCTCTATGAATCGTAGTCAATTCAATGGCAAAGAACAATCAACAACTTTGAGGTGGAAAGTCAAAATCAGTCTGATGTTGCTAAATGAGGCTGATAATTATCTCTAAAACATGTATCTTACTCTCAAATGCTAGGAAGTTTCCCCAACTCTTACTCCTAGAAAATATCACAAAGCAATAAAATACATAGAACCAACTCCAACTCCTTAAATGTATGCCAGTGCAATAGAATCTACCACTGATGCTTCACAAGGTATAGTTTTCAGCTGGGGAAATCCCTTCAGTCTATTTGTCAAATAGAAAAACAACTACTCATTTCAAAGATAGGGGACTTTTCACTCTCAGAACAGAAAACTGCCAACTAACACTTACATCTTTGTTATCTGTATATTAGGGTAAAAAAGTATATTAGGGTAATATACTCAGCATCTAAAAAGTAACACCAAGTTTAGCCCCTAATAAGTTTCATACTAATTGTGAAATCAGACTTCTGTCACTCAAAACAAGTGCAGATCATAGGCTTCTTTTCAAATGTCTTGGTCTTTAAAAGGAAGCGCTTGGCAAAGGCTGCAAACTCATGGCTGGCTTCCTCACATGTGTAACCTGACAAGGTACAAAGCTTGATGAAATATTTAATAGTAGTGGTATGGATTTCGTTGGATAGGTCAAGAAAAGCAGCTCATCCTTTTTAAAAACATGAAGAGTCATTTTATGGGATGTCATTCTCTCAGTCCAACTGTCTCTATATTCCTTCAGGGCTTTCACAGAGACTTCATTGAGGAGGAAAATGAAGAGTAACAAAAAGGACCCCTTTTCTCTTCCTACTCCCAACATAATCCACCTCAGCCAGAGAGCCAGTAGCATCCACACTGTCATAAATGCCAGCAATTAAAGAATTAGGCCATAAAACCACCCACTCAGGTAGAGGAGCAAAGGCCTCCAGCTTCATTTAATGCATGCCATAAAAGATCCAGTACTTCCTTCTTTCAGGCCTTCTTCACAACCAATGAAACAACAAGAAAACAAAAAAATAGCCCTTCGTCTGCCTATTGATGTGATCGATGAAACCATCTGGGTCCAGGTGAAGAAGTTAAGGTTCCTTTTTCTTAATAAAAGACTGCAGTTCTTCTAGCATGCCAATACGGATGTATCAAAGGACACACTGCATTCTGGTTAGTAGTAAAATGGAAACTAAACTGAAATTACTCTTCCCAGAAGAATGATTCCAACGTATTCTAAAACCTATTTTAGAAGCCTAGCCAATCCCTACATTTCTCAAGATATACCAGAGTATACAATAAATATAGAAGTATGTATGTAAGAGTACATATGTTCTTATCAATTTAAGAACCTCTTGAAGTCTTTTCAAATCAAAGTTAATAAAAAAAAAACCATGTTATTACTTTCATATCCCACTAATCTACAAAATCAGGCCTGTGATTTTACTCTATGATAATAAGATCAAGCTTCATAAACTAGATAAGATCCAAACAAATATTTTAAAACAGTTAATTTTTTAGCACCCTCTGTTCTACTAGTGACTACAGGGTTAAGAATCTGATTAAAAGATAGGTAGGCTGATGCCAGACTCATTAGTAACTGAACCTTTCTTAATCCCTAGAAATAACATATATAATAACATATACAAACAAAGGAAGATCCTATCCTAGCAATCCTTAAAAAAATTCCTCCCCAAGTAGTGACAGTCACAAAACTTCCCCTTTCCCTAAAAGTCTATGCCATATAGGCTCTCTACCTTGGCAAAGGACGAATGAATAGAGACAAGATATTCACAAAAGGCCTAACTGAAGGCTTTCAGTTAAGTGCTAGAAGGAAGCTGAAGTTCTGTGCCAACACTAGAGAAATGTGGGCAGGCACAAAAAGATCTCAATTAGGAGACCTACAATTAAAACACAGCGAGTCTCCGACAGACACTCTGTTATGCCTAAGAGCAAGCAAAGTACTGCTGTGGTCCCCTCCAGTCACAGGGTAAAGAAGGCTACAGAACAATCTGCACAACTGCTCTATGGAAGGACAGCTCCTGACTGAGCAGATGTGGGAAGTCAGTCAGTCATGAGAGGACTTTCCCTCCTCAATTTCCAATCAGGAGATAGATCACTTTATTTCCTATATGATGCTTCCTACAAGAACATGTGTCGTAAGACAAGTAAATGGAAAGAAGTACTTCATGTCAAAATATATTAACTACTTCCTGCAAGTAGATATAATTTCTTTGAACATATTGGTATCTATTTGATGTACTGAATTACTTTTTCTCACTTGATAAGCCCTAGGATCTATGGGTTCTTAAAGCTATCTTTAAGATATTTTCATTTTTCTAATAAAATTGGTCAACTTCCAACAAAGACACAGTTGTTATTGTTGTGTTCCAAATCGGAATCGACCCACAGCTGACCTTCCAGCAGGTTCTCAGATACAATAAATCACACAGGAGGAGACTGTCCATCCTTCTCCCACAGAGAAATTGGCAAATTTGAACCATATGCCTTTGGCATTAGCCGCATAGCTCTTTACCACTAAGCCACCAGAGGTCCCTAAAGATACAGTAAATTAAAATTTCTCAGTAAGTTGAACTGTCTCTTCCTAGTAAGAGCTCTAGTGGCTTAATGGTAAGGAGCTGACCTGTCAACCCAAAGGTACAAGTTTGAAAATCCACCAGATGCTCCAGAGGAGAAAGACGGGCAATCACTTTTCATTTGATTAAAGGCCTCTGAAAATTTGCTGGAGGCTCAGCTATGAGTCGGTTCCGTCTCCAAAATACTCAATAACAACAACAGTATTAACAACAAACCTTAGTAGTCCATTGGGAATTGTACTGTTAAACCAAAGGCTACACTTCTCTAGGAGTTTAATGCAACAGAGCACTGAGAGAGAAGGATAAGCATCTCCCTCTAGATAATTTATTGCCTCAGAAGACTCAAAAGATGGGCAGTTATAACTTGGTTCTGACTTGACAGCAATAAGTGGGTTGTTGAGTGGGTGGAGTATTAATATCAGTTAAATGAGAAAATATACAATCTTGTAACAAAAATTACCAAGCAGACTCATTGATATTAATTCTAAATAAATCAGAGTAAGACATCACTATCACAGAAAAGAATCAGACTACTGGAGCAGAAAAGATTGATGCCCAGCTTATTTTACAGATCAGAAATCTAAAGTTCTAAGTGAATACCCAAAGTCACAGATGTCAATGACAGAGATGAGATGAGGGCCCATGTCCACTGCCTTCTACTCTGCATGTCTTCTTGGCTTCATTCTCCTTCTGCCAAGCTCAAGTTTAGCTGTGAAGGAAAAGGGAGCCACTCCCACTCTCCTAACCCAATGAACATCAATAAAGAAGCCACAAACTTCAAACCACCTTTCAGCTATAGGAACACCATCTTTTCTAAACCCAACACAAAAGCCTGGTTTAGTTCACCTCAACTATACAATTGCAAACGAAAACCAAACTAAGCAAATCAAAAACCCCAACCAAACACCACCCCATCAATACTGTAATCCAGCTTCCATTTATATCTAATTAAAGTATACCATGTTATAATCAGGATGGAAATTTTACTTTTAGCATTCAGGTGCTAGGGAAGGTAACTGAATTATGAAATAAATAAGCAAAGAACTGGAATTGGCACCTGATATCTGTATTAGCGAAGCCCAAATTCCAATCAATAGTGAGAATGCTATGCTTATTTAGATGACAAAGTATAACAATATGAATATTACCGGAGAGAATCCTCAGACAGGTTGGACAGTGACACTATGGGGGGGGGAGGGGGTAGAAAGAAGGCAAAAACTATATCCCTGTGATTTTACAACACTCTATGAAAATATCTTTTTAATTTGACTTTAAGAGTCTTAAAGAAAGTCCAACCAGAAGCACCGAGGCACACTCACTCTAACAGACTTTTTGTCATAAAGAACTTACACATAGTTGTTACCAAGAGAGGTGTTCAATACGAGGGAAGTTAGAACCTGTGGAAGTCTCCTATGGCTTAAAGAGTTCACACAGGGGAAATTATCTGAAGCTCTGTCATCCTTTAAACACCTTAACTAGGTTTATAATATAACCTGGGTTTTGTTATACCAAGTCATTATTAAGGCAAACCAGAACTTAAAGAGGCTAGAATCATTTTGGGTTTCATAACCATTTCTTTATGAATCCAGGAGAAATTGATGATATAGAACTGAGCAAGTTCTAAGAATTCAGCTACAGGGTGACTCTTCAACTTCCTTTCTGGAACTTTATCACTTATTTGTAAAACTTTGTAACAAATGCTTAATTTTTGAAAAGTTTGGTAACTGAAAGTTACCCCCAAGAGGACATAATCACTATAGTCCACTTCTTAAGTACTAATCAACATACACTAGATTGCCCACAAACCACCACATAAAAGCTCAAGGTGCAGTGCCATTTTAAGGGGAGTCTACCACTCTTTACGTAATGAAATAACAACTAATGTTGAGGCAAAAGTTTTAAAGGAAAATAAACCCTTATTAATACAATCTTATTTGAAATAACTCAAATTCCTCAACAGGATATATACTACATACTACTAATAAAATAAACAAAACACAAGTTTTACAACCATCTCATAATGCCAGTGGATAAGAAAATACCCTGATTAAAAGGATAAAGGTGATTTGTCAAAGACCAACAGATAAGATATTCTGATGCCCAGACATTAGGTCCCTCAACCCAGGTGGCTCTCTTTCTAACCAGTCTCTTGAAAAGCTGTGATTGGAAGCTGTCAGAATAAAACTTTGCTTTTGAATATGTGATAACAACATTTAGAATGTCAATACTTGGTTCTTCAATACAAAATACATAAACATGCTAAATAAGAAGAAATGATTCTTAGAATCTCTTAAAATGGACTATCTTCTCCAACAGACTTTCTTATAATACTCAAAATATACATGGGGCTAAAATTCTACATGTTACCAGGCAAGTCCTAATTTTGAAAATAAGCAGGTAAACAAAATGTCAGTAAGTCTATTTCTTTCTTTTTTTTTTTTTTTTTGCTGCTGTATCTTTTTAAAAAAGCAAAATCAACTCACATTTAAGCACCAACTCCATGCAAGTAACCTGAACGGTTCAGTCTTTTTGTCATGTATGTGGCCTTTGGTTCTCCAACTACATGGGATCTGTGTTGTTAGCTTAAAAAATACAGAATTGGCCTTTCAAAAAAAAATCATAATCTACAGCAACCAATAAATAGTCTCAAACAACCCTGCTGACTGCAGCTGCCTTCTGAAGGCTGGGAAAAGGAGGTGGAGATAGAGCAGAGAGAGGCAGGGAGAGGGGACGCTGCAGCTAGCTACATAGCAAGGAACACGCCCCCATCATGTCCTCCTCGCTCTGTCAGAAGGCGGTTGTTGTCAGTCTCCTGATCAGGCTGCCTTAGAAAAGCTTTAAAAAGGAGGCAGGAAGACTAACAACTAAAAAAAATGCCAGCTCCTCAAAAAGAGCAAATGGGGTTCCCTGGGGTCTCCGCCCTCCCCTTCTTCCTAGGTTCTTGCAGTAAATCTAAAGAGATGCAGGGCACAAGAGAGGATAAGGTTTTTGCCCAGGATATTTTGTGTGCACCAACGGTAGAGCACGCAGGAAATGGCTGGTTGTTATCTTTCCCTTTCTGTTTCAATCAAGAGCACTCCAGAACAGCAGCCCCCTGCCCCCCTTCACTTCAGCCCCTAGCAGCTGCTCTTCCTTCTCACAGCATCCCTCATCCCACCCACCTCGCTCCCCTCCAATTCCAACTCCCCCTTCTGCATCCAATGGAAAACAAATGCGCAATGCCACTGACTGAACCTGAACTCAACTTCCCTTTCCCAGGGCAACTATCCTTTTTGCCGGAGAGGGTTGAATAATGCTTATCAAAAAGCATCCCATTCCTGCCCCCTTTCCCCTACAAATGAATGGGTAAAGCTCTTGCCCCTTCCTCCACCTTGGGCCCCTTAGAAGAATCAGAGAGCAAACCCTAACTCCTCTGAAGAGTAACTGCTTCATAATCCTCCTCTTTCTCCCAACCAAAAGCAACCACCACCACACTCAAGTAAAGCTGAACCTCGACTACTCTCCGCACCCGGACTATGCTTCCCCCCCCCCACCCGGACCAAGCCCCAGAACTGGCCTAGGAAAAAGCGGATCAATAATGAAATGACTGAGAAAAAGAGAACGCGGGCGGGAGCTAGGGTTGTAGACTGCGTGCTCTCCAGCGCAGTGGGTGGGGTAGGAGAGCAGCTGCTTCCCCTGGGAGGATGCTGCCTTAGTCCCCCCCACAAACACCTCCCCTACAGGAGCCCCTTCCCCTGAGCTGGAGGGTAAGCCTGCCCTCCTCCAGGGAGAATGGTGAAGAGCTGCTCTTCCTTGAGCCTAGGGGACAGCAAGACTATTTTCTCCTTAAAGATGCCACTAATCCTTCATTCTAAAGGAGGGAAAGGGTGGAGTGAAGGTAGAGTAATTCCCGGCCACCGATAGGCTAGAAGCTATAGTTCCATAAGATGGGGGAAACAGACTGCTGTGCGAGATCACCGTTATCTTCAGAGGAGAAAAGGGTGAAGGAAGCAAGGTGGAGAGGGCAGGAGACTTCCTGGGGGCTGGGGGACCGCAGGGAAGGTAGAGTAAAATGAGACCCGCAGCTTAGGTTAGGGGTGGAGGTGAAGGAAGGGGGAGTGGCTGGCAATGGAGGGACCTGGCCCAGGGATGAGGCGAGGGGTCCATTCGGTTTTCCAAAGCGAGGGGCTGGGATGGATGGGACTTAGGTCCCCAAGGGCTGGAGCAGCGTGGCCCGGGAAGAGGCCAGCATCCGAGAGATGCCCGAAAGGAGAAGTAGCCTAAGAGTAAAACATCTGCCCAGGGAGGGAGGCGGGGATGTGGCGGGATCAGGTCTCTAGGAGGGAGGGAGGAGGAATCTTGCTCGGATGAGGTAATCTGTGAAAGGGAGGAGGGGTTCAGTCCCGGGATGGGAAACCCCGGCGAGGGGGTCTGTGCCAAGGGATTTGGGGAAGGGGCAAGGGCAGAAGGGAGGAAGGTAAATACCCTTAGCCAGATGGGTCCAAAACCCGGGGTGGGGGTGCCTGGGGGTCTGCACCCATGGAGAGGGATCCCAAGATGGGAGAGCCATTTGCCCCGGGTCAAGGACCCCAAGATGGACCCAGAATTGGGATGCCCCACAATCCCAGGTGGGGGAGGGGAGAGGGCTCCGCAGAGGGTCGAGACCCCGGACCTGGGGGTTCCTCGCCCCCTTACCTCTCCGCTGCCGCCTCCCCCGCTGCTCTCCCCAAACACAGCCCGGAACCGGCGCAGGTTGGTGCCGATGGCGGCCGAGACCTGCAGCGCCGCGTCGAAGCCCGGGCCCACCCTGAGCAGGGCCGGCCCAGAGGAGGCTGAGGACGATGACGAAGACGCAGACGAGGCGGACGACGAAGAGGCTGCTGAGGCGGCGGCCGCTCCCCCTGGAACCCCGGCCCCGCTGCT
>NW_006399843.1:12265253-12270621 GCF_000299155.1 Elephantulus edwardii | reverse complement strand
CGCCCCCCGCCGCTACCGCCCCCGGTGGTCCCGGGTCGGGCGGGGAAGCGCCACCGACAGCTGTGCGCCATGTTCGCCCCGTGAAGTGAAGCAGCGAGAGGGAGAGGCGACAACACAGGGGGGCGGGGAGGCGGAGGGGGGGCCCACGGGCCCCGGAACCTGCCTAACCCGCTCGGCGCCGCCCAGCAGCCTGCACCCTGCCGGCCGCTATGCACAGCTCAGGGCCGCGCCAGGCAGCCCCGCAATCTGTATAAGGGGATCCGACCTGCTCTGAGAAACCCGGGCGCTTCTCCTGTATCCAGAGTCCCGGGCCCCCGCCTCCGGTCCTCCCGCCCGCCCCGCAACCTGGATAACTGCATGCCCCGCCCTCCGGGAGCGGCATTGCTAGGGAAAAGGAGGGGGGAAGGAAGCCCAAGAGCCCAGAGCTGAGCGCGGGTTCCGGGGGAGAGGGGGAGGGGGCGAGCCCTAGCGGGGAGGATGGAGGCCGCCAGGCTCTCTCGGCCTCGGTCCTTCAGAGCCGGGAGGGCGATTACACACGTTCCCGGGATGCGCTGGGAATCGAACCGCCCGGGAGCGCAGCTTCTAATATAACGCGACTACTCGGCGGAGGAGGAATGAGCCTTGTCCGCCGCGGGGCGCGGACGGGAGACGTGATACCCCGAATTTATCCCTCCTAGAATAAAACTGCTCTTACGTACTACATGCAGAGCAGAAGTGTTGACCGGTTTAGTAATACACAAAATGAGTCCTCAACACGCTTAAAAAACAGGAGGGCCCTCCCATTTTCACCAGAGCTCTTTCCAAAATTGCACATGCGAAGTGGCAGATCTCCCGCCACTACCTCGCCCTACTCTGCACTCGGGCTGAGGAGCCGCTGGATTCTGTGTCATTTTGGAAAGAGTTAGGTTGTTTCTACAGCCTGGGACACGGCGTGCTCCGCTAATGACGCGGAGTTACAACGGAGCTGAAGCTGGGTGGCTAACGGGGCCTGGAGGGAAGAGGCGGGCAAAAGCACCCCCGCCCCTTCTTCCTCTGCTCTCCGCCGGTCGCTGCATGCAAAGCGGACCCTAATGTATGCATGCGGAGGGCGGGGGGCTCGCGAGCACGTTTCTGATTTAGAGAGAGGGAGGAGGAGAGCGTTGGGCATTATGATACTCTGGGTAGAAGGGGCCCGCCGGCGGCAAGCTCTAGGAGCCGGGTTAGTAGGCTGAGGGGGGAGGGGGAAGCAAGGAGAAGGGTTAGAGCGGGGGCTGCACATCCACCGGCTTTACTTTATTGCGGGAAAGAGTAGAGGGTGCCTCAAGCTAGGCGTTAGAAGCCAGCAAAGCTGGAAAGCAGAGAAGAGAGGGCGGAGGTGGGTTGTACCGGGGAGAATTTGCCTCGGCTGCGGCTGGGGGGGCGGGAGAGAGAATCAATACACAGCCTGCAAGCCCTCGGGCAGCCCCCATCCCCCAGCCGCGGTGGAGTTCGCTGGAAGGTCACACAGCCTTCCTAGAGTCCTACACCCGGTACAGCGTTTTACACGTCATCTTGCGGCCTGGGGCGTCGAATTTGGGAAGCAAGGGGAGGGTCGAGGTGAGCAGGTTGCACTCGGATCTAGCACGCTGTAGGGTGCACTGCACGCCTCCAGAGAAGGTCCACGGCCTTCTGGTGCTGAAAACCAGCGTCCCTCCACTGGCGAAACATTTGAGCAAAGCCAATGATGGGGTAGTGGCCGGAGGGGAGCAGAAAAAGGGAGGAGATACAGAAGCTCCAACTCCCCCAACTCATCCTGAATCGATCGTCGTTCCAACTGCGCAGGATGGGGCCCAGATGGTTTGCAAAACGCACACTCAGACAAACGCACACAGAGAGCCAGATTCCCTTGTTACGTAGCGTGGTTTTACTAGGTGCAAAAGGAATGGGAGTTGCAGAAGAATCTCCTAAAAGGCAACCCCTAGACTCTGCTGAGGACCTAGGTGCCCCATTGTGAGTTGTTTCCCCATTTGCAATATATTTAGCTTTAGGCGCTAGGATTTTTTCCTTCCGTGTAGCTGCTCTGATCAGTTAGATTGGCGACCACGTGGATTCCCTTAAGCATCCTGATTTGTTCTCTCACTCGCTCTCGCTTATTTTTCTTTTGTATTTGCCGTCCCCTTTATTTAATATGCATAACAGTCTGCAGAGATAATAGGCAGTGGGCTAGTGACAGGCTTTATATAATTGTGTCAACAGGATTTCTCTCTGCACCCTAATCCCAGCCCGGAGAAAAACTGCTTATGTTCTGAATAAACCACCTTCACTTCAAGTACACTTGGTTTAGCACAGGTAGGAGGCTTGCAGTGTAGGTGGGGGACAGCAAGAGAAATGTCTCTAAAATGATAGATAGTTCCTCAGATTGAAGCCTCTGGGTAGAAAGACACGTGAGAAATAGAATTTTTCTCTTTGCCTCCAGGCTAGTGCAAAAGAAACTGTAGCAAATTGGGATTTGTTTTCTTTTTGGAGCCTTTTGGCCAGAAATACATTTACTGAGTTCTGTCTAGGAGGCTAAGTATTTTATACCTTTATGTATAAATGTATCCGATTCCACTACTATCCTTTGAGATAATGTTGATCTTAAGAATGGGGAAACTGAGATTTTTAGTAACTTGCCCCAGGCCACACAACTAGTAAATTACAATGCCAAAAACTCTTTTAAGATCTGACATCAGTATCTGGTAGCTATATTAAGAAAATAAATTACTGGCATTATTCACAAGATACCTTAAACTGCAAGTGCATTATTTATTAGTTTTAAGATTCTATTCCATTTCTTTTCCTTTAATACCAAGTACATTCATATGGTCAATTTTTTTTTCTTCACCCCACTCCCATTCTGATCCACTTTCAACACCCAGCCATATTTTACTCCTTTATAAAGGCAACTAATGTTATCGGTTTCTTATATATCGTATCAGAGATAGTCTGTACCTACACCAAGAAACATATTGAAGTTTCCCCTTAGTGAAGCATACAACCCCATTTCCTAGTTCCTATTTCACTTATAAATCTTGGGAAGAATTTCTGTCAATATACGTAGGGTTTCCTCATTCTTAGGGCTGTATACGATAAATGTAGCATCATATATTTAATTCTTTGTTGGAGGACTATTTTTTAAACAATGCTGCAGTGGATAATCTGGAGTATCTGTCAATTTGCAAAAGTGAAAATATATCTGATGTATAGATTTCTGTAAGTATAACTAATGAGTCAAAGATAATTTGGATAGATTTTGCCAAGTTGTCCCTCTGTTTTTATAAAAAAAAATTATAACTTAACAGTGATTTTACAGGGCAAGGCAGAACTGGCCTATAGGGTTCAAAAGATATAAAAATGTAATTTTTAGAGAAGCAGACTCTATTTTAAATTCTGTGTTGCCTAGGGCTTCTTTGCCTCCCATTAAGATTGTATCCCACCAGTGGGAGAAAACCTTTTCAATAATGATACTGGAACAATATAGGGCAGGAAAATGAGCACCACAGCTTGGAAGACCCTGAAAATATGACAGAGAAATAACTGCTTCTTCAAAGTAGAGTCTACCTTAATGACTCAGATGTACAATAAAGTTTTCAGTCAATGAAGGAGCTCCATTTAATCATGTGGTCTAATTAAAAATGGGGAGAAACAGCTGCAAACATCCATTAATAGTTGGAACATGGAATGTACAAAGTATGAATGTTCCAACCATTTTTAATTACCTGCAGCAAGAAAGATATTACTTGCTTGTGATATTGTTCATTAATTTCCACATTCTGTTGAATCAATCACCTTTCTTTGGGAGAAACAAATATACATCTATTCCAGTTGGTTGGTCAGTTAGCTTTCTTCCAAATTTCTTAACAAAAAAGAAATTATTTCAAAATGTCATGGAACAAAGAAATCAGTAAGATCACAAAGAATGCGGATATAAATCCATACCTATTGACTCTGCCGGAGAAGGAGGGACAATTTCCTCCTGTACCAGTCAGATCTGATTTGACGGTACATGCACAAAAAAATAATAACAATAAAAAAATTTAAAAAAATTCCATACCTATTGATACTTAGGTAGCTCTGATGGTTTAGTGGTATAGAACTTGAGCTACCAACCCAAAAGCAGGCAGTTTGAGTCTGCCAGCTACTTTAAGGAAGCAGTTTCCTCCTGTATGATTTATAGCATCTGAAAAACCACTGGAAGATAAACTGAGTTGATTCTGACTTGATGGCACAAAAAACCAACAACATTGATAATTACATTGAATGTGAATGCATAAGATGCACCAGTCAAGGGGGAAAGAATAGCAGAATGGATAAAAACCATCAATATATTTACCTACAAAAGACACACCTTATTGTATAGTTGGACATCTGGGTTATTTCCATGTTCTTGCAATGGTGAATAATGTTGCTATGAACAATGGTGTACAAGTCTCCATTTGTGCCTCAGTTCTCATTTTCTCAGGGTATATTCCAAAAAGTGGACTAGCTGGATCATATGGGATTTCTATGTTCAGCTTTTTGAGGAAGAGTTAAACTGCCTTCCAGAATGGTTGCATTATCTTACAACCCCACTAACAATGTATAAGAGTTTCTATCTTGCCACATCCTCCAACATTTATTACTTGCTGTCCAGTTAAACTTTGCCACTGTTACTGTAGTGAGATGGTATCTCATTGTGATTTTTATTTGCATTTCTTTTATCGCCAGTGATTTGGAGCACTTCTTCCTGTGTCTGTTGGCCATTCAAATATCTTCCTCTGTAAAAATTCTTTCCATGTCATTTGCCCATTTTGTAATTGGGTTATCAATCTTTTTCTTGTGGAGGCCCAGGAATATTCTGTAAACTTTCATTATAAGACTCTTGTCTGAGATGGTATTACCAAATGTTTGTAGCCCAGATGTCCAACCACAATTGAATGGATTGAGAAATTATGGTACATACATACAATGGAATACTACACAGCACGCAGGAGCAATGATTTTGTAAATGATTACCTAACTTGGGAGGAACTAGAAAGCATTATGTTGAGTGAACTGACTCAGTCCCACAAGGGGTTTATTTTATAAAACCATTATTGTAGAGTGAAGATGAGGATCCAAGGAGTAGGAGGGTGGAAGCAGAGGGATGAGGACATGCGGGGTAGAGGGGTGGATTAATCATGGAGTTGTACAATTTGGTGGGGGCGGTGAGGGAAACTGGAAGAATCTGATCTAAAAAAACAATGTATCTGATTTTTGTAAATGAACTAGTATATGTTGTTGTTGTTGTTATGTGCTGTCGAGTCGCCTGCGACTCATAGCGACCCTATGTACAACAGCCCTAAACTCCGCTCTGTCCTGTGCCAATCGCACTGTCTCTGGCACTCCCATC
>NW_006399843.1:12257032-12261458 GCF_000299155.1 Elephantulus edwardii | reverse complement strand
CTAGCAATGACTTTTTTAACTATGAAAGCAACTCCATTTTTCCTCACTTTTTCATCTCCAGAGTAATATATCATATGGGCTAGTTTAAATGCTAGTATAAACTAGTATATAATAAAAAAGACACCTCCCCCCAAAGAAGACATACCTTAGAAGACAGACTAAAACATTGAAGAGTGGGTAAAATATTGTTTAAATAGCTATTAAAAAAAGCAGGAGTAGTAATACTAATTTTTTTATGAAATAGATTTAAAAATAAGCATAAAATACAAGGAAGGACATTATATAATGGTAGAGTC
Source organism: Elephantulus edwardii (assembly GCF_000299155.1). NCBI lineage: Eukaryota > Metazoa > Chordata > Mammalia > Macroscelidea > Macroscelididae > Elephantulus > Elephantulus edwardii. Next base: position 12,261,162 of record NW_006399843.1, on the reverse strand, counting down.
ACTTCAAGAAGAAGACATAGCAATATTTAAGATCTATGCATTCACTGACATAGCTGCAAGATAGATAAATTCAACTGTATCAGATCTAAAGAAAGAAATAGATGGCTGCCCAGGAGGCATTAAAGAAAAAAATGGGGGGGGGCAAATTTAGGAGCTGTGATCTATAGCATAAATAAACTATCCAGGATAACTGAAAATATGCAATCAACAAAGGATAGATGATTGAGATCTCTTAAAAATTAAGTGCTTATGTTCGTCAAAAGACTTCTCCAGATGAATAAAAAGAGAACCTACAGACTGTAAAAAATGTTAAGCAATGACACAGCTGGCAAAAACCGAGTTACTAAATGGGCAGAGGACATGAGTAGATACTTCACCGAAGAAGACATTCTCATTCAAGTGGCCAATAAACATATGAAGAGATGTTCAAGGTCATTACCTATGAAAGACAAATCCAAACAACAGTATCATTTCATCTCAGCAGCAATAGCAAAGTACAGGAAGACACCAAATGAGAAATGTTGATGAAAGTCCAGAGAGATTGAAACTCTCACATACGACTGGTGGGAAAATAAAATTATGCAACCCCTACGGAAAACAGTTTGGCACTTCTTTAGAAAGCTGTCAATAGAAATAACACATTAGCCAGAAATCCCTTTTCTAGGTATATGTCCCAAAGAAGTAAGAGCTGCCATGGGCACAGGCATAAGCAAGAATAGATACTGCAACATTATTTACAATACTAAAGAAACAAGACAAGTATTCATCAACAAACATGTAAAGAAGCTATAGTACATTAACAAAAATGGAGTACTAGCAGCACTAAAAGATCATAAAGAATTAATGACATACTGCATAACATGAGAACATCTAGAGGTCACAACAAGATAATTATAATATTAGACCACTATTATAAAAAGCTAGGGAAAGGTTTACACACAGAATCGTCCTTGGTTGATTACCAGTAATTGGAAGGAAAGGAGAAGATAGTAAAAATTCATAGATAAGTTGATGAAGGGAAAGACAAAATACACAATAAGGAGTAGACATTGTAATGAGTGACAATAATCAGTTATAATTACTGTCATAAAACAATGTAAAGACTGATTAAATAAAGCTATAATTATATTATAAAATTTTTGGTATCTCAACCAATAAAGTATTAAAGAGCAGGGACATCACTTTAAAGACTAAAGTACACCTGATCCAAATAATTTAAATTGACCCATATACATGTGAAAGTTGAACAATAAACAAGGAAGACAAAAATAATTTATACCTGTGATTTACAGTGTTGGTGAAGAGCACTGAATATATCACGGAGCGCCAAAAGAACAAACAAGTTTATTTTAAAGAAGTGCACCTTAGAGGCATGACTGTGAAACTTTTGTCTCACATACTTTGGGCATATTATCAAGAAATGCCAGTCATGGAAGGAGGTATGCTTGGAAAGATGAAGGGGCCAGAGAAGAGGAAGCTCTTCAGCAAGATGAGTTAACCCAGGGACTGCAATAATGAGTTAAAGCACAGCAGAGTTTGTGAGAATGGGCCAGGGTTGGGAAGGGTTTTGATTTGTTATATGTACCGCTGCTATAGTTGATGTCTAACCACTACCACTAAAAGATTGTACTAAATTAGCAATGTGTGAAATGCCTTTCTCCTCTTATTTATCATTGCCAGTCTAATAGAAATGCTCTTATTTCAATTCTTTTTAAAAGAAGTTCTTAAAACCCCCAAATTGTGTTCATTTCTGCAAACTCATTTTTTTTTAAGTGACCTCTGGAAATTGGCTCCTTCTTCTCCTTTCTTGGACATATTTTTCATTGGAAATCAGTATTGTAATAGACCATTGTGGTTCATCAGAAATAAAACCATCCAGCTATGGACAACTGATATCTGACAACGAGATGAAATCCATTAAGTGGGAAAAAGACAGTTTCTGCAACAAACTGTACTGGCAAAACTGAGTATTAGTTTGAAGAAAATAGAAATGAGACCCATACCTCACACCATATACAAAAACTAACACAAGCTGATTCAGAAGGCAATTTGAGCCTTGAAACTTCTCTTTAGAGCTTGAGAAATAGTGAATGTGTTCTCCCTTTTGGTTTTCTATCTCTGGATCTTTACACATTTTATTATATCACTCTGCTTTGTCTTCTCCATATCTAATAGCTAATAATCTTGTAAATTTCTTTATGTGTTTGTTGACCAACTAATTGAATGGCTTCTTTGGTGAAAGATCTTTTCACAACTTCTACCCATTTTGTAAGTAGGTGGCCTATTCACGTGTTAAGAGTTTTTCCTATAAATTTTAGAGATGAGTCCCTTGTCAGATAGATCATTGCCAAATATTTCCCCAGTATTTACATTTACATTCTCTTTTTATGTTCTTGAAGAAAGTTTTTCATGCACATACTCACTCATTGTCCTTGAATCAGAACTGACTCATAGCTGGCCCTCTAGCTGGTTTTTGTTGGGCTGTAAACTGCACAGGAGTGCATCTTTCTCCTATGGAGTCACTGTAATTGTGGTTGTTGCTGTCGAATCAGAACCCTCCAGTAGCTTTTCAGAGGCATTGACTCACATGAGAAAAGATTGCAGATCCTTCTCCTGCAGAGCAGCTGGTGGATTTGAACCATATGCCTTTGGGTTTGTAGTGGAATTTCTTACCACTAGGCCACCAGTGCTCCCTAGTGGAGTGAGGAGAATTGTAATCACTGGTGGATTCAGAGCTTTAGAAAAGCTCACCTTTTGGGTTAACAAAGCAACTGCCAGAGGACTATGCCACTAGAACTCCCTAAGAATTTAGTATTTAGAAGTTTCTGTTCATTATTTATCTTTTCCTGAGTGTTTTCAGTTAATTTGATAGTCTGTTTATGCCATAGATAATGACTTCTAAATTTGCTCTAATTATTTTCTTTAATAATCTTTATAGTTTTGGGATTTACACCAAGTCCTTGATCTACCTTGAGTTTTTATATATGGTGTGAGGTAGGGGTCTTTTCTATTTACTGCAGATATTGTTGTTGTTGTTGTTAGGTATCACAGAGTCAGCTATGACTCATTGCAACCCTGTGAAGCACAGATCAACACATTACCCAATCCTGCATCATTCTCACATCCCCCATGCTCAAGGCCATTGCTACAATCATTATGTCAATCCGTCTCAGAGACAGCATCTATGTCTCTTTTACTGACCCTCTATCTTTTCCATAATTATGTCTATTACCAAGACTGGCCCCTGCAAAAACATGCCCAAAGTATGTGAGGTAAAATTTCACCATCCTTGCCACTCTAGTGACACTTCTTCTAAAATAGATTTGATTGAGCTGCTAACCCAAAGACCACATCTTTCGGTGGTTCAAACCTACCAGCAGGTCTGGAGAAAAATGTGCAATCTCCTCCCACGGTATTTCCAGCCTGGGAAATCCAAATGGAGGTCTAGTTATGAGTCAGCTCTGACTTAACATTACTGAATTTTAAAGATATGTACCAAATTTTATCAGCATCATTTGCTAATGAGTCTGTGTTTTCCCAATTTAATGGATTTCATCTTGTCAAAGATCAGTTGATCTTAGATGAGTGGATTTATTTCTTGATTCTCCATTCTGTTCCATTGGTCTATGTCTCTGTGGCTATCCCATGCTGTTTTCATTCCTGTGGCTGCAAAGTTTTGAGATCAGGAAGAGTAAGGCCTCTACTTTACTTGGGGTCTTCAATAGTGCTTTGTTTATTGGAAGTATTATTCTTTTCCACATAAGATTTGTAGTTACTTTCCCCATCTCTTTGAAGATATATTATGGGCTTTGGATCGGGATTGCAATATACCTGCGGAAAAATTTTGGTAGGAAAAATTATTTTCAGGATGTTAAGTCTTCCTACCTACTAGCCTGGTATATTCTTCCTTTTATGTAGGTCTCTTTTTGTTTCTGGTAGAAAAGTTTTGTAATTTCTTTGTGTACACAGAGTCACTGTATCAGAAGGAATTGGCTAACACAGAGGAATTTTATGAAATAACATATGAGCAAGAGCCTATGGTGATGAAGAAGGAAGTTCAAGTTGCTATGAAGGAATTGGCAAAAAACAAGGCTCCAGGAGTTGACAGCATACCAATTGATTTATTTCAA
>NW_006399843.1:12250893-12256507 GCF_000299155.1 Elephantulus edwardii | reverse complement strand
GCTGGGCTGTACGAGGAGGAATGTGGCATCAGGATTGGTGGAAGAGTCATCAACAACCTGCTTTATGCAGATGACACAACCGTGCTCGCTGAAATTGAGGAGGACCTGAAGCACTTGCTGCAGAAGGTCAAGGACTGCAGTCTTCAATATGGATTGAAGCTCAGTATCAAGTAAACAAAGATTCTCACCACTGCACCAATTGACAGCATCAGTATGGATGGTGAAGAGATTGAGATAGTTAACAGTTTTAGTTTGCTTGTTTCCACAGTCAACACTCTTGGTAACAGCAGCCAGAAAATCAAGAAATGCATTGAATTGAGAAAGTCAGCTCTGAGAGACCTCTCAAGAGTACCTAAGTGCAATGATGTCAGGCTGGAGACTAAGGTGCGCCTGATCCAGGCTATAGTTTTTGCAATTACTTTCTATGCATCGGAGAGTTGGACAGTGAATAGGGATGACAGAAAGAGAATTGATGCCTTTTAGCTGTGGTGCTGGAGAAGAGTGTTGAATATACCATGGTCAGCTAGGAGAGCAAACAGGTTTGTCCTGGAGAGGGTGAAACCAGAATGTTCCCTGGAGTCAAAGATTCTGAGGCTTCATCTGACATACTTTGGGCATGTTTCAAGAAGGGACTGGTCCTTGGAGAGGGACATCATGTTTGGCAGAGTGTAGGAACGGCACAGGAGAGGAAGACCCTCGATGAGACAGATCGATTCTGTGAGTGGAGTGGTGGGAATGAATGTGTTTGAGACAGCGAGGCTGGCACAGGATAGAACGGTATTTAGGGCTCTTGTACATCGGGTTGCTATGAGTCGCAAACGACTTGATGGCACATAACAACAACAACAGCATGCCTTTTGCATCTCTGGTTGGATTTGTTCACAAGTATTTAATCTCTGGAGTGCTATTGTAAATGGCACTACATTCCTTATTTCCTTTTCAGTGTTCTTTGTTACTGTGGAGAATATAATTGATTTTAGTATATTGATCTTGTACCTTTCCACTTTGTTGAACTGATCAATTAGATCCAATATTTTCTTACTAAATATTTGGGATTTTCTATACACAGAGGCATATATATTTGCAAATATAGTTTTACTTCTTCTTTGACTGTTTGGATGCTTCTTGTTTCCTTTTCTTGCCTTATTGCTCCAGCTAGGACTTCCACTTGAGTAGAAGTTGCGATTGAGGACATCTTTGATACCTGTTTGAAAGGGGAATGCCTTTAATCTCTCTTCATTAATAATAATGTTGTTGCGTACATACTCATAATTATGTTGAGGAATTTTCTCTCTATTCCTGGTCTTGTTCTGACTGATGATATTGACCTTTTCTACTTTCTCTTTCTACCCATGTAGTCAACTTCATTTCTCTTTATTCCATCTCTCTATTCTCTATGAGATCCGTGTGCATAGCCTTTGTTTAGATTTTTAGAAAGGTATATGCAGTTAATTTCTAGTCTCATTCCTATCACCAGGGTTATATTTCCCAACTGCCAATCCATTCTTTTATCACCTTTTGCATTCCAACCAATGGTTATCATTAACATCTATTGATGCATGTTTAATCAATTCTGTAGAATTTAGTAGATAGCCTCAATTTCTTCATCTTTGGTTTTTGTGATTGATTTGAAATTTGTATGTAGAATAATCATTTTAACAGGTCTTCCTTCAAGGCATGTATGGTATGATGGCAACAATGACAGTACTGTATTTCAGCATAGGTAGTTAAATGTTCCTTTTGAAAAGAACACCTTTCCTTTCCAACTTGGCATTCAAAGCATAGTAGACCCTATGCTTGTTTGATTAAAAATGGCTGGATCAAATCTATTTCAGCTGACTGTTGCTGTTGTTGTTATGTGCCATCAAGTTGGCTACAACTCACAGTAACCCCATGAACAGATCTGAAACATGCCCTATCTTGCACCATTCTCACAATTTCTGATATGAGCCCATTGTTACAGTCACTGTGTCAATACCTCTAGTTGAGGAACTTCCCCTCTTTCCTGGACCCTCTACCTTTCCTGGCATGATGTCTTTTGCCAAGGGCTGTCCCCTTCTGATAACATGCCCTGAGAATGTAAGAGGAAGTTACACCATTCTTACCTCTATGGAGCACCCTTACTGCACTTCCTTTAAGATAAATTTATGTGTTCATTTGATGGTCTATGGGATAGTCAACAAAACAAAACAAAATTCACAGGCATTGAGTCTTCTTCAGTCTCCTTTTTCCAACTTTCAGATGCATAGGGAGTGACTGAAAATACCATGGCTTGGCTCAGGCATATCTGAATCTTTAAACTGTAATCCTTGCTTTTTAGAACTTTGGAGAGGTCCTGAACTGCAGATTTTCCCAGTGCATATCTTTTGATTTCTTGGCTTCTGCTACCATGGATGTTGATTGTGAATCCAAGTAAAATGAAATAGTTCACAACTTCAATCTTTTCTCCATCTATTATGATGTTGCCTGTTGGCCCAGTGGTGAGGATTTTTGTTTTCTTCATATGGAGATATAAACTATTTTAAAGGCTTTAGTCTTTGATCTTCAGCAGCAAGTGCTTTAACTTCTCACTTTCTGCAAACAAGATTGTGTCATCTGCAAAATACAAGTTATGCTGACTGATGAATCTTCTCCAATCCTGCTATCACGTTCTTCTTCATGTACTCCAGCTTCTTGAATGATTTGTTCAGTATGCAGACTGAGTAAGTATGGAGAAAGAATATGTTCTGAAATACATCTTTTCTAATTTAAAGCCATGCAGCATTCCTTCCTTCTCTTTGGACAACTGCTTTTTGGTCTATGTATAGATTTTGCATGAGCACAATTAAGTGTTCTGGGAGTCTCAATCTTCTCAAAATTATCCATACTTTATTATGATCCAAACAGACAAATGCCTTTGCATAATCTCTAAAATACAAGTAAACATCTTTCTAGTATTCTCTGCTTTCAGCCAAGATCCATTTAACTTCAGCAACAGCATTCTTGTGCCACAGCCTCTTCTGAGTCCAGCTTGAATTTCTGGCAGTTTCCATTTTTCTGTTTCTAAATAATCTTCTGCAATTTTTTCTTGTTTGTGATATTAATGATATTGTTTGATAATTACCACAGTCTGTTACTAGTTAAGATTACCTTTTTTGGGGAATGGGAACAAATATGGCTCTCTTCCATTTACTTGGACTGCTGATTGTCCTCCAAATTTCTTGGCATAGGCTAATGAGCCCGTCCAGGGCTGCATCTGTTTGTTGAAATACCTCAATAATTATCCTACCAATTCCTGGGTCCTTTTTTTTTCCCAATCCCTTCAGTTCAGCTTGACCTGTTCCTTCTTTACCAATTGTTCTTGATCATATGCTCCTTCCCGAAATGGTTCAGTGTCAACTACTTCCTTTTGGTACAGTGACTTTGTGTATTCTTTCTATTTTCTTTTTAAAATTATTATTATTCCTTCAATCATGCATACTTTTGTCCCTCTGCCTCCCCCAATTTTCTTTGTAAGGCTCTCTTAATGATCACACACACGGCTTCTAGTTGTCCATTCTTTCAGAATGTCCCTCTCTCACCTATTCTTGTGCCATGTTCATTATCTATCCATTCTTTTCTCATTCTATTATTCTCTTTCATCTTCTTTTGATGCTTCCCAGATCATTCAAGATTTTTGCCCATATAATATTAGAACAGTTTTATACTTTAAACTTGAATATATTCTTCAGTTCTTTCAGCCTGAGAAATGTATGTTCTTCATGTTTGGTTTTCAAACTCCTGCTCTTTGCACATTTGAAAACAGAACAAAAAAGAAATTTTGTCTGCTGGAGCTGCCCTTTGAAATTTCCTGTTCAATTCTCTTATTTCAGTGTTTCTTCAATTTGTTTTGGCCTCTATATATTCTAGTGCAAGTTTCAGAATATCTTCTTACATCCATTTTGGTGTCTTCATTGTTCCTATATTAGTAATTATCTTTTCCCTTTTTTGCTTTCTTAATGGATGATATCCTGGGTGTCATGTCGCAATCCATTAGTGTTCAGTGCACCAAATCTATTTTTTTAGAGAGATGGCTTTAAAATTCAATTGAGATAGGCATAATGACATACTTGGCTCTCAAAGACTTGTTCTGATTTTCTTTAGCTTCAATATTAATTTGCCTGTGCAGAAGGTCAAGGACTATAGTCTTCAATATCAACTGAAGCTCAACATCAAGAACACAAAGATTCTTACTACTGGGCCATAGGCAGCTTCATGATAGACAGAGAAGAAATTGAGATTGTCAACACCTTCAACATGCTTGGTTCCATAATCAACACTCTTGGCACCAGCAGTCAGGAAATCAAAAGAAGAATTGCATTGGGAAAGTCTGCTGTCAGGCACATCTCAAGAATACTGAAGAATACTAATGTTAGTCTGGAGACTAAGATGTACCTGATCCAGGCAACTCTCTTCACTTGCAATCATCACAATCATCAGTGAGCTGAACAATGACTAAGGATGATAGAAGAATTGACGCATTTGAGTTGCGGTGCTGGAGAAGAGTGCCAAGAGAACAAAGAGGTCTGTCCTAAAGAAGATGAAACCAAGCTGCTCCCTGGAGGCAAGGATTTTGAAGCTCCATCTCACATACTTTGGGTACATAGCCAGAAGGGACCAGTCCTTAGAGAAGGATATCGTGCATCAAGAGTGGAGGGACAGCAAAGGAGAGGAAGACCATCGATGAGATGGATTGACTCAGTAACTGGAGTAATGGGAGTAAGTGTTCAAAGTTAGTGAGATTGGCTCAGGATAGGGCAGGATTCGGAGCTTTTGTACATAGGGTCGTTGTGAGTTGCAGATAATTCAATGGCACAAAGCAACAACAACAACATGAATAATTGATGGTCTTTTCCACAGTCAGCCCCTGGCTATGTTTTGACTGCTGATATTGAGCTTCTCAATTGACTCTTTCTCAGATGTAGTCAATCTGATTCTTCCGTAGTTCATCAGGTGAGATTCATGGTATAATTACTGTTTATGTCTTTTTAAAAAAATATTTATTAATTTTAAATCCAAAATATCTGTAAATGTTTATTAAAATTAATAAAATAAAATTTAAAAGAATTTGTTTATTAATTTTCATGAAAGTTTACAGAGACTTAGGATTTCCAATCATTCATTGTTGCACTTTTCTCCCTGCCCACCCCTACCTCCCCAAATCACTCCTCTCCTTAAAAAGAAAAACTCATTGTTATTCAATCCCTCCCCCAAGATTCATTCCACTATGCAGCCTTCACTCTGGACTTCTGTAATGACAAGAATACAAATTAATATATCCATTTTAAACAGATCTCTCCCTTATCTGTTTCAATGCAATATATATCATTCCACCCTTCCTTTTCTGTTTTATCTCAACCCTGATGTTAGTCCCGTTTTACAATAGTGGCCCTACACAGTATTTGTCTTTTGTGACTGAGCTATTTCACACAGCATGATGTCCTCCAGGGTCATCCATTTTGCATAGTATTTCATGAGTTCCTTGGTTTTCAATGCTGTATAGTATTCCATTGTGTGAATATACCAGAGCTTCTCTATCCATTTGTTTGTTGATGGGCACTTGGGTTGTTTCCAGCTCTTTGCTATTGCGAACAAA
>NW_006399843.1:12232195-12247691 GCF_000299155.1 Elephantulus edwardii | reverse complement strand
ATTGTGCAAAATTCGCTCATTCTCTCTCCAGCTCCATTTCTGTCACCGAGTCCATATTTTCCAACTACTGAATCTTCTTCTCTGTTCCCAACTTTTGCATTCCAGTCACCCATTATTATCAATGCATCTTGATTGCATGTTTGATCGATCTCCGACTGTAAAAGGTGTTAAAAATCTTCTATTTCCTCTTCCTTGGCTCTGGTTGTTGGTGCATATATCTGAGTGATAGTGGTATTAACTGGCCTTCCTTGCATGCGTATGGATATTATCCTGTCACTCACAATATTGTACTTCAAGATGGATCTAGAAATGACTTTCTTAGCTATGAAAGCAACTGCATTTTTCTCACCTTTTCCTCTCTAGAGTAATATATCATATGATCATCAGACTCAAAATGCCCCATGCCAGTCCTTTATTTTCCAATTACCAGTTTTTCACCTTTGTTTCTAATTTTTGCATTCCAGTCATCAACTATTATTAATGCATCTTGATTGCATATTCAAATAATTTTAGACTGCAACAATTATATTGTTGTTTTTGCTGTGCACCATTGAATTGGAGCTGACTCATAGCAAAAGTTATAGACATGTTCAGTTTTTTAATCTTTGGCTTTAGTGGTTAAAATGTACATTTGAATAACAGTTGTATTAACTGATCTTTTCATATGTATGCCTAGAGATAATATTCTATAACCTAACAGCACTTCAGGATTGATCGTGAAATGCTATTTTTGACAATGAATATGACACTCTTCTTCTTCAAGTTTTCATTCCTGGCACAATAGAGAATATGACTGATTAAAATTGACCAACGCCAGTCTGTCTCATCCCATTAATTCCTGGGATATAAACCTCTTTGTCTTTCATTTCAGTTCACTAGGGCCTACAATATTGATATTCATGTGTTTGTTCCCTTGCATTTTTTTTTTACAACTTCCAATTTTCCTCAACTCATACTTTATACATTTCATGTTCCAATTCTTAATAGAGTGTTAATTAATATTTTAATTAAAAACAGTTTGCAACTATTTCTCTTCTTTTTGAGGCATGCAACATCAGCAAATAAAGTTCTTTCATTGGCTGACAGCTTTATTCTAGCCATATCTTTATAGGTGGATTTTACTTTGAAGAAATATTTCTTCGCCAGTCATATCTTATGTGCCTTCCAACATGAGTGGATCATCTCCTGGTATCCTGTCACATAATGCTCTGCTGCTATTCCTGAAGTTTTCAATTGCATATTTTTTAGAAGTAGATGTCCAGGCCTACCTGATTTCTTGTCTCTCTTAGTCTGAAAGCTGCACTCAAACCTGTCCACCATGGGTGATCCTCTTGACATTTGAAATACTGGTGGCATAGTTTACAGTATCACAGTAATGCACAAGCTATCATAGTACAACGAAATGACAGACAAGTAGTGGAAAGGATTAGGTATACTCCTGCCCAAAGGCAAGAGCTAGATGATTTTTTGTGTGTGTGAGCTCTTTAAAAGTGGATGCTACGTATTTTTTGTTTGTATTTTTTATCTCTGTGCCAGCCCAATTTAGATTAGCAAAGGATCTCTACCCAGCTGTATTCTTGGATCCTAAGATTCATACCCTTGAAGTCTTGTTTTTGTTAGAATTTTGTCAGTGGCATGTTCTGAATTTTTCTGTTTTTTTTTAATATTTTATTTGAAACCACTTAAATGGACTTCATTTGATGTTGTAGTGGTAACCATTTTTATATTTTTTGAAGATAGAAAAGTAAGAAAAAATGTTATTTGATGATTATTCCCCCCTTATATAGGCTTGAAGAAAAATGTGCTAAAACATCTTTTCCTTATCTTACTATTTACCTCTAAAAATTTATCTGATGCTTGTCCCTACCTCCTATCTTTGTACTTTCCCATTTCTTTTTACCTTTTATTTATAACAAGGATTTCTTGAGCAGCTCCTTTGTAGCAGGTACTATGTTAGAAGTGTGGATGAAAAGGAGATAATACACAAAACTATCACAGAAACATGAAAAAAGTGAGATGTATGATAAAAAAGAAGATCTCAGTATTGCATAAACATAAAATATATAGGTGAAATTATCAAAACACATGACTGCCCAGATCATATTGAGGGATTTGGTTTTTAATCTCATAAAGATTTGGAAACAAAAGAATTTGTTTATGGGAAACATCACACAGGTAACTGGACATGAGAAAATAGGTTGATGGTGACACTAGAGGCAGAAAGAATAGTTAGGATGTTTCTGACCTCTTTCCAGGGCTTTGGACCCATGTTTCTAGTAGTTCAGATGGTACCAGTGAAGATGTAGGAATGAGAAGGAATTCCGGATATTTAGTAGATACAATGGAGTCTGGTGTCTATCTCAGGCTAAGTTTTTCAAGAGAAGAAAAAATAATGATAGAGAAAAGATTTAAGTTGTCAACTATTTCATTTTAGTTGGCTCTTTGGGTTCACTAGGTTGTGCCAAGAAATCTGGAGGACAGCCAGCTGGCCGACTGACTGGAAGAGATTGATATTTGTTCCCAGTGTAAAGAAAGGTGACCCAACAGAGAGTGGAAATTATCGAACAATATCATTAATATCACATGCAAGCAGAATTCTGCTGGAGAATTATCCAAAAAACTTTTGGAACAATGTGTCAACAAAGAACTGCCAGATGTACAGGCTGGATTTAGAAGAGGTCGTGAAAAAAAAAAAGAAGAGGTCGTGGTACTAGGGATATTATAGCTAATGCTAGATGGATCTTGGCAGAAAGCAAAGAATACCAGAAGAATGTCTATCTGTGCTTCATTGACTATGCAAAGGCTTTTGACTGTGTGGATCACAACAAGCTACGGCTGACTCTAAGAAGAAAGGGAATCCCAGAACATTTGATTGTGCTAATGCAGAACCTATACTTGGACCAAATGGCAGTCTTCAGAACAGAGCAAGGAGACACTACATGGTTCAAAATCAAGAAGGAGGCCTATCAAGGATGCATTCTGTTTCCATACCTTTTCAATCTGTATGCAGGACAGATCATCCGAGACGCTGGGCTGTATGAGGAAGAATGTGGCATCAGGATTGGTGGAAGAGTCATCAACAACTTGCATTATGCAGATGACACAACCCTGCTTGCAGAAACTGAGGAGGACCTGAAGCACTTGCTGAAGAAGGTCAAGGACTGCCGCCTCCTATATGGATTGAAGCTCAACATCAAGAAAACAAAGATTCTCACCGTTGGGCCAATTAGCAGCATCAGTATGGAAGGTGACGAGATTGAGATAGTCAACAGTTCTAGTTTACTTGGCTCCACAGTCAACGGTCTTGGTAAGAGCAGCCAGAAAATCAAGAGACGAATTGCATTAGGAAAGTCAGCTGTGAGGGACCTCTAAAGAGTACTGAAGAGCAACAACATCAGGCTGGAAACTAAGGTGCACCTGATATGGGCTATAGTTTTCACAATTACATGCTATGCATTGGAGAGTTGGACAATGACTAGGGATGATAGAAAGAGAATTGATGCCTTTGAGCTGTGGTGCTGGAGAAGAGTGTTGAACATACCATGGTCAGCTAGGAGAACAAACAGGTTTGTCCTGGAGAGGGTGAAGCTGGAATGCTCCTTGGAGTCAAGGATTCTGAAGCTTCATCTGACATCCTTTGGGCATGTTGCAAGGAGGGACTGGTCCTTGGAGAGAGACATCATGTTTGGCAGAGTGGAGGGACAGAGCAGGAGAGGAAGGCCTTCAATGAGATGGATCGATTCTGTGAGTGGAGTGGTGGAAATGAATGGGTTTGAGATGGCTAGGTTGGCACAGGATAGAACGGCATTTAGGGCTTTTGGACATAGGGTCGCTATGAGTCACAAGCAACTCGATGGCACATAACAACAACAATAAACAATACCCATGATAGCACCAGTCAAGAAATCAAAACACATATTGCGGCGAGCTCTGGTGGCCTAGTGGCAAGAATCTGCACTGCAATCCCAGAGATATGAGGTTCAAATCCACCACAGACGCTCTGCTGAAGAAGGAGGGACAATCTCCTCCTGTACCAGTCAGATCTGATTTGACGGTACACACATTAAAAAAAAAAACACCACATGTTGCATTAGGAAAATATCCTGTCAAGAACATCTCGAAAGTTCTAAAGAGCAGAAATGCCAAGTTGTAGATTAAGATGTGCCTAATCCAGGCCATGGTATTTTCAGTTGCTTCCTATGCATCTGAAAGTTGGACAATGAACAAAGGAAACCAAATTAGAATAGATGCGTTTGAATTCTGACATTGGCAAAAGGATTGAATATACTACAGACTGTCAAAATAACAAACAAACCTTTCTTACAGGAAGTGTAATCATAGTGCTTCTTAGAGGCAAGAATGGTGAAACTTTGTCTCACTTATTTGGGCATATTTTCAGGAGAAACCAGCCCTTGAAGAGAAACATCATACTGGAGAAGGTAGAGGGTCCGTGAAATAGAGGACAACCATCCAAGAGATGAGTTAACACAATGACCACCACAATGTGCTTGAGTAGGACAGAGATCATAAGGACGGCACAGGATAGAGAAAGTTCAGATCTGTTGTTCATAGGGCTGCTATGAGTCATAGTCAAATTGATGGCATCTAACACATACATACATCCATATATGAAGAGAGTTTCATCAATGGAGATGCCTCCGAAGCTAGCAAGTCTTGGCTCCATAGCACTTAGCTGTACAGGCTGATGACACAGACTAGTGATCCAAGGTACCAAAATTTTGAGGAGTTAGGTGCACAGTGGAGACTTAGCAAAACAGCAAGCATCAAAGGAAAGATTACACCATATCAAACCTCATCAAAGGAATGATGACATCATAAACCCCAAACAAGAGGACCATAGGTAGTCAAATTGACACACAACTTAAACCACCACAGTCCACTTCTTGCTAACTTGGCACCTGTACCCATCTCTTTAAGAAATAATTTTAAATGTTATTAGAAAACCACACTTGGTCCACATGTGATACAATTAAAAATATATTAGCCCCATTAATATATTTTATAAGTGAAGAACACAAAAATATTTTAGACACACATGTGAGGAACTAAGGCTCATAAAAACTGCAGTATTGGGAGCTCTGGTGGCCTAGTGGCAAGGAACTGCAACTACAATCCCAGAGGCGCACGGTTTGAACCCACCAGATGCTCTGCCGGGGAAGGAGGGACAATCTCCTCCTGTACCAGTCAGATCTGATTTGACGGTACACGCACACAAAAGAGTAATAAAAAAAAAAATTAAAAAAAAATTGCAGTCTTTCAGTATTTCCTTTGTACTCAGCAAACTCCTCAGCTGATTGTTGTTCTTTGTCCGGTAACTCAAACCTTCATTCCTGACTGGACTGGGCCATTAGAGTCATGTGAGTGTGAGCAGTGACTTGCTAGCGCTTTTTATTGACCTTAATTACCGGAAATGGTAGTACTAAGAGACGACTTGAGACTAACTCTTCTTTATTTTCATTACATAATATCTATCTGATTTCCCACAATCACACTAGACAATAGGATCAATCACACTAGACAATGCAGTAACTCCTTTCTTTGCCTGTTGATTCAGATAACATGAGCAGGCAAAGAGGCTGAGTAGCATTTGTAGCTTTTAGTTCAGTGAAATCAATTTTGTGTCTTACCAAAACATAAGAAAACCAATCAGTATTCTTACCCTTTAGAAGTCAGATTTCTAGACTGATAGAGCATAAGGTTGCAGGGAGGGGAGCAGAAATTTTGCAAGAGGGTCACTAATGGTAATAATGAGTGGTGTCATTCTCATTTCCACCCTTTGACTCTTGGACCCGTGAAACTAGCTATGAGCTTATTGTTAAAAATGGCTTTCCTAGGATATTACCTTTGACTTTTTGTCAAATTACTGGGCAGGACCCTGCAAATAGGGTATGTAGACTCTCAGTGATGGAATTGGCCAGTTTTGTCATAATGCCAGGTTTAAAACTGAGCAGGTTTAGAGAAGAGAGGAATATGACTACTAGCAAGCAAGAAGAGGTAGAGAACGCTACATGCAACCTTTGGGGCCAGAAATTCTTGTACACTCCAGAGCAGGAGCTACAAAAGTTGGAGCAACTATGGAGAACCTAAAACTGAGGAGAGAGAGAGCTGACTTAGAACTGCTTCCTCACAGAGCCAGAGGCCTTTGTCCAAGTTTACTGGAGAACATGAGGAGATGTCATAATTGACAGGACTAAAGGAGTTGTGTAACACTGACACTGTAACACATGTGAGATGAAGGCCAAAGGGCCTGCAAATGTGCTTGAGAAGCTGTCCTAACTGAAAAATTGGATCTTGTTTCCAACACAAATTGTAACTTATTAACTTCACTTATAGACCCCCTAACTGAGACTATGGTTCTATGAGTGTGACCATTGCAGCAGGTGAGAAGACACAGTAAAAACCCTGGGAGAATCAGTTGGTGTTATAATTGGTAAAAGTAGGTGTAGAGAGCATGAGGGACATGTCTGACTTCATAGGAATTCATTTTGTCCTGTGGACATTGTTCATGGGGGCTGTGCACCCTTGCAAAGCTAGTAGAGGCTAGTCGTGGCTGTCTACAGGCTGCCTTAATTAATTTTACGACTGGATACTGATTTTAACAACTTCCTGGAGAACATTACCCCAACCCTGCCAAGCAGTGTCACTTAGCTGGCATTCATTGATGTTTATAGAAGGCCATTTCATTGTTCAATCAAGCCAACAGTTTCAGGATGAGGGTAAGACCAATGAACTACATGAGTATGGGCCTGAGATCTGTTGGCCTAGTGGCAAGATGCTGCACTGCAATCACAGAGGTGCATGGTTCAAATCCACTAGATGCTGTGCTGGAGAAGAATGGGCAAATAATAAATTTTTTTTTAAAAAAAAGCGTATGAGCCTATTGCTGCACTTCATTAGCTGTGAAGTGAGTCCCAAGGTTAGTAGCAATACTGTGATGGAGGATAAAACATATTGTAAGCCTAGGGATGGGAATCATGGCAGAAGCAGTGCATGATGGGAGAGCAAATCTGCATCCAGTTTCTACTGCAGTTAAAAACAAAATACTGCCCTTTCCATGCTAGAAATGGTCCAACGTAATTGATGTGCCACCAAATTGCTTACTGATTGTTGTTGTTGTTATGTGCCGTTGAGTCACTTGCACTCGCATAGCGACCCTATGTACAACAGCCCTAAACCCTGCTCTATCCTGTGCCATTCGCACTGCCTCTGACACAGCCATCCCAATTACCCCAGTCACTGAATCAATCCACCTCATAGAGGGTCTTCTCCTCTTGCGCCGTCCCTCCACCCTCCCAAGCATGATGTCCCTCTCCAAGGACCGGTCCCTCCTTACAACATGTCCAAAGTATGTCAGATGAAGCCCCAAAATCCTTGCCTCTGAGCAGCAGCCTGGTTTAACCCTCTCCAGGATGAATCTGTTTGTTTTCTTGGCAGTCCAGGGTACATTTAACACTCTTCTCCAGCACCACAGCTCAAAGGCATCGATTCTCCTTCTATCCTTCCTAGTCATTGTCCAACTGTCTGATGTGTAACAAGTGATTGCAAAGACCATAGCTTGTGTCAGACTCACCTTAGTCTCCAGAGTGACACCTTTGCTCTTTAGTACCCTGGAGAGGTCCCTAACAGCAGACTTTCCCATTGCAATACGTTTTTTGATTTCGTGGCTACTGGTGCCAAGAGTGTTGACCGTGGAGCCAAACAGACTAAAGTTGTTAACAATCTCAATCTCTTCACCATCCATCCTGATGCTGCCAATTAGTCCAGTGGTGAGAATCTTTGTCTTCTTGGCATTGAGCCTCAATCCACACTGAAGGCTGCAGTCCTTGACCCTCTGCAGCAAGCATTTCAGGTCCTTCTCAGTTTCGGCAAGCAGGGTTGTGTCATCTGCATAACGCAGACTGTTGATGAATTTTCCACCAATCCTGATGCCACACTTCTCCACTTCTGCCTTTTGGATAATCTGTTCTGCATACAGGTTGGAAAAGTATGGAGTGATTACCCTGAGGAATTCCATATTAGAGACTCAGTGTTGGTCTCTGCTGCTGGCAGATTGGACACTCTTAAGTGGCTGCATGCAAGTAGGCCTTGGTGAGTTGAAATCCATGTTGCTTAGCTCATGTGTATCTTCCATCCTTACAGTCAAGACTGCTTTGTTCATAAACCCATTGATCAAAGACAAGAGCATCTGGTAAAGATGACTGATTGTTTTTCTCAGAATGTGTAAAAATTTTGTAAAAATCCTCTGGTCAGGTCACCTTTGGTGAGCACTTACATGAGGCATGAATATTTTCCTTTGGTCCATTCAGAGAGGGCTATCCTCAGATCTCCTTGTCACTATTTTTCCAATTATGTTCCACCCCTGATTATCCTGTGAAACCACTGGTCACAGTGGAATCTACATCAGTACAAATCTGGCCATTTCACTTACCAACTAAAATATAAAGTCAGGTGCACCGCTCGAAGCTCTCTCCATTGGAAGGACCTCCTTTCACCACTGTATTTCAGTGAGGTGTCAGAAAGGGTCTGGAGCACTGCTACTAACCACTTATGAGTGGTGCCTGCAGGCTGTACAGAACTATCTATAAACTAGACATGAATTTTCTCTTTTTCAGTTAATTGATCATAAGGAATTCCCCATGAAGTCCTGGGTGCCATGTGGAGACCATGAACATTTAGACCAATTCTTCATGTTGTTTACTTGTGCCTTTAGGTCTTGCTCTAGCCTAATCTTGTATATACTACTTTTAATGATGGAGTTTTGCTGTGCATCTCAACTTTATAATTTTATGGGTAAGACAACCTCAATTTGTGATGGTATCTTGTACTTTGTAAAAAGATCAAGGGACACATGAGGACACCCATATCTGACCTGTACCAACTTCACAAAGGGGAATAGTCCCGAAAGGCAGCATCAATAACACAAAACTTATTCCCATGAGGTCATATATGTCCTCTGCTCCCATAACTCTCTCTATTCATGTCAACACCGATCTTACTGCTTTAATGGGTCCAAAATCTGACATGATATGCTACAGACCACACAAAATCATACTGGGGAAGTCAAAAGGTTATAATCCAGGTAAGTAACATAATACAGTCAAGCCAGCTTCCAAAATATGTTCATAGGCACTTCAGCTTTGAGCCTTGCAGCCTTAAGCCAGTGTTACAAAGTTCTTAGTGCTGTGAATTATGTCCCGCTCCCCCGGCAGACTGTCCAACAAACTTGGACAAAGGCTCTTAGTTCTGTTTCCAATGGTGTAGCGTTCCCAAGGGTCCATCTCACATCAGGTCTCTGGTTCTGTTATGGCTGCTGCTGCCACAGGTGTAGCTGGAGCAAGAATTTCTAGAAATGAAGGATATGTTATATTCCCTTCCATTTCTTCTTCTCCTTCACTGGCAGGGAAGGTCTAACTCTCCTGCTGCTGTATTGCTCAATTTAATTATGAGACTAGCTAATTCCTCTGATTAGTGAGAGTAGCCATCCTCATGTGGATTGGCAGATAGCCAATCCCCTTGTGGTTAGGCTTTCACACCCCATTCATATCTGCCCACCTGTCTACATGGCAAAGTCAAACAATGGCTAGGAAAATCATATTGAAAGATAAACTTCACAGGCTTCATGGTGACACATGGTTAGTCATTTGATCTCAACTAACATGCACTAGCAAGCCAAAAGTTGTTTCTCAAAAAGATAATGGTTATTTGTAGAGGATGGCAGGACTTTGCTCAAAAACCCTAACGGTCTACATTGAGATTGTGATTCACTAACATGGGCTTTCCAAGACTCTCAACAGCATCTCAATCTGCTACAGAGACTTCAAACACCATTGAATCAACTGCATCATATGACCCAAGTGATGGAGTGGTTTGCACAACAGCCTGAACCTATTGCAGAGCCTTCTCTTGTTCTGAGCATCACACAAAGCTAGTAGTTTTTCAAAGCACTTGGTAAATGTGTTCCTTCTAAAGCTCAAAGCCCACCAATTACTGTTTAGCCTTTTCAGTTATGGGATGAGGCAAATGCAATAAAAATGTATCCTTCCTTTTAAGTGGAATATCTTGACATATCCCATACCAATGGACCCCAAGAAATTTCACTAAAGTGGAAGGTGCCTGGATTTTTGTTTAGTTAATTTCTCATATTCTGTGATGGCAAAATTGAAGATTTCTACCAGTGTTTGCAGTACAAAATCAATCAAATGTGCAACCAAGATTCATGAATAGTAATTGGTGACTGGAATGCAAACATTTGGGATCAAGTAAAAAGGCTCAGTAGTTGGGAAATGTAGACTTGGGTGACAGAAATGAGGTTGGAGATAGAATGATAGAATTCTGTACAATCAATGATTTATTCATTGCAAATTCCTTTTATAAAAAACACAAGTGGTGACTATACACATGGACTTCACCAGATAGAAATCAGATCAATTATTACACTGTGGAAAGAATCATTGGAGAAGCTCAATATCAGCTGTGAAAAACCTGGACCAGGTGCTTACTGTGGAAAAGACCATCAGCTACTCATGTGCAAGTTCAAATTGAAGCTAAAGAAAGTTAAAACAAATTCATAAGAACCAAAATATGACCTTGAGTCTACCGCACACGAACTTAAAAAACATCTCAAGAATATGTTTGAGGCCTTTAACACTAATAAATGAAGACCAGATAAGCTGTGGGATGATATCAAGAATATTATCCAATGGTGAGCTCTGGTGGCCTAGTGGCAGGAAACTGCACTGCAATCCCAGAGGTGCACGGTTCAAATCCACCAGATGCTCTGCTGAAGAAGGAGGAACAAGAAAACAAACTGAGACGGATTCAATTTTATATTCTTTGGTTTGTTATCCCATACCTTCAACAGCCATTCCTATAGCATATTCTCCAGGTTTCTATTTAGACGTGTTAGAAAAAACAAGTAGGTCTTTTGAAGTGTAATATACCCCTTCTCTGTTCTCAGTTTGTACTTAATTTTGTGGGGCTTGGTGGATTTTGTTCTAGTTATAGATATAGAAGCAAAAACAAGTCATAGGGAAAGTCCCAGGGAACATTCAATGGTATTTTCCAAGGCATCTGCTTCAGGTAGCGTCTTAGAGAATAAATCAGGCTCAATCCATAAGAAAAATATAAGACAAAAAATTCATTAAGTGAGCTGGTTAAGCGTCATGAGACGGAGGAAGAGGGGAATGTTTCTATTGGTAGGACTGGTTTAAAAGAATTTAGGTACTCCATGTCTCCAGCTGCCTGATTATCTATCCATATGTTCCCATTCCAAGTTTCAGGACCTATTTCTTCCCAATCAATTCCCCCTCTCACTCTAACTTCAGACACCACTTAAGGGTGCCATTGTAATTGGCTACTCTTAAAGTGAGCTTTTTCTGTTTATTTTCCTATAATACTTACTAGATAGTCAGATATGTTGGTCTGGAACTCAGCAGAAAAGGTTCAGGCTGAAAACATGTATGTGGGACTCGAGAGCATAATTAAAACCACAAGTATGAATGAGATCAAGTATGCGTGCCCAGAAATAATGAATGGAACTCATTCGGGAAAGACAGCAAGAATTAGAACGGGGGTGAGGGGAAGTCTTGGAACTGATTAAAGCTCGGATCTATGGGGTTGACACGCAAGAATCGTCAATGAAAAGGACTGGAAGGACCACCTAGTGGGGTAAAAGAGGACCAGAGGAAGTCAAACTGTAAAGCATTTCATATCAAGAAACTGTAAACAAGTCAAAGGGAGCAAAGAGATCAAGCAGCAAAAAGGCTGAAGAGTGTTCCTTATATTCACAGGGATGTCACAGGTGACCTCCGCTGGCATGCTTGCACAGGAAAGGTGCACTTAGAAGTCGGATTGTGTTTGGTTAAGGAGGAAATGAGGAAGACAAGGAGCCAATTCTTAAAATTAGCTGCAAAAAGAAAAGAGGCTTTCCCTTTTTTCTAACTGGAGCTAGACACACAGGGAAGAGTTTATTTTTTAAAAAAACAAATTTGTTGGTTACTATGGAAGTAAATATATGTCCTCTCAGGCCCTTGTTTCCTGAAAGACAAAGAAAATGAGGATGAATTGTTGTACCTAAAAGGGCCGGGGCTGCACAGCCTATTTGCTACACAAAGTGATGCAGCTGTGAGCCCAATGACAAGGCAACGAAGATCCTAATAATTAGAAATACAGTAGAGACTACAAGTGTCAGGGACATTTCTGAAGTGCTTTCATGGTTGTGTGAGCTGTGTGGTTCCGTTAGTTGTGACAGCTTGTTGGTCAGAAATGGTCCTCCTAAAGCCCAGAAGGACAGAACACCCCCACCTAGATTTAGACTTGCAGGTGCTGCCCCCTCAAAGTCCAGGCAAAGATGGCTTTAAAGGCAGAAGGAAGAAAATAAATATGAAAGAAAAGAAAATTAAAATTTACACTTTTTAAAAAAGTAATATATACAAGGAAAAATATTTAAAATAATATTAAAGAGTACTTTTTTGTAAAGTAACCATTTCCCTTTCCTTCCACTGTACTATAACTCTTAAAGCATCATCAGTGATCTGACCAGTTCCCCAAAGAGCCCCCAAAACACATAAAAAGTTGTTCACCATCAATAACCATTGAGGTTTTTGTTATGTACTGTCAAGGCCCTAGAAATGGATAGAATACCAAGTTATTTGTTTCAATTAAGAGATGCAACCTTGGATGTGCTCACCAGTCTATGCCAGGCAATTTGGAGGACAGTTGTCTGGCCAATGGTTTGGAAGAGGTCCATATTTGTTGCCATTCCTAAGAAAGGTGATCCAACTGAATGTGGAAACTATCAAACAATATCATTAATATCACATGCAAGCAAAATGCTGCTGAAGATCATTCAAAAATGCATAGTACATATATAGAGAACTGGGCAGAAGTTCAAGCAGGATTTAGAAAGGGCTATGGCACCAGGGATATCATTACTAATATCAGATGGATCCTGGCTGAAAATAGAGAATATGTCTGCAGTTACATCATGAGAAATGCATGATGTCCAGCTAGGTTTGTTCAACATTTTAATAAAGTATTCTATTGAAGAATATTCTTCAAAGGAGGGGAAATGCAGAACAGAATTTCAAATTCTTTGCAGTTCAGCCTTTCTGAAGCGATGGTGGCTAGACAAACTCTTGAAACTCTTGTCCTAAGATGGTATTTGAACTTTATGTACATATTATAGAAGACAAAGATTCTCACAACTTGGCTAATTGACACCATCATGATAGAGGAGAAGAGGTTGAGGTTGTTAACAATTACAGCTTGCTTGGCTCCACAATCAACACTCTTGACACCAGCAGTCAGGAAATCAAAGGACGAATTACACTGGGGAAAATCTACTGTCAGAGTACTAAAAAGCTACGATGTCAGTATAAAGACTAAGTTGCACCTGATCCAGGCCATGGTCTTCACAAGTACCTGCTATGCTTCAGAGAGCTGGACAATGACTAAGGATGACAAAAGAAGAACTGATGTCTTTGAGTTCTGGTGCTGAAGAAGAGTCTTGAACATACCATGGACTGCCAAGAAGACAAATAGGTCTGCCTTGGAGAGGATCCAAGTTTCTCCTTGGAGTCAAGGATTTTGAAGCTCCATCTTTCAAACTTTTGGCACATGGCTATGAGGGACCAGTCCTTGGAGAAGAATATCATGCTAGGAAGGGTGGAGGCACAGTGCAAGAGAGGAAGACCCAGATGAGATGGACTGATACAGTAACTGGGGTTACTGAGGGCAGGTGTGTTAGAGTCAGTGAGACTAGCTTCAGAGGTGTTGTATATAAGATTTCTATGAGTCGCAGGTGACTCAACAGCACATAACATTATGTATGTTATAATATAGATAATAAATTACATATATATATCCACTCTTGTGGATCTTCTTAAGATCAAATAGTAATTTAGATTAATTAGTGAAGAATTTCTACCTTGAGCATTGTGCTCTTAAGATCTATCTATGTGGTTACCTTTAGGTTTTCTTCTAGAAGGACAAGACAGAGTATGTGCAACTATAAATAAAACTTGTTGCACACACAATAGTCATGCGGGTATGGTTGAAACTAATATTAAAAGGCTATATAACCAAGAGAAATGGCTACATCAATAAAATCAAATGTAAGGTGGGCAGGTTATGGCTGATTTTTCAAATCAAAACTCACTTGTCTTCTCCAAGTCCCTTAGTTATTTTATTCCAATTCTCGTATTTGGACAATATATCCCTACAATTTTTTCTCAGTTTTTTAAAGAAAAGATTTGAAGCCTTAACAAATGGGACCATGGGACAGTTCCTGTAAACCAACTCTCACTATCAGCCAATTCTATCTGAGCCCTCTTTGACATAAGACCACTCCCCTGGCTTCACCTCATTTCGTCAAGTAGTATTTAAAACATCTTCACCCCTTTTCTCCTTGACTTTAAGTTGGAAATAAAAGGTTGAAATAAAATCATTCCATTATACACTACCCAAATATATTCCTGTGTTCCAGGAAATAATTAATACAATAAATCTGATTAATGTTAACTCCTAAACACGGTTTTATGGCCCCTTCCTCCAAGATTAAGCAGGAGAGTGCTGAAATAATGAAAAATGCCCCAGACCCTTGAAACTGCTGTGACTACCATGTTATTGTTGTTATGTGCTGTCAAGTGGCCTGCAACTCATAGCGATCCTATGAACAACAGGTCTATACCCTGCTCTATCCTGTGCCAGTCTCACTCTCTGACACACCTACCCTCCATTCCCCAGTCACCGAATCAATCCATCCCATGGAGGGTCTTCCTCTCCTGCACTGTTTCTCCCAAGTATGACATCCTTCTCCAAGGACTGGTCCCTCCTTGCAACATGTCCAAAGTATGCCTCCAAGGAGTATCCTGGCTTCACCCTCTCCAGGACGAACCTTTTCATTTTCTTAGCAGTCCATGATATATTCCACACTCTTCCCCAGCATCACAGCTCAAAGGCTTCAATTCTCCTTGTGCCATCCCTAGTCATTGACTAGCTCTCTGATGCATAGCGTAGAATGGATAAACACTCTACTCTTGTCTTTTTTTGATGCTGAAACCAACTGAGCCTCAGCCAGCTTTTACCAAATTGTGCATTTTAAATAAAGCATATTTGCTATTTAAAAAAATCTATCTTTACAGGATCATGGCAGGGTAACATCCCAGATATGCATATTAAGGTCCCTATGAGCACCTGTGGTCTTTGGGTTCTAAGAGAGAGTGGTATTGAAATGGTTAATCCTGTGATCCTGATATCACATTCTTCTTTTTCTTTATTATTAATTTTAATTAAAGTTTACAGAGACTTAGGCTTTCCAGACATTCATTGTTGCATTTGTCTCCCTGCCCACCCACTTCCCCCCAATTCACTCTTTTCCTTGAAAAGTAAAACTCTTTCATTGTTATGCAATCCCTCCCCCCAAGTCCACTCCACTGTGCAGCCTTCATTCTGAACTCCTGTCATGACAATAATA
>NW_006399843.1:12203623-12230795 GCF_000299155.1 Elephantulus edwardii | reverse complement strand
CCAGGTGCCTGTCGGGGCCTGGGTTTCAGCTGTCCACACCACAGCAGTGGGCAACGAGCTTAAAGCCCCTGATGGCTCTGGGCGCTGACTCTCACCAGTGGCTATGGATGAAGTCACAGGCGATTTTCAGCCAGCGCCGAGTCAGTCCCCTTTTACAACAGTGTCCCTATGCAATATTTGTCCTTTTGTTACTGAGATATTTCACGCAGTGTAATGTCCTCTAGGGTCATCCATTTTGCATAATATTTCATGTGTTCCTTATTTTTCAATTTTGCATAGAATTCCATTGTGTGAATATACCAGAGCTTCTCTCTCCATTTGTTTGTTGATGGGCACTTGTGTTGTTTCCAGCTCTTTGCTATTGTGAACAACGCCGCAGTAAACATGGGTGTGCACACATTCTTCATAAAGCCTAGATTCTCAAATTATTTGCTAAGCATACAGACTGACTAGGTATAAAGAGAAGACACACACCTTTGTTCTGCTTGCACAACAGCTTCTTGGTCTCTGTATACGTTTCACATGACCACAGTTTAGTGTTCTAGGATTCACATTTTTCTCAATGTTAGCCATAATTTGTTATAATCTACACAGTCAAATGCCTTTGCATAGTCAATAAAGCACAAAAACACACTCTTCTAGTATTCCTCACTTTCAGGAAGGATCTATCTGATGTCAGCAGTGGTATCCCTGCTGCCATGGCCTTTTCTAAGCCCAACTTGAACTGACAGTTCTCTATTTATGTAATAAACTAGCCATTTTTTATGATATTCAGTATTTTGTGTGTATATTATATTAATGATATTGTTTTCTAATTCCCACATTTTGTTGTATCACCTCTCTTGAAAATGGGAACAAAACTGGATCTCCTTCAGTCAGCTGGCTAAGAGCAGCAATCAGCACTGGAAGATTCATTAACAACCTGGTTATGCAGATGATACAACCTTGATGGCTAAAAGTGAAGACTTGAGACACCTGCTGCAGAAGATCAAGGACTACAGCCTTCAATATAGATTATATTTCAACATTAAGAAGACAAAAATTCTCACCACTGGGCCAATGGGTAACATGATAGATGGAGAAAAGACAGAAATTGTCAATGATTTCATCTTACGTGGATCCATAATCAACATCCTCGGTACCAGCAGCCAGGAGATCAGGAGACATAATCCATTGTGAAATCTGTAGTCAGAGACTCTCAAATTACTGAGAAGCAATGATGTTAGTTTGAAGACATGTGCCTAATTTAAGCTATGGTCTTTTCAGTCACTTGCTGTGCATCTGAAAACTGGACAATGAATGAGGATGATAGAAGGGTAGTTGATGCCTTTGAGCTGCCTTTGATCTATAGTGTTGGAGTACTGAATATCCCATGAATTTCCAAAAGAACAGATATGTCATGGTGAAGGTATAGTCAGAGTGCTTCTTGGAGGCAAAGATGACAAAGTTTTGTCTCACATACATTGGGCATGTTGCTTGGAGAGGCTATTCCTTGGAGAAGGACATCATGCTTGGATAAATGGAAGGTTGGCAAAAGAAAGGAAGACCCTCAATGAGATAGATTGACATCGTGATTGCATCAATGGGCTCAAATATGTCAGAGATGATGAGGTTGGCACAGGATAGGACAGGGTTCAGATCTGTTGTTCACAGGATTTCTATGAGTCATACTTGACTCAATAGCACCCAACAACAACAACATGCAGAATCAAGGTGTCCTGGTGGTGTAGTGCATCGCTATGAGTCAGACTCAACTCAACAGTACCTAACAACAAACAAGAAGTCACAAGAACAAAGAGATATGTCTTGGAGATAGTGAAACCAGAATGTTCCTTGGGTACAAATATGGTGAAGTGTAGTCTCACATATTTTGGACATGTTAGAAAAGACTATTCTTTGGAAAGGGGCATCATGCTTGGAAGTGTGAAGGGTCAGCAGAGGAAAATCCTCAAGAGATAGATTGATACAGTGTCTGTAGCAATGGACTCAAATGGGTTGAGGATCATTAAGAATGGCACAGGACAGGACAGAGTTCAGATCTCTTGTTCACAGGATTGCTGTGAGTAATATTTCACTTGATGGCACTTAACAAACAACAATAATATATGAGGGAGCTGTGGTGGTGTAGTCAATAGGGCGTTGCATCGTTAACTTAAAGATAACACCTCACTGGCGGTTCAAATTCACTAGTGATTCTGTAGGAGAAAGATGAGCAATCTTCTTCCCTATGATTTACAGCCTCCTAAAACTTGCTTGAAGGCCAATTATGAATTGATGCCCACTCAATAGCCATGAGTGCGTTGAATTTAAATCCTCACAACTAGACCAATAAACAACATGATGATAGATGAAGAATGAAGTTGTCAAGAATTTAATTTCATTTGGATCTACAATTAACATCCATGGAAGCTGAGGTCAAGAAATCAAAATACTTATTGCAATGGGAAAAGAAATCTGTTATAAAGGAACTCTTTAAAGTGCTCAAGAGCAAAGATGTCTGTTTAGAGACTGAGGTGCACCTGATCCATGTCATGACCTTTTCAATTGTTCTCTATGCATCTCAAAGTTGGACAGTAAATAAGGAAAACTGAAGACTTCGAATTGTGGTTTTCACAAAGAATATTGAACTTCCTATGCACTGCCAAAAGAATAAACATACCTTGGTAGAAGTGTAGCCAGAATCCTCCTTATAAGCAAAAATTATGAGATCTCATCTCAAATATTTGGGAATTGTGTTATAAAGGGCCAGACCAGTCTCGGAGAGAAACATCATTTTTGGAAGGGTGGAGGGTCATCAAAAGATAGATAGATGGAGTAACCCAATGACTTCAACAGTGGATTTAAGCACAGCAGAAATTGTGATGACAGTGTAAGACTGAGCTAGGTTTCGTTGTTCATGAGGTTAAAATGAGTCAGAATCAGCAGCACACAACAGCAATAACATTTAAAGACAAACCAAGTTCCTCTGATTTTATATTCTCATACAAACATATGTCCTTGAGAAACTATTGCTCTTTCTGATCTTATCACTTGCCTTTGTCCCCCTAGGTTGCTGTCCTCCAACTGCCATGATCTCCTTGCCGTTCCTGGAACATGCCAGGCACACTCACATCTTAGAGTTTTTGTACTTACTGTTTCCTCTGCCTAGAATCTTCTTCCTTCAGGCATCTCCTCAGCGCACTCTCTCACGTCCTTCCAAACTCTGCTTAAATATTATCTCCTCAGGTCACCTCCTATCATACATAAAACTTTACCTCACTTCATTCTTCTTCAGAGCAATTATTACATATCTGTATATTTGTTTGAGTCAGTCTTCTTCATTAGATGATAAGCTCCGTGGAGGGAAGGCCTTTGCTCACTGTTGTACACCAGAGCCCAGAACTGTTCCTGACTGAGCCAGAACTGTGAAACAGTCAACAAAATATGAAAAATCATATAGCACTGGCACAATACTGGATGATGAATAATAATGTGGGATTAGAAGCTCAAGTTCAAGTTCACCTTGGTTGGGTTCAACTTTTTATTTCTTAGTGCTTATGGTCTAAAGGGCAGGAAGTTACAGCTACTAACCCAAAGATGGGTGGTTTGAACTCACCAACTGCTCTGATGGAGAAATATCTACAGTCTTTTCTTGTACAATTTACAGCCTCTGAAAATCAGTCAGTTCCAACCCAAAGGCAATGAATGAGTCAGTGAGTTGAGTGTGTGCACACCTGGGTAACTGAACCAGTTTCTTCACCTGCACGATAGAATCATACTAATACCTGCCTTCCTGGGTTGTTGTGAAGACTAACATGTGACTATGTGTAACATGGCTCAGAACAGTAACAGTGGTACATTAGTAAATGATAACTTGAGCTTATTGTTTATTGCTATGATGATTGTTGCATTGTTATGTGTTTTTGATTTGAGTATGACTCATACTGACTCTGTGAACAACAGACCAAAACCCTGTTCTATCCTGTGCCATCCTCTTCATCTCTGACACATTTGAGCCATTGCTGTTGAGTCACGGTGTCAGTCCATCTCTTTGAGAGTCTTCCTCTCTTTTGCTGACCCTCCACCTTTTCCAAGGAATGGCCACTCCTAACAACATGCCCTAAGTATGTGAGACAAAGCTTTTTCCATCTTCACTTATAAGGAGCAATCTGGCTGCCTTTTCCTCAAGACATGTGTTTGTTCTTTTGGCAGACCATGGGATATTCAGTATTCTTCACCAGAACTACAACTCAAAGACATTGATTCTTCTTTTGTCATCCTTATTCATTGTCCAACTCTCAGATACATAGCAAGTGATTTAAAAGAGTATGTCTTGAAACAGGTGTACCTTAGTCTTTAAACTGACATTATTGTTCCTAAGTACTTTGGAGAGGTCCTTCA
Source organism: Elephantulus edwardii (assembly GCF_000299155.1). Lineage (NCBI taxonomy): Eukaryota > Metazoa > Chordata > Mammalia > Macroscelidea > Macroscelididae > Elephantulus > Elephantulus edwardii. Next base: position 12,226,415 of record NW_006399843.1, on the reverse strand, counting down.
CAGCTGACTTTCCCACCAGGCCAGGGACTGCTGACTGTGGAACAGACCGCCAATTACTCATATGTTAGTTCTAATTGGAGCTGAACAAAATGAAAACAAGTCCACAAGAACCAAAATATGAACTTGAGTCTTTCTCACTTTAATTTAAAAACCATTCCAAGTCACATAACAACAAACAACAACAATGCATGGGACTGATTGTATGGAACATAATGCAAATGAAGAACATTGTAAAACACAATGAATATGAACTTCATATATAAACCAATATAAAATTTTAAAAAGTTTTTAAAAAATAAAATAAAAAATTTTACAAAAACCCATTTCAAGAATAGGTTTGAGGCATTGAACACACTAGTGATTAGAGACCAGATAAGTTGTGAGATGACATCAAGGATATAATTAATAAAGATAACAAAAGGTTATTACAAAGACAGAGAAGAAAAACCAAAATGAATGTCAGAAGAAACTCTGAAAATTTCTCTAGAGTATCGAAAAGCAAAAAATGGGAAAGGGATGCAGAAGGAAAAGGGATGCAAAGAAATTTTCAAAGAACAACTTGAGAAGACAAAGCAAAGTAGTATAACAGAATGTACAAACAGCTGGTATCGAAGAATAAAAAGGGAAGAACTAGCTTGGCACTTCTCAAGCGGAAAGAACAGCAAAACAAGTTCAAGCCTTGAGTTGCAGTGCTGAGAGATGCTGTAGGAAAAATCTTGAATGATCCAGGAAGCATCAAAAGGAGATGGAAGAAAGACAGGGTATTACTGACACGGAACCATTTCAGGGAGTAGCTATGATGCCTAGAGGTGTTCCATAAAGGTAGTATGGTCATTTTTCTCTCAGTGGTTTTACGCTTCCTTCCACCTCTTCTTGTACTTTCTTAATTTTTCTTCTCTGCCTTATTTTTCAGACCTTTATCTGTTAAAATCTATACCTCCTGAGTGCTTCACATTTCTCACATTTTCTTTGGGTTAACGCATCCACTCTTGATGATTCAGGCTGATGGTAACACAACTACCTCAAACCTCCCTACTTCCCAGGGTCTCAAACTTTGACATCTAACTGCCCTGAGCATTTCCACTCCAGGTATGATTCATGGGAATGCAGTTTCCTCAAAGACAGACATTGTTTTCCAGTCAGTAATCTTGTTCTCTGCTCTCCTGAGGGCAATATCCTGTACTCTTAATTGATGTACTTTATAGACTCTCACAGTCTAGTGAGAGGCAATTGACAATAAATTTCTATACTAAGTCACCAGGTTATCATGGAGGGACTTAGGATGAGATGACAAGGATTCTGGCATGACTTACTAGAATTGACCACAGGAAAGTAAGGAGGAACATAGGGAGACCAGCTGTAAGGCTGCTGCAGTCATCCTGGTGAGAGATGATGGTGGTTTAGACCTGAGATGTAGTTGTGGATCCCCACAGATTTTTAATTTATTGAAAACTGAGCAAGGATTTATCAATGTACAAGATAGCTGTAGGGAGTGAGAGAAAGTCAGGAAGTAGCGATGAGTGGATAGGTAAAAGAACAAATGAATGGACATATAATGATCATAGAGTAAAACATTATAAGAGCTAAGTCTTAAAACAAACAGAAAACAGAGGAACCAGCAGAAGACAGTTCACATTACTCTCATACCTATGCATTCAGCCTGTTGAGAAAGGTCATGAAAGCTAATGTCGTTGCTTGATAAACTACAGGGGACGGTTTTGGGTGTTGTTGTTTTTTTAATTTAAGGATTGAGAAATAAGTATATCTATAGATACAGAGAAAGGGGCAGAAAGGGAAAGAAAAACAAATGCAGTTATTGTTGTTGTGCACTGTAGAGTGGGAACCAACCCATAGCTGATCCTCCGGCAGGTTTTCAGAGGCATTTAATCTCATGGCAGGAGATTGTCCATCCTTCTCCCGTGGAGCAGCTGGTGGCCTCAACCTGCACAGTATTCTTGCCACTAGGCCACCAGAGCTTCCTATTTAATGCAGATGCAGTCAAATTTCTGAGAAAAGAATCATTCACATTCCCAGTCTCCATTGCCTAACCATCTTCCACTTACCTTTCCAACCACTGAAGTTGCTGTCATAAAAACAAACACAATTAAAACAGTGAAAACCACCAATCACTTTTTAGTTGCCATAACAAATGGACCATTTTATTTGCTTGTTTTCTACTGGGCCCTTTTGCAGCATTTTGTTGTTGTTGTTGGTGGTGCAGCATTTTTAATCTTTTGGAAGGTCTCCTCCCTTGGTTTCTGTTTGTACTCTTTTCTGCTTTTTCTTTGTTTCCAAAAAGATGTCTAGCTTTTCCTTCTTTATCTTTTTAATTGGCTTCTTCTCCTTTGTCCCTCCCTAACTATTGAGATTTCTCATTCTTCACTTTCTAGTCATGATTTCATTCATTTATTGAAGTATTACAGAATGCTTAGTACGTGCCTGACATAGTTCTAGCAATAAACAAACCCAATAAAAATGCCTGCCTTTCCTTCAAGACGCTGGACTTGTTCTTATAAAGCAATCCTATCTGTTCTCAAGGACCAGAACCCTCTAGGTACTTGCACCTTTTAAATGAACATTTTCAGCACTAGCCACTCTTGAGAATTTCAGAGGCACATTTAACTGACATTCTGTGGGGCTTCTTCGCTGATAGGTCTTTAAATGGAATTCCTCTTTACTCTGAAGTTTGCCTTTTTCTGCATTTCCTCTTCCGGTTGTTGTTAGGTGCTGTTGAGCTGACTGTGACTCATACTGTGAACATCAGACCCGAGCCTTGCACCATCCTCATGAGCTCTGCCTTGCTCACTGTAGCAGTCACTGCATCAACTCATCTCACAGAAGGTCTTCCTTTCTTTCTCTCTCTTTCCCAGTCTGATGTCTCTTCCCATGGACTGGATCCTTCTGAAAATATGCCCAAAGTAAATGAGACGAAGTTTCACTTCTTATTATACCATATACTCTCAATTGTCCATTTCTTTTCAGAATTACTGCAATGATTTACCAATGTCATCTTGTGGTACAAAATTTCACTTTTGGAAAGATTCAAGATTGGACTTTCCAAAATACAAGTCTGACCATATTATTTCTAACCGTAAGAAACTTCTCAATTCTAGATCACCTTCAAGACATTTTTTGGGTCCTGTCTAACTCTCCTGACTCCTTTCATCCAGTACAAACACTGATTGCTTGTTTAACCTGTCTTACTTAACTACATTTAGTTCCTTGACTCCTTTCGTATGACTGTGATTCTGCATGTCATCCTGTCTAAAATGCCCTTCCTTTCCCTTGTGTCCTTTTGGCTAATGTCTAGACCCAGTGCCATCCCCTCAGCCTCAGCTCTGTCCTACCTCTTCTGTGTATAACTACATGCAAACTCTACTGTTAATCTTTGTATACTGTATTGCAGTTGTGAGATATGTAATTGTTTGTTTTGTAATCACTCTCACCAGCCTGTGTGAGTCCTTGAAGATAGGGAAATATTTCTTATTTCTGTATCCCAAGAACTTAATATGATACATAATATGATAATATCCATATGCATATAAGGAAGTCCAGTGAATACCACTATCATTCAAATATATGCAGCAACAACTAGAGCCAAAGAGGAGGAAATAGAAGATTTCTACCAACTTTTGCAGTCAGAAATTGATTAAACATACAATCAAGATGCATTGATAATAATGGACAACTGGAACGCAAAGGTTGGGAACAGGGAAGAAGGATCAGTAGCTGGAAAACACGGGCTCAGTGAGAGAAATGAGGCTGGAGATAGAATGATAGAGTTCTGCACATTCAGTGATTTATTCATTGCAAATACCTTTTATAAGAAACATAAATGCAGGCTATACACATGGATTTCACCTGATGGTATGCATAGGAATAAAATTGATTACATTTGTGGAAAGACTCGGTGGAGAAGCTCAGTATCAGCAGTGAAAACCAGGCCAGATGCTGATTGTAGGACAGACCACCAACTAATATGCAAGGTCAAGCTCAAGTTGAGGAAAATTAAGTCAAGTCCATGGGAACAAAAATTTGACCTTAAATCTGTCCCACTTGAATTTCAAAACAATCTCAGGAACAGATTTGAGGCCTTGAGCACCAATGAGCGTAGACCAAATGAGCTCTGGGAGGATATCAAGAAAATCGTCCATGAAGAATGCAAAAGGTCATTACAAAGGCTGAAGAAGAAGAAAAGACCAAGATGGTTGTCAAATGAGACCCTGAATATTGCATTAGAGCACTGAGAAGCCAAAGCTAAAGGAAGAAACCAAGAAATCAAAGAGCTGCACGGAAAATTTCAAAAGGCAGCCTGGGATGACAAAGCAAGATACTATAATGAAATGTGCAGAGAGCTGGAGTCAGAAAATCAAAAGGGCTGAACTCGCTCAGCATTTCTTAAGATGAAGGAGCTGAAAAACAAATTCAAGCCACAAATTCAAAGGATACTTTGGGTAGAATGTTAAATGATCCAGGAAGTATCAAGAGAAGACGGAAGGAATACACAGAGTCACTGTATCAGAAGGAATTGGCTGACACAGAAGAATTTAATGAAATAACATATGAGCAAGAACCTATGGTGATGAAGGAGGAAGTTCAAATTGCTATGAAGGAATTGTCAAAAAAACAAGGCTCCAGGGAGTTGATGGCATACCAATTGACATATTCCAACAAACAGACACTGCCCTGGATGTGATCGCTAAGTTGTGCCAAGAAATTTGGAGGACAGCAAGCTGGCCCACTGGCTGGAAAAGATCGATATTTGTTCCCATTCCTAAGACAGGTGACCCAACAGAGTGTGGAAATTATCGAAAAGTATCATTAATATCAAATGCAAGCAAGATTCTGCTGAAAATTATCCAAAAACGTTTGGAGCAATATGTCAACAAAGAACTGCCAGATGTGCAGGCTGGATTTAGAAGAGGTCTTGGTACTAGGGATTACAGCTAATGTTAGATGGATCTTGGCAGAAAGCAAAGAAAACCAGACGACTGTCTATCTGTGCTTCATTGACTATGCAAAGGCTTTTGACTTTTTTGTGTGGATCACAACAAGCTGTGGCTGACGCTGAGAAGAATGGGAATCCCAGAACATTTGATTGTACTAATACGAAACCTATACTTGGACCAAGAGGCAGTCTTCAGAACAGAGCAAGGAGACATTACATGGCTCAAAATCAAGAAGGGACCTACAACCAGGAGAAGATAACGTAGATGAATGGGATCTTCTAAGACTCAAATCCCTATGCACATCCAAAAACTTCTCCAACAGGGTAAAAGGGAGACCACTGACTGGGAAAAAGTATTCGGTAATAACATATCAGATAAGGGACTTATATCCAGAATTTATGAAATACTTGAGCACCACAACAAGATAAAGAATCCAATAGAAAAATGGGCACAGGATATGAACAGGCACTTCACCGAAGACGACATTCAGATGGCTAACAAGCACATGAAGAAATGCTCAAAATCCCTAGCCCTAAGAGAGATGCAAATTAAAACAACTATGAGATATCATCTCACCCCAGTCAAAATAGCAAAATTTAACAGAACAGCAAGCAATAAATGCTGGCGAGGTTGTGGAGAAACTGGAACCCTTATTTACTGTTGGTGGGAGTGTAAAATGGTGCAACCCCTGTGGAAAGCGGTATGGCGCTTTCTCAAAAAGTTGCAAATAGAGATACCATTTGACCTCGCAATACCACTACTGGGAATATACCCCAAAGAGACCATAACTGACACCCAAGCAGATATATGCACACCCATGTTTATTGCAGCTTTGTTCACAATAGCAAGGAGTTGGAAACAACCTAAGTGCCCATCAACAAACGAATGGCTAGAGAAGCTGTGGTATATTCTCACAATGGAATACTATGCTGCATTGAAAAACAAGGAACTCATGCAATATTACTCAAAATGGTTGACTCTGGAGAACATTATGCTGAGTGAAATGTCCCAGTCACAAAGGGACAAATATTGCATGGTGCCACTGTTGTAGAATGGGACTGTCCTTGGGGTTGGGGAGAGACTGAGTAAGATGGGTTCAATAATGTATGCTGCTCTGAAACAGAGAAGGGAGAAAACTGTTTAAAAGAGATATGTGATTAGGTATTTCGGTCATGACAGGAGTCTAGAGCGATGGCTACATGGTGGAGTGGACCTGGGGGAGGGTTTGTAAAATAATGAAAGAATCTTTTATTTTTCCAAGAGGGTAATGTCTGGTAGTGGGGGAGCCTTGGGAGGGGACAAATCTATAACAATGAATGAATGGAAATCCAAAGCCTTTGTAAATTTTCACTGAAATTAATAACAAATTTAAATTAAAAAATAGAATTAAGTTAGAGTAAGGATGGCAATGGAACCACCTTACCTCTGTAACTTGATTTGTGCCACTATTAAAAAAAATCATTCAGGGGTCCATCAGGGATGTATTCTGTCCCCATACCTTTTCAATCTGTATGCAGAACAGATCATCCAAGACGCTGGGCTGTACAAGGAGGAATGTGGCATCAGAATGGGTGGAAGAGACATCAACAACCTGTGTTATGCAGATGACACAACCCTGCTTGCTGAAACTGAGGAGAACCTGAAGTGCTTGCTGCAGAAGGTCAAGGACTGCAGTCTCCTATATGGATTGAAGCTCAATATCAAGAAAACAAAGATTCTCACCACTTGGCCAATTGGCAGCATCAGTATGGGTGGTGAAGAGATTGAGATAGTTAACAGTTTTAGTTTGCTTGGCTCCACAGTCAACACTCTTGGTAACAGCAGCCAGGAAATCAAGAGACAAATTGCATTGGGAAAGTCAGGTGGGAAGGACCTTTCAAGACTACTGAAGAACAATGACATCAGGCTGGAGACTAAGGTGCACCTGATCCAGGCTATAGTCTTTACAATTACATGCTATGCATCAGAGAGTTGGACAGTGAATAGGGATGATATAAAGAGGATTGATGCCTTTGAGCTGTGATGCCAGAGAAGAGTGTTGAATATACCATGAACTGCTAGGAGAACAAACAGGTTTGTCCAGGAGAAGGTGAAACTGGAATGCTCCTTGGAGTCAAGGATTATGAAGCTTTGTCAGACATACTTTGTGCATGTTGCAAGGAGGGACTGGTCTTTGGAGAGGGACATCATGTTTGGCAGAGTGGAAGGACGGCACAGGAGAGGAAGACCTTTGATGAGATGGATCGATTCTGTGACTGGAGTTGTGGGAATGAGTGTGTTGGAGACGACAAGGTTGGCACAGGATAGAATAGCATTTAGAGCTTTTGTACATAGGGTCGCTATGAGTCCCAAGCAACTTGATGGCACATCACAACAACAACAACAATGAAAGTCTACCGAGACTTTGGATTTCCATTCATTCATTGTTGTACTTTTCTCCCTGCCCACCCCTCCCCACCAACTCACTCTTCTCTTTGAAAGTAAAAGAAAAAAAATTCTTTCATTGTTATTCAAACTCAAGTCTACTCCACTAGGAGGCAAGCTTTTTCAGAAGTGGATGCCACTCCTGCTTCCAAACTTTAATTGGGGAGCTCCACCAAACTGTCCACCATGGGTAACCATTATCGCATTTGACACATAAGTGTCACATTGTGACTTAGTGCCTCTAAAAACCCACAGCTATGGGTCAGTTCCAACTCAATGGTACTCAACGACAATAACAAGAAGAACTGACATGTCTAGTTCATTTGGGTTATACTCAAGTCTAACGTAAAAAAAAAAAAATAGAAACAAAACCAAAAAACCCAAACACATCTCTAACTAACAGGTATAAAACTTGTTTAAGATTCTTTTAAGACCACAGTTGATTTAATGTAGAATAAATTTTTATCCCTAGATGGGATGGAAAATCTAGGTGAAGATTTAAGGTCATGGCCAAGGTACAAGAGCAGGAGGAAGTCTGAGTTAATTATAACCTAGATTCTGCAGTCTTAATTTCAGGAAGCTGTCCTTTAGCTAGGTGGACAACTTGTTGATTGAGGAATATTCTCAGAGGAACTAGATACTACCAGTTCCTGAATTGTGGGATAAATTTCCATAAGGGAGGTGTCAGAACTGAAAGTCTAGAATTCCTAAGTGGAATATATCCCTCGAAGAAGTCTTTTTAGCAAGTGCTTGATTTTCTCTCCAGCAGTCATGACTCTTCTGGATGATTTCCGAAAGGTTATCTTTTTTAAAAATGTGTCTTTGTTTCCACTTTATTAAAGAATTTATCTTTGAAAGGTTATCTTTTACAAGGCCAGTTGGGTAAGGTTTTCTGACACATTTTTGAATTTGCATTATAATGGATGCATTGTGTTCGCTTATATCTAGACTTAAAAAAATATTCATTGTGGAGCTTTCAGAAAATAACTAAAATTAAAAACAAACAAAACCATGAGAACATAACCATCATGGTACAAGGCATTTTCTCATGTTCCCTCTGATAAAAAAAAAGGCCTGTGTGACAAACAGATAATGCACACCTATGCTTACTGCAGCATTATCCACAATAGTAAGATGGAAATAGTCCAAATGCTTATTAACAAATGAACGAATAGAGAAATTGTGGTACATTCACACATCGGAGTACTATGCAGTATTAAAAAAAAATGAAGAACTCATAAAACACTAAACAACATGGATAAGCCTAAAGAACATCAAGCTGAATGAAATAAATCAGTCACAAAGGGACAGATTCTGTATAAGATTATCACTGTGAACACAGGAGGGCAATTGGAGGGTGAGGATGTTCAGAATAGAAATAAAATGTACAATGAACACTGTAAAGGATCAGGGGCAGGGAGGGTCAACCTGGAAAGAATGGAGGAATGAACAACATGGGTATTGTAATTAACAACTTGAAACAGTTCAAAGGGGGGGAAGGGGAGGAAAGGGAGGAGAAAATAGAGGAAGGAAAATACTAGAGTGGCAGATGGGTGGGTGAAGGAATAAATGAGGTACAGTGAGGATTTGAGAAGACACTGTGATAAAAGGCATTGATCAATTGCAATAAATGTTGTTATTGCATAATGCATATGAATGCTTGAATACACAAAAATAAAAAATATGTGTGAATTAAAAGCCACATTTCTCAATGTCTTACATATGTAAAATAATGTGAACTTCTGATCTAAGTTTAAAAACACTACTTTTGAAATATTATTGGTAGAGATTAAATTATTACATGATCAAGCGTTAACTTTCAAAAAGTTTTCCATTAGGTATTTGCCTTTGCATTTAAAAGAATTTTTTCCCACTTTATTCAGAATCACCTTGATAATCAGTCCTATTGGTGTAGAGAGTCTCTAGTGGCTTAGTGGTAAGGAATTGTGCTGCCAGATCTAAGGTACGTGGTTCAAATTCACCAGCTGCTCTACTGGAGAAAGATGGGCAATCTCTTCCTGAGCCATTTACTGCCTCTGAAAACCTGCTGGAGGGTCAGCTATGGACTGGTTCAGACTGGATGATAACTAACAATGCTGTACGGAGCTCTGGGATTGTAGATCATACGGAGTTGCGATAGCCCAAAGACCATGCCTCTCTAATGGTCTGAATTATTCAGCAGCTCCTCAGGAGAAAGACTGGCAATCTCCTCCTGTGCAATTACAGCCTCAGAACCCCAATGGAGGATCAACTATGTGCTGACTCTACCTCACAGCAAAGAGAGATTGCTGAAGACAAACCTTGATCAAATCTGATGACACAAATGATGTTAGGAAAATCACTTGCTCCTGCTAAGGGTGAAACAAAATGTCTTAAAATGGCAAGCAAATCTTTGAGAAAGTACAACCAGGGTGCTCCTTCAAGGTAGGGCTGGCTTTGGACATGTTGTCAAGCAAGAGGAGCCAATCCTTGGAAAAAGACATCAAGCTGAGAAGGGCAGAGGATTAGTGAGAGATGCATGTCCTCAAGGTGATGCACTGACACAGTGACTGCAATGGGCTCTGGAGCATGTCAGAGTGTGGGAGGACGTCACAGGACAAGGCAAGGTTCAGATCTGTTGTTCATAGGGTCAATTCCACAGCATCTAACAACAACAACAATCTGCCAGAGGCCTTTGTTCAGTTGAGATAGACATATAGGGATAACATGTAGCTGCAGATGTTGCACAAGAGGAAAAAAAACAATTTTGTCACAGATTTGTTTCCTTCATGCCTTTCTTCAGATAACTGAGAGGTCAGTCACAGGAAATAGTTTTCATCTGGGATGGGGAGGTGAGGATGGAAGAGTGGGAAGGTCAGATGGTGATGGGAGAGCAAACCAATTCAAAGGTTTCATATCAAGGATCATTCGGCTTCAGTGTTTTCTTCAGTGTAGTTGTTATTGTTGTTGAGTTAGAACCGACCGATAGCTGACCCTTCAGTGGGTTTTCAGAGGCAGTAAATTGCACAGGAGAAGATTGATCCTCTTTCTCCTGCAGAGCAGATGGTGGATTTGAACAGTGTACCTCTATGTTGGCAGCACAACTCCTTGCCACTAGGCCACCAGAGCTCCCTTTCAGTACAGTTGTGGATGGCATTTGGGGCCCAAGATGAAGTAGAAATTGTAGCAGTTACTTGAGTATTAGACAGATATCAAATCACACACTGGCCAGCATTTCAAGGCAGATAAAACCATCATAGGGTTTAAGATAAAGCAATAATGATGAAAATATCACTCCTGACTTTGATCAACATTAATCAATCCTGAATCTACAATCTTTTCATTATTCCATCTGAAGGCTATTACAATTAATAACATTTTCCACATCATCTTAAATACCTCACTGAATCACAAAACTGTATTTATTCACTTGTTTTATTAAGTTCCCTACTCTCCTGAGGTCCTGAATGAGATGACATCAAGGTAAGAATACAAGCTATCCTCAGGGAACACAATAGCTATTTTAACAAGTAGGCTATAATTAAAGACCATACAACAGGCTTTTAATTGCTTTTGGATTTAACAACATTGGAATGTATTAAAACTTGAACTGGAAAATAATCTTGGTGAAAAAAAAATCCAAGGTATACTTTTTAGAGAAAATCATACATAGAGTGCATGTGTAAGTCTTATGAGGAAATAGTGTGTTTCTTTTCAGAAGTACTGAAGATAAATCTTGAAATACATATATAACAAAGAAAGGAGTTAAGGTCTCAAGGAATTTCAGGGACTTTCAGACTTTAGGTCAGATCTTCTGACAAAGATCTTCATGGCCCTACTTCTCATTCTTCCCTTCCTGCCCTTATGCAAAGGCAACCCTGCACCAACCTTGCTGCTAATCAGAGCTCAAATTAGAGGACTGCTAATCGGAGATCACAATCTCTTCTTTCAGAGTTAAGAGGTGGAGATGCAGGAGTGTGACTCAGCTGGCTTCAGCTCCGTAGCCGACTAAGCCTACAGGCCTTCAGGAAATGAGTCCCCCAGGCCTGCATCTCCCTCTGTGGCAAACTGCCACCAGCTCTGTTTATCAACCTAGCACCAGAGAGCAGAATTTGTTGTTTGAAAAACATTCTATATGCAAGCTAAAGAATGTGATCTCCTAGGATTAAAAAGGTGAATTAGATACAATACCTGCCTTAAAAAGTTTAGGTTATCAAGAGAAAGAAACTATCATTAGAGTTCAGTGATGTGTGCTGTCAAAAACATCAAGAGGACAAAGGGAAAGTGAGGAAAACTCAGAAAGTGATGAGCTGATTGTGAATGTGGAACAGGAATGTGCAAGGTAGAAAAGGCCAAGAACAAACAATTTTTATAAAGTATGAACTCATTGGCCAAAACATTTTTTTTTTGCCAAAACATTTTAAAACATCACTGCTTCTGTGCAGCTTACATCTTCTCAAAGAGAAATAATTAAATAAACATGATAAATCACTAATATAGAATGTTAGGAGTTGAATCATGTTTAGGAAAGAGAGCAGGGAAAGGGGTAAAGACAATTTGGTGAAAGACCTCTGGCAGTTTTAAATGGTTGGGAACACTGAAGAGGAAGCCAGTCAGCCAGCCCTGAGGCTATCATAAAGATGAGCTTTCCAAGCTGAGGGACCAGACAGGGCCAAAGCAGGAGTGGCTACGGAATCAGAAGCAGAGTAAGCAAGGGGATTAATGAAAAAGAAATGAGAAGTGATAGGGTTTTACAGTTTGATAGGTTCACTATGAATGATGTGAAGAATAGACTGTGGACAGCTAAATTTGCCATAGGAAGGTCATTTCATTGGGGAATTCCAGTGAGAGATGGGAGCTCTGGTGGTGTAGCCCACAAGTTGTGCTCCTCCTGCCATTCAAATTCACCAGTGTCTCCACAGAAGAAAAATGAGCAGTCTCCTCCCACTGCCATTTACAGCCTTCAAAAACTGATGGAAAGTCACTATGAGTTGGAACCAATTTAATGGCAAATGAGGGGGTTTTTTTTGAATGAGAAATATGAGTTTAAAATCAGGGGCACTTGGTTTGTATGTAAATAGGCCTAAAAGCAGTCTTAACTCCACTTTGAAGTTGAGACATGAGTCTAGTGGATTATTAGAAGCTGCCTTTCCAAGTCCTTTTAGCTTGGTGCTGACTTGGGCCATCTACCTTAAGGACAAGAGTCCTTTTTCTTGAGACCTGGCCTGTGCAGGCTATCTAATCTATTCCCAGTCTTTGCCACTATAGAGAAATGGATGTAATGCTTGAGGGTTTTGAGATGCAGAATTAAGAGGTAAGTCTTTATAATGACCTCTGGAAATAGATGTGATTGAGGAAGAAGTTACCAGAAAAAGTGGCCCAGTCCTGTGTTCCCAGACCGCCCTGTAATAAAATGAATGGCATGTACCCTGAACCAATCATGTAACCCTATTATGGGATTTACTATTACCAAATTCTTGCTTCTAGCTATCCTGGTCCTAATTGCTTGGTCCTGATAGTCTTTCAGATGAATCTCAAAACTTTTATAGTTTAATGATCCAACACTCTAAGAATGAATCCTGCTGGGGAGAGGGGAGGGATGGGCGGGAAGAGAAGTGCAGCAATGAATGAATGGAAATCCAAATCTCTGTAAATGCTCATTAAAATTATTTAAGAAAAAAGTTTAGTAAAAGAAAAAAAATGAATCCTACTTTGTGGGACTGTTAAATGGGTATATCATGTCATGAATCTTAAAGGTGAGATGGTACAAAGCACTTTGAACATATAAACTGTGTGTGTGTGTGTGTGTATTCTGAAAATACAACTAAGTGTATTGAACTATTCTTTGAAATTAGAGAATACTGCTGAGTGAAAGAGAAATGTTTCTGAGAACAATGATGAGATGTAAAGAACAATGATTTTGTATGAAATGTGGACAGTTCCAGGTTTGTTACATGCCATCGAGTCAGAAAAGATTCATAGCTGACCCTTCAGCAGGTTTTCAAAGGCTGTATCTCACAAGGGGGTAGACTATCTTCTCCCAGAGCAGCTGGTGGAGCCAAACCACCTACCTGTGGGTTGGTTGCATAACTCCTTACTTCTGTTACGTGCCAGTCTCATAGCTGACCCTTCAGCGGGTTTTCAGAGACTGAAAATCACAAAGGAGATTGTCTTTCTCCCAAGGAGCAACTGGTGGATCCAAACCACCTGCCTTAAGGTTGAGAGTGGAATTCCTTACCCACTAGGCCACCAAAACTCCCAGTCCCATGTTGTTTAGGTGCCATCGAGTAGGGCTCATAGCAGATCTGAACTATTCTGTGCCAATCTCATCATCTGACATATTTGAGCCCATTGCTGTAGTCACTGTGTCAATCCATCTCTTTGAGGGTCATCTTCTTTCACTAGCCCTCCACCTTTCCAAACATGAAATCCCCTTTTAAGGAAGGGCCTGTCCTAACAACATGTTCCAAATATGTGAGATGAAGCTTTGCATCTTGCCTCAAACATCAAAGATGTTTGTTCTTTTGTCAGTCCATGGGATAGTCAGTACTCTTCTCCAACACTACAACTCAAAGGCATCAATTGTTCTGTCATCCTTATTCATTGGCCAGTTCTCAGATGCATAGCAAATGACTGAAGACCATGGCCTGAATCAGGTGCACCTTAAGTCTTTACAATGGCATTACTGCTCCTAAGTACTTTTGGAAAGAGAAGTGCTGTTAGTCAAGAGGTTAAGGATTCCAACCTGAAAGCACAGTTCCAATTCACCAGCTACTCTGTGGAAAAATGGGCAAACTCCTCTAGTGTGATTTACTGCCTTTGAATAACTGTTGGAGGGTCAAGTATGAGTTTGCTCCAACTTGACAGACAGTAACAAACCAGTCTCAGTGATCTTAAAATGATGAGAGTCCAGCAAAAAGGCTTTGCTGCTGTTTGCTGACATTTATGTTGAGGATCGTTATTTCATTAGGAATCATACTGTACTTGTATAACTGGCTTGAATTTTCGCCAATTTTCTCTCATGATGCTTATTACTAAATGAATACCTGTGGTTTTCCACATATATACTGAGAAAAAGATTAACACAAACTCACATACTCCACGCATGTTTTTACTGTAGTTTTTTTTACATGGAACTGATATTGCTTGCTGACATTAAGATTATACCCTATTTGCCAAAATCCTTCAATGGCTTTTTATTTACCATGCTAAAGATAAAGCCTAATCCTTAACATAAAGGCATAAAATGCACTTAATGATTTGTTTCCACTATCTCCTGCTTCATCAGTTAAAAAAAAAAGGTAAGGTTCTCACTTTAAAAACTAAAGCATATGTGACCCAACTTATGGCATTTCTAATCAGCTCACACATTTGTGAACATTAGAAAATTAGGCCAAAGAATTGATGCCTCTAAACTACGGCATTGCTAGGGTCAGTTGGGTTCCAACTCAAAGGCACACAGAAAAACCCAAAAAATGACGGTGTTGGTGAAGAATATTGACTATTATTGGCTTCTAGGAAAATGAACAAATCAATCTTGGAAGAAGTTAAGGCCACAGACTGCTCCTTAGAAGCAAAAATGGTGAGACTTAAGGTTCACATACTTTGGACATGTTAACAGGAGGGATTAGTCCCTGAAGAATGACATTATTCTTGGTAGAGGGTCAGAGAAAAAGGAAGACTCAATGGGATAAACTGACATTGACTTCAATGGGCTGAAATCCAGTAGTGACTGTGAGGACCAGGCAGACCGCTGCTGTACATGTGGCCACTGAGTTAGAACAGATGCAACTGCCCCTAACAAGAGTGCCCCTCTGCACTCAGTGACACACCCACACTCTAGGTCTTTCAGGACCTCCACTGCACCTACCCAGGATACCCTGGTCCATTTTCCTTATTTTTTTCTCCTGGTCCACTTTAGACATTATTTCCTCCCACATCCTTCCTTGAACCAACCTCTCAAATCTGGATTAGACTCTCTTAATACTTTCTACTTTCCTCATTATAGAACTTCTCATGTAATTTGAATACTTAATCTGTTTCATCAGACCACGCTCTGGGAAACAATAGTTTTGTTCATGGATACTCCTCTAGCATTAAGTGTAGCTTGGAATTTAGGAGATGTACAGTAAGTATCTTACTATACTGAAATGGCTAACACCTGGTACATGTAAGTTCAATCAGAGAAAAAGAACTTATAGTTTTCGGAGAGGACACAGGATTGTTCTTAAGTGCCAACGACCAGGACTCATCAAGACTTCTGAACAACTTCTAAACCTGGCTTATCAAGAGGGCAAAGAAGAGACAAACCTAATGAATCAAGCAGCCATTTCAAAGAGCCCACTACTATTTTAAACTCCTAAGAAAATTCCGTACATGCACTATTAGCCAAAGAAGAGATGCAAGGTGTGTTGTACAACTGAGGAGGAGGAAGTAGCAGTGAAGTGAGGAGTAAATGTTTATTTTGAGGACTTTCTGCTGTGATCACATGCTTAGGGGAAAAAAACCAAAACACACTATATATCACGGATCAATTAGATTACTAGTGCTAGCTTTTAAAGGTTATCTGGCCTTTAAATTTTTTTTGGTTGATTTTAGTACTCACATATTTTAATGTAGAGGCTCACAGAACATCATTATTATAGGAGCTACCACGTTCTCTTTTGCTATAAATTTTAAGTTACCCTACACTTAAAAAGGAGGTAGTTTCAGTTTCTGACCACCTGTGTTTACTATAGGTATGACTTCATCTTTCAGAACAGCAGTGGTTTCTGTCATAAGATTTTCTTACCTGCCCCTATTAGACTAAAGCAGCAGTATTATCTAAAAACTGTGGATACATTTGAGATTAAAGGACTAAAGGTTCAATATTATCACCATCACCATAATGTTTTTATAATAAATATGCAATAATCTTTCAGTTATCATGAGCTAGCACTGCTGGCATTGCTTTGGCTGAGTTTTAACTGGCTTGCGAACAACCGAATCACAAAATGGACAAAAGAGATGAAAAAAAAAGCTTCACCAAAGAATGCCAGATGGCCAGCAAACACATGGAAAATAGTCAAAATGGCAAGCTATTAGAGATGCAACTGAAAACAATGAGATATCTCATGCCATCAACAACAGCAAAGTTCAACAAGGCAGCAAACTAATGCTAGGGAGGATGCAGAGAGGGTGCCCATTAACAACTGAATGGACAGAGAAACTAGTATACATTCATAATGGAATACTATGCAGCACTGAAAAAACACTGAACTTACTCAGTGTGTATACATCTGGAAGACAGTGTTGTTGTTATGTGCCGTCGAGTCTCCTGCAACTCATAGCGACCCTATGTACAACAGCCCTAAACTCCGCTCTGTCCTGTGCCAATCGCACTGTCTCTGGCACTCCCATCCCAATTATCCCAGTCACTGAATCAATCCACCTCATAGAGGGCCTTCCCCTCCTGCGCTGTCCCTCTCCAAGGACCGGTCTCTCCTCACAACATGTCCAAAGTATGTTAGATGGAGCCTCAGAATCCTTGCCTCCAAGGAGCCACCCGGTTTAACCCTTTCCAGGACAAATCTGTTTGTTTTCCTAGCAGTCCATGGTATTCTCAATACTCATCTCCAGCACCACAGCTCAAAGGCATCAATTCTCCTTCTATCCTCCTTGGTCATTGTCCAACTCTCTGATGTATAACAAGTGATTGCAAAGACCACAGCCTGTATCAGATGCACCTTAGTCTCCAGAGAGACACCACTGCTCTTCAGCACTTTGGAGAGGTCCCTAACAGCAGACTTTCCCATGGCAATGCGCCTTTTAATTTCCTGGCTGCTGGTGCCAAGACTGTTGACTATGGAGCCAAGCAAACTAAAGCTGTGTACAATCTCAATCTCTTCACCATCCATCCTGATGCTGCCAATTGGTCCAGTGGTGAGAATTTTTGTCTTCTTGACATTGAGCCTCAATCCATAGTATGTTGAATAAAATATCTTAGTCAAAAGGGACAAATACTGCATAAGCTCAGTACTGTAATAATAGGATTGAGATAGGGTGGGGTGGCGGAGTAGAAGAGAATGGCTAGATAATGAACACTGGAGTGGAACTGATGAAAGGAAGGACAATTTGGAAGAAAAACACAATGAAAAATCATGTATATCATAATTAATATAGCCTTAAAAAAGGAACTGGGGAAAGGAGGGGAGAGGAAAGTGTGTATGAATGAAACCAATCTCTTTGTAAACCTTCACTTTAAAAAAAAACACAAAAACCCAACAAGAAAAACAGACGGAGCAGTTTCATTTTGCACACACAGACTTCCATGAGCCAGAACCGATTCAATGCAACTAACACTCTCTTTTGAGGGGAAATACTGCAAAATACACCAATATCTATAGATAGAACGTTTGTCAAAAGACTTTTTTTCGTGATTTTAGCAAACGGTCCAAATTCTATTACTGATATGATTTAAACTCCATCACTTTGGTACATGGTATTGCTATTACTTTTATTGTAGCAAATTCTACTTTTTGAAGGACCTTGCATCCTATTTTTCCTGGAAATAAAATTTAAATAATATAGACTCAAAGACAAGCATTTAGAGTTGCATTAATGTGTCAAAGCACAAAATATCCCAACTTACTGTTAGGAAAAACTGTGCCCTTCTACGTAGCATTAGAGAAAACAATGAATTTCATATTATCTATTTTATTGAGATATTAATCTTATCACACATGGTCCAAGAATAAACAAATAGTAAATGAAGTATAATCTGATGCATTCAAACATCATAGCCGATGATCCCACGCTTGCCTATGATCTCGCCGATATAAAACCACATGCACACTTCAGTGGCCACCAAAGTATTCAGCAGAGCTTCCTGGAAGAAAAAAAAAAAGAGCGTAAAATTCAAAACTACATATATTTTTCTTACATATAAAAATTATTCCTATCTAGGAGTAAGATGAAACAGAATCTAATGATATCCTTCAAACAAGAAAGCAGATTTAGTCAACATCAAGGATACTAATGTTAGTTTTGTTCACCTGCTAAGAATCTTTGAACTTTTAATTATGTATAACAAGTAGCCTAGAATGTATAAATTCTTTCAAAGTATTCTTTAAAGACTTGAACTGACTTAACTCTTTCATTATTAGTTTATTAAACACTCTATGAGCCCTGAAACAACACACATCATGGAAAACAGCTGACAAATTTAGACCAGTATTCGTATGATAAGACAGCTAAGGAAGGCAAACCCATGAAGTAACATTTCTGCCTGGCCAAAGAAAATTTGTTAAAAGATGAAGGGTTCTGTCTTTACTCTTAGATGCTATTTTTATTAATTTATGATCTGGCTCAACTCTTTCCAAGGATTCAGAAGATTACTCAGCTTCACAGTCCAGTGCTTTGTTGCTCTGAAGAGACAAAGTACAAATACAGCCCAGAAAGCAGTTTCACCCAAGCTAAATATGGATTTGATACTCCTGCTAAGAAACCAAACCAAACCAAACCAAACCAAACCAAACCAACAAAACCCAACCCAACCCAACCCAACAAAAGCAAGTATTAATTTTCTCCTTCAAATTAAGTATTACTGGAAGTTTTCTGGAAAAACAAAAAAAGTATCTTTTAAAGGACAGAGGTCCTAAAGGCAGCAAACATTTCGTTATCCTGGTTTTGTGTAACCTTTGTTTAGGCTAAGCAAGTAAATAAATATAAGACCCACAGTCTAATAGTTAAGGTCTTCATGTAAGAATAGAGATTTTATCTTCATGCAATTTTATTATCTCTTTTTATCATTTTATATGTTTGACCAGGTTTTGACTTTTTCCCTCCTTCCGTATGTGTTAGCTTCCTGAATTATGATAAAAGTCCAAAAGATCTTTGGCCAAATCAAGGTCATCCCAGGACTACAGATGAAAAACTACAGAACAAAAGTTAGCCACTCTATTTTAGTGGTATAGTCTGTAGGGAGTTGCACCAAAAAGTCACACTTCACTGGTGCTTTGAATCCACCAGCAGCTCAGGGGAAGAAAGAAATGTCCTCTCATGCAATTTATAGTCTTGGAAACACAATGGACGGTCAGCTACGATTCAACAGCAATGAGTTTGAATTTTCCAAGTTTGATCCAAAATAGTTAAGACTGGGGGAAATTTTCCTAGTAAAAAGATTTCATTTCTTTGGGATTATATGTCTACTAGGAAACTAAACCTGAGAGAAAACAGCCATTATTTCTACCCAGATGACAAAATCTGAAAGGTAAATATCTTAGAAGCAATCAAGATTCTTAATATGTTGGGCTCATTCTTACTGGAAAAATAATTATATAGTTACCTTAACTGTGAGCTGTTTGAAGCGACCAGTTTGAGCACTATTGACTATTTTTTTCAGGCTCTGAATAGCTGTAGGGATCTCAGCAGGGGTTGGAGGAACCAGCTCCACCTTGGCATAGTGCCAAAATGTGGCCAATCGAGGCTTCGAGTAAGTCACAGCAGCTGGAAGACAAAACAAAACAAAAAACCCAGGATGAACTCACTAGAGACCGAAAGAAGCAGATGTGTGGGCTGAACACAAATATTTATTCATGCATCA
This sequence comes from Elephantulus edwardii, assembly GCF_000299155.1. Lineage (NCBI taxonomy): Eukaryota > Metazoa > Chordata > Mammalia > Macroscelidea > Macroscelididae > Elephantulus > Elephantulus edwardii. The sequence goes on along the minus strand of NW_006399843.1, from coordinate 12,206,480 downwards.
CATTCATTCACTGCTTGTACCAAATGTGCATCCAGTGTGAAAAGTCAAAGCTGCTCCCCGGTAACAAGAGGCTTTTAAAGATGCAGAACACCTGTGTCACAGGGGAAGTTCAATCAGGCAGGAAGCCTATAAGCACATTCAATTATGCCAGGTCTTTGCTAGTGGCCAGCTAGTACTGTTACTTCATTTATGAATGGCAAATCCAGTTAACTGTAAAGTTACCAGAAGCTGGATAAAAAAGAAGAAAACAGCAGTCATTTAATTTTCTGGATGAAGAAATCAGGTAATTTGGAGGCAACAGGTGAAGAAGGAAGATACTATGTAAAATGGTATCTTTCAGATTAAAACTCGTCAAAATTTTGGCCACAAATCCAGAAGGAATTATACCAATTAGTATCCATTTTTTGTATACTCATTGATCTAGACTGGATTAAACCTTTCTTTAACAAAAGCACAGCTGCTCCTCCTTCAGGGATACAAAAATAATAAAAGTAAAGAACAAGATGGTTGTCAGAAGAGACTCTGAATATTGCACTAGAGCTCTGAGCAGCCAGAGCAAAGGGAAGAAATCAAGATATTAAGTAGCAGAACAGATGATTTCAAAGGGCAGCACGAGAATACAAAGTAAAGTATTATAATGAAATGTGCAAATATATGGAGTCAGAAAATCCAAAGGGCCGATCTCTCTTAAGTTTTCTTAAACTGAAGAACAAATTCAGGCCTCAAGATGCAATACTTAAGGATGCTTTGGGCAGAATACGAAATGATCCAGGAAGCATTTAAAGATGGAAAGAGTATACAGTCATTGTACCAAAAGGAATTGGCTGACACAGAAAAATTTCATAAAACAACATATGAGCAAGAGCCTTGTGGTGATGAAGTTCAAGTTGTTCTGAAAGAACTGGCAAAAAACAAGGCCCCAGATATTGATGGCACACAAATGGACATATTTCAACAAACAAACGCTGCCCAGGATGTGCTCACCAAGTCGTGCCAAGAAATCTGGAGGACAACCACCTGGTCAACACTCTGGAAGAGATCTATATTTGTTCCCATTCCAAAGAAAGGTGATGTGCTCACCAAGTTGTGCCAAAAAATCTGGAGGACAACCACCTGGTCAACTGGCTGGAAGAGATCTATATTTGTTCCCATGCCAAAGAAAGGTGACCTGACAGAGTGCTGAAATTATCAAACAATATCATTAATATCACATTCAAGCAAGATTCTGCTGAAGATTATCCAAAAACGAGTGGAGCAACACATCAACAGAGAAATTCCAGATGTGCAGGCTGTATTTAGAAGAGGCCGTGGAACTAGGGGTATTATGGGTCTTGGCAGAAAGCAGAAGAGTACCAGAGGAATGTCTATCTGTGTTTCATTGACTATGCAAAGGCATTTGACTGTGTGAATCACAATAAACTGTGGCTGACCCTGACAAGAATGGGAATCACGGTATACCTGTGCTTCTGTGAAACTTATACTTGGACCAGGAGGCAGTCATCAGAATTCAGCAAGGAACACAGCATGGTTCAAAACTGGGAAAGGTGTATGCCACGTGTCCTCTCTCCATATCTTTTCAATCTATATGCAAAACAGATTATCCAGGAGGCTGGGCTCTGAGGAGAAATGTGGTATCAGGACTGGAGGAAGACTCATCAACAACCATGGCACAACCCAGCTTGCTGAAACTGAGGACCTAAAGTGCTTGCTGCAGAGTATTGTTGAAAAACAGGTTAGCCAAAGTTCTTGATGCTTTTTGTTACTCATCATATTTGGCTATTTTATTACTTGTTGATTTATGATATAGTCCCTGGGTGGTGCAAGGTGCAAAGTTAAAATTCAGGACTACTCACCCAAATGCTGATGGTTTGAACTCAACCTGAGGTGGAGGAAAAGACAGGCCTGCTAACCTGCTTCTGAGAAGTCAGAGCCTAAAAAATCCTACGGAGCAGTTCTACATACACAGGCTGCATAGTTGGAAAACTCTCAGTGGCAACTAACGATAGATTTATTATACAACAACAGGCTCTGGAATCATATATCTTTAAGCACATCTAAAGCGCTAAAAGACAGCTCTATATCTGTGTGATTGCTGTTGTTAGGTGCCACCGAGTATGATTTATAAAGACCCTAAAAACAATGGATCTGAACTGTCCTATCCTGTGACATCCTCACACTTGTGGACACACTGGAGCCCACTGCAGCAGTCTCTGTGTCAATCCACCTGGGTGAGGGTTATCTTCTCTTTTCCCAACTTTCCACCTTCCCAAGTATGATTGTCCCCTCCAAGAAACAGCCTCTCCTAGCAACATGCCCAAAGTATGTGAGATGAAGCTTTATCATCTTTGCCTCCAAAGAGCACGAGACTCGTACTTTCTTCAAGACACATTTGTTTGTCTGGCAGTCTATGGGATATTCCATACTCTTCTCCAATACCACAGCCTGAAGGCATCAATTTTTCTTTTGTCATCCTTATTTCTGTCTATCAGATGCATAACAAGTGACTGGAAAGACCACGGCGACATACTACATACTACATATCAAAAGGATAGAACTGACAACCTGAAAGTACTCCGAATAGCCAATGCTGGGACAATGGAGTAATTAGAGCAAGGAAATAAGTAGCATAGTTTTGGATGCATGAAGTATGAAATAAATGCACATGACTCTACAATAAATGACTACATAAATGAGAAAGACAAAATTTTTTTGGGGGGGAAGAATTTACAAACACACATCCATACATAAGATACAATTGTTGTTGTTATGTTGTTATGTGCCGTCGAGTCGTTTCCGACTCATAGCGACCCTATGCACAACAGCCCTAAACCCTGCTCTATCCTGCGCCAACCGCACC
>NW_006399843.1:12197142-12201706 GCF_000299155.1 Elephantulus edwardii | reverse complement strand
GACTGGAAGAGATCTATATTTGTTCCCATTCCAAAGAAAGGTGACCCAACTGAGTGTGGAAACTACAGAACAGTGTCATTGATTTCACATGCAAGCAAGAGTCTGCTGAAGATCATCCAAAAACGATTAGAACAGCACATCAGCAGAGAACTGCCAGAAGTCCAGAGAACTGAGATACAATTACAGTCAAGAAACCTAGCAAGGCACCCTTGACCAAGTGATGAAGGTTAACATTACAGTTATATCATCGGGATATCCTGTAACTCATATGATAAAAGGACATTTCACTTCTGTGGTATTTTTTTCAAAAACGCTTAGCTCCTGTTTAGTCTCAAGAAAAGCCAGAAAAATTCAGATTGGGGAACACTTTGCTGTCTCTGATTTTTCAACACAGTACCACAGAGTTCATTCTTACTCACCTATAACACCAACAATGAGAGACCTGGCTCCCATCATTCATTAATTATATTTTGTTCATTCCCTGTATACTTGTATCAACTCAATCTCACTGCCATGAAATTAGAATTTCTGTTTCACAGCTGTCCCTCTACTGGGTTTCTGAAGCTGCAGCCTGCATTGGAGAAAACTGCTCGTCTTCCTCTCAAGGAGCTGCAAGTGTATTTGAGCTTCCAGAGAGGTACAATGTAGTGCTCACGTTAGCCCTGAAACTGCTCTGGGCTAGGCCAGTGGCATTTTCAAATTCTTAAACCTGTACCTCAAAGAAAAAAAATTTACCATTAAGCTTGAGGCAGTATTCTTCAAGTCTGAGAAAGATACAAAAACAAGCAAAGACTAGAAAACTGTGACAGCCCAGAGGAGACTGGTATCTAAATTCAATGTGGTACTCGGGATCAGATCCTGGAACAGAAAGAAATGAAGGAAAACATTGGAAAATCAAATAGTTTTGAAGTTAATTAGTAGAGCGTGGGGTGGGTGAGTAAAATTTGAACTCCCTGTCTGGGAAATTCTGATGTAAAAAATTACATATTTCTATAGCCTTCTTCGTCTTCCAGAACTAACAGATATAATGATTTTTTTAATTAGGTATTTAATGATAGAGTTGTGTTATTAAGCAAAATATATTTCCACTCCATTAACACGATGGCCACAATGCACCCTCATTTTTACAATAATAATTACTCACACTGTAAAGGAAGGGTTTATATAACACACTCCACTAAAAAAATTCTTTCAGTATTACTTTTCTTTTTTTGGTATTACCGTTCAAACTGGTTCTCAATTTCCCAACATACACTGTTTAAAAGATAACAGAGTAGAGATTTATTCAGTAACAACACCAGAGAGGGCCGTTTACATACACTGTTCTGTATCCCTTTTCGTGCTTAGTGTGGCTGGTTCATAAAAGCGATTCCCAGGAGAATTCTTCTGGGATTAAAGCATGACAAGCAGAACAGAGATCCGGAACAGAAGAGGTGGGCAGAGTAGGAAGTAAAGTGAACATTTAAAAAGTCACTCCCCGCGCCAGCCCCGGAATAAAGACCCCTGTGGATCTCTAAATACTTCAAAGCACATCCGACAATCACATAAAGTTGAATTCAAGGGGTCACACATTGATCTCATCTTTCTCCTCGCTTTCCTAACAGGGTCAAACCCTCCAGTTACCCACTGCAAAAGCCGCCGGGGACACAACGGAGGTAGCTGCTGGACAAATGCTTCTCACCGTCGGGGTCAGCAGGAAGGAACTCGTAAGCTGTATAACGAACTCAAGCTGAGGTCCTGGCACACAGACGCTAGTAAAAAGGTCGGAAGCCTGTGTCCTGGCCCTCCATATTCAGGTCGTCCCCTGGGTCCACGCACACCCTCGGTCCATCACAGCCCCCCTCTTATCCTAGGGCCCTCCGCCTCGCCTCCTCGTCTGCCTGGACCTGCCTCGACATGCTGACAGCTCGCTCACCGTTTACCATCCCCGGAGCCTTCTCCACCAGGTTACGGACAAATTGGGCCATGATTCCAGGACCCCAAACCCGAAGCCCGTAGCAGCCGGCTGAATGTCACCTCCGGGAGGACCCTGCCACAGGACCCCGTCCAACTTCCAAGGTCAGGCCTCCTCTTTCTGTGCCAGTCCAAGATATTTCAGTTTCTGACTCTCTTTTCGGGATTCAGTCGGTCTTTTTTCCCCTTAAGTACAAGGAGAGAAGGTGGATATGAGAAAATGAGATCAGTGAGTACGTGAAGATCGATGGAGTTCCATGGAGAAACAGGCATTTCTTAGGACAGCCCCGCCTGGAGGCCCAGAAGACTGGCGCGGCGAGACAAGCAATGCGCCTGCGCGGGATGCTGCGCGCGCTTTCCCTGGCACAGGGGGTCAGATGTGGAGGTGCAGCGCCGGGATTTTCTAATTAGAACCACTGTTCCACAGAATTAGAGAAAGTCTGCGGCGACACATGTAGTGAGGAGTAGAGCCGACACGCGCAACTTCTTACTTGACTCACTTAATTCCTTAACTGATTTTTTTGGACCCTCTCTTCCCTTTTCCCCTCTCATTGCAAGCCAGTTTCCCTGATCAACCTCAAGGAGTTAAACAACTGTGAGAGACAAAATAGCATTTATTGAGAATCCCTACTATTCTAAGAATTTTGAAATTTAGGGAAAGCCGGTAGGCTCTGGTGGGAATTGCGCTGTTAACCTAAAGGTGTTCTGGCGGTTCGAACCCACCAGCTGTTCGACCTGAGCAAAATCTCTTTCCACGTGATATACAAGTTTCCCCAAACCTGCCGGAAGGTCAGCTATGAGTGAGTGACTATGCTAAGTACTTAGAAATATTAGGAAATCCTGCTAGATTCTGTCTCCTTTGAGACTGGGATTGGTAAGTGGTATGTTCCGGGCCATAATGACCGCTGAAATCTGAAAAAGCGTCAGTTTCAGTAGGCATGGTCCTGAAATGGGAAGACCTAGTGGAGCTGTCTGGGTGTAAAAAAGCAGCCATATACTATCTCAACTGAAAGTTTAAGCATTAATGATAGAAACGATGTAGAAAACTACTGAGTAAACAAAAGCCCTGTAGCCTCGAGCATCCTGAGAAGTAAAACTGACTGGTAAAATGATTAAACGTAGGAAAAAGTTTAGGATCCAAGAAAAGCATTTCTGTGAAGAAATGATTCACCTGCCTGAAATACTGCAGAGAAGTCAAGGATGGGAAAGCTAATTTAGAAATACGGACCTTTTTTTTCCTTTCCCCCCCTTTTTTTAATTAGCTAGAACTGTGTGAAGAAGCCTTGGTGGTGGTATAGGCTGAGCAATGGGATGGTAATGAAAGGTCGTAAGTTTGAACTCACCAGCCACTCTAGAGGAGAAAGAGAAGCACTGTGTTCCTGTAAGATCTGTAGGAACCCTATCCTAAGAAACCCCATGGGGCAGTCTATTTTGTAGGGTGTTGAGTTAGGACTGACTCCCAGCAGTGAGTTTGGGCAGGCTTTTTTGTTTGTTTGTTTTGTTTTGATTTTTAAGAGTAATAGGATAGAAGCCAGAGTGAATAGATGGATCAAAGAAAGAAATACGGTTTTGAAGGGATATTTTAAAGGGGAAGTGGAATAGAGAGGCACTTTGGTGGTGCAGGGCTTAAGCTTTCAGCTGCTATTTGAAAGGTTAGTGGCTTGAACCTACCAACTGCTCATCTGGAGAATAAATAGACCGACCCTTGGAAACTGCCCCACAGGGTTGCTCTGAGTTAAAATTGATGACAGTGGGTTAGGTTTTTGGTTTGAACTGGAAGTTAAGAGAGAGAAATTATAAAGAAGCAAAGAAGATGGAGGATTAGTTTTGGGATGGAGAGACCTTTTCTCTAGACAGAATAACAACAGAAGTTTGAAAGTGAAGATTCTGAAGATCTCTATCTTCTCAGTGAAGCAGAAGCCAAGGTCATCTGAGTGTGAAGGGTAAGTGGAAGAGTAGGGAAGAACTGGAAGAATGGAATTAAAGTTTGGAGTAACTGGAGAAATAAGAACACACAGAAGGGTTTTATTAGAGACCAGGTTTGTGGTCACATCACTGTAAAGATTGCCATTTTTCTTCATCAGTGGCCTGTCCCTTGGGTATTGGATTGGGTTTATTTAGCTGACACCTTGAATGGCAAAGGTCATAGACACAAAGAACAGAAAGCAGAACATGATGTTATTAGAGCTGTCGATTTGGCTCTTACTCATATCACCCATATATGTTTTTGTTGTTATGTGCCATTGAGTGGCCAGCAACTCAAAGTGACTCTATATACAATAGCTCTGCAGCCTGCCCTGTCCTGAGCCAGTTTCACTGACTCAAACTCACCTACCCCATTGCCCTAGTTATTTTATCAATCCATTTTATCCGAGGTTTTCCTCTCCTGCGTTGTCCCTCCACCCTTCCAAGCATGATGGCCTTCTCCAAGACTGGTCCCTCCTGGCCATGTGCCCAAAGTATGTAAGATGGAGCTTCAAAATCCGACTCCAAGAAATCTAGAGGACAACTACCTGGCCAACTGACTGAAGAGATCCATATTTATTCCCATTCCAAAAAAGGATGACCCAACATTGTAGAAATTATTGTACAATATCACTCATCACACAAA
>NW_006399843.1:12151134-12193031 GCF_000299155.1 Elephantulus edwardii | reverse complement strand
GGCACATAACAACAATGTTCCTTTTATACAGTTCTGTCTTCTGTTTTAATGCCGTGTATATTATTTATCCCTTTTTTTAGTTTTCCCCAAACCTGCCTGTCAGTCCTGTTCTGTAACAGTGGCATTATGCAGTATTTTTCTTTTTGTGACTGAGAGATTTCACTCAGCATAATGTCCTCCATGGTCACTCATTTTGTTATTTCATGAGTTGTTTTTCGGTGCTGCATAATATACCAGTTTATCCATTCGTTTGTTAATGGGCACTTTCTGACTCTTTGCTATTGTAAACAAAGCAACAATAGACAAGGGTGTGCAGATCCTGTCCATTTCCAATCATGATGTGCTTCTTCAGGAACTGGCACCTCCTGATAACATGCTCAGATTATGTGAGGTCTTGCCATCCTTGTTTCAAAGCGGCATTCCTGCTGCACTTCTTTCAAGGCACATTATTTGTTCTTTTGGCAGTCCATGATATATGTTCAGTATTTTTTGCCAACAGGGTTCAAAGGCATCAATTCTTTATTCACTGACATATGAAGCAACTGGAAAAATCATGAGTCAGGCCCATCTTAGTGACATCTTTGCTAATACTTTAAAAAGGTGCTTGGTAGCAGATTAGCAACATGTAGTCTGAACATAATAGTAAATGATTAAAATGAAAGATTTGGGATTTAGGCTAAAGAAGTCAAAAGGGAACTGATGAGAATAAAACCCCAATACCATGAGGTTCATCCTCATAATTAACTGCAGGGCCACCTCCAACATTCTAGTAAGGCAGGTTAGAACTGTCATCATACCTATTTTGTACTATAGGCTGTCTCAGCAACATAAACCAGTTCTCAAGTCCGTCTTTAAGTTGAATTTGTAGGTTAGGAACGGTTAGAAAAAGTTCCTACCTAATATCAGACCAATGTTTGTCTTCTTGTTAGGTGCTGTTAAGTACAACCCTGTGAAGAGATTTGAACTCTGTTCTATTCTGTGCCATTCTCACAGTCTCTGACACACTCAAGCCCACTGATGGAGTCACTGTCAAGCCACCAGGTTGAGAGTCTCTCCTTCGCCATCCCTCCACTTTTCCAAGCCTGATGTACCTCTCCAAGGAATTGCCTTGTCTTGGTAAATAGTATAAAAAAATTTAAGAAACACTTCCAGAAACTCTTAAGATTTGACACACTACATTGTTTTGATATGTAACAAAGTAGACCTTGTTTTTATGAATATTATGTGCTTCAGTTTTTTATTAGGCTTTACTGGCATTGAGTAATTATAGGAACCTAGGAGCCTATGTTTTCCCCCCAAAGAGTGTCTTTTTTTAAATGGATACCTGAAACTACCATTAGCTTCTATACATATATACTGGAAGAAGCGATAACAAAGGTGGTTAAGTCAGGAGTTCATTTATTAAATACAAGTTTTGAATAAACATACCCAGGCAAGTTTGACAAGTAACCTTCCTGGAATGTTTCAAAATACAGTTATATTTATCAAGTTTTATTTCAATCAACTCTTTTGTTTTTCATTCTGTTTCTTAGTTCCTTTCCTGTTTAGCAGTTACAGCATGTCTTATTTCCTCACAGGGCATCAACAGTGCGGCATCAGCCTCTGGTTTGTAAAGGCACCCAGTAGACTTTTGCTCTGTGTTACGGCTGCTTAGCAACCAGCATCAAATAAGGAAGCTTTTGTAGAGTGTGATACCAAATAGCAACTGGCATCTTCACCTGCACCATTAGAACTTTTTCCTTCTGTTTTCACTTATTAAAAAAGTATATTAAAAGACTAACTCGGATGGTTTGAGAAAACTTAATTACCAAGTTTAATATTACCCACCTGGTAAATTATGAATTATACTACAGCCAATTTGAGAGCCTTCATTTTCCTGTCATAATCACTCCAGCATAGCCAACACGTAAGAACCCTAGATGTGTCAGAAAATCCACTCTAATAGTTTTAGAGTTACTTCTGAGGTCCATATATTAAAACTTCTTTAAGCTTCCATGTGTGTAAATGTGCTATGCTATACCAAAATGAGAATTTAAAGTTGAAATTTTTGGGATGATCTTAATTACTTCGCAGCTAGAAAGAAAAAAGGCACAGAAGACACTTGGTTTCATAAGCTACACACTTGCCTTTGTGATGAATTGAAAGATGTTTAGCAGCATTAATGATGCCATAGCCATTCAGAGAAAGTTTCAGGAAAAGAGCTTTGGAAAAAGCAAAACAAAACAAAAACAAAACCCCAACACCTTGCCAGAAAACGCTTACAATCTAAAGACTAAACATGGAATACAAAGATACTAGAGGCACTAGAAGGCAACTGAAAACAGCTGCCTTCTGAGGTTTTGTGCCCATATTTTCCTCCTGCAAACTGGTCTCTTACCCCCTCAAGCCCACCCCACCATTTTTTTGTTAAATGAAAATAATCTATTAAATTGATTTTGGAAGATAAATTCAAGTAGAGAGCAGCCTATTTTACACAGTTCATTCTCAGAGAGAAAAAGGAGGAAAATAAATAGGAAATGAAGCACATTTTAAGGAAACAAACCCTGTCAATCCACACATTAAAGACCCAGGGAGCACAATGAATTACTACGATCTTATATTCTGGCATTTGTAAAAGGGGCTGAGACTTCCCATTTTAACCACAGCAAACAGGCAGAATCTCCTTTCTACCTAGTGTTAGGTGCCTGCTCTGATTTGAGGTTTCATAGCTGATACTGTCAAAACACACCAAGGATTGCTTATGGCAATTTGCATTGGGATATCATAAAACTCCCGTCTTGTTTAAAAGAGGCCAGGGTCAACAATAATGTCCTTTAATGATGCAATGATATTACTCTTGTATCTTCTGGCTTAGAGGGATAGTGACATGAAGTTCCGAGGGGATTGCCTCTCTCTCTCTCTCAGCATAGTAAACTGGAAAACTAAGGGAGCTCAAGCTCAGCTCCTAAAAGTTGGGCCCATCACCTAATAGCTACACATGGCAACATGGTTATTTAAAATGACTTTGCAGACAAGGCTGTGCCCGAATTTCTACTTTTGTTAAATGATGACCTAACTCAGTTAAAAGCAATTCTTGGGAGTTAGGTCACAAGACCAAACACATATTAACTATATATATTTATAATCTCAGAATTTTACTTATCTAGAATGTGTGCATTAATAAGCATGGCTCACACACTGAATACATTTATCATGTAGGAGACACTATACTGTGGTACAGTTTATATTAGATCAATATAAAAAAAGCAGATAGTGTATATATAACATATATACTGAGATAGAATGTTGACATTAGTGTCTTAAAATTACATTCTTCATGGTTACAGTTTCTTGCTGGACTTACTTAGGCCTACTATTTGCAGGAATAGACCATCACAGGAGAAAAAGGGGCCAACAGCTTATATTCATCCTTCACCTCAACCTTTTCTGAAAAAAGAGTCAAAACTTCAAGTCTGCCCTACTAATCCTCACAAAAACATTGTAGAGAGGGCTGAGTTTCAACAGGGACAACCCCAAAGGAGAGTGCTTTGAGACAGTATCTTTCAGTTACAAGATCATAAAAAAATTAAGTGCTCCCAACAGAAATTACATAAAATTCCCTTTTCCTTACCTCAATCTTGTCCATAATTTTATTTAAAAAAAAATCTACACAAACATGTGCTTTCATGTGAAAACTTATTATGTAACATTACAGAACTGTAACAAGGAAAAGGGCCGAAGCCCACCCAGGAGCCCTAGGAAACACCTTGGTAACATAGGTCTTTTTGATGATATTGGCCGTCACTGTAACATCATGTATTTTAAAGCAGTGCTCACAAGTCTGAGCAGCATTGGAAAAGAAAAAGTATTAAGGTTTAAAAAAAAAGTTCAGTAGTTGAATTTAATGCAGATTAAACTGGTAGGAAAAAGAAAGAACAGGAAGAGAGAACAAATGCTAAAACTGAGTGATGATTTCTAAACAGGTGATGCTGAAGTGCAATTTTCTGCAAGCCAGGGGAACACTGTAATTTGCGTAATTTGCATATGAGGAGTTCTTTAATTTGGTAAAGGTTACAAAAAGAAGAACTGAACCAGAAAGAGAGAAACCACAACCATCATTTATCTACACTCAGGGGTTGGTTTTGGTTTGTTTAGTTCACAGTTATCTATTCAAGGTGCTCCTTTTGCTGCTGTTTCCTCTCTGCAAGCCACCGCTGGATTTTTTCTTTCAGTTCTGTGTTTGGCCGGATCTGGTCCATGGTGAGAGGACTACGATTAAAGGGATCTGTTTGGTCACTGGGACAAAAGACAGAAAGGGAAATGTGGTTATTTCTATAAATTCCATTAAAACGAGAATCTAAAAGCAGAATATCCAGACATCTCCCTTGGAGGCTGAAGCTAGAGTGACTAGTGAGCATGGGGTCCAAAAGAATCAAATGGAGAAAGAGGGTTTCAAGAGGCTTCTACCTTCTTTTTAAAGACTAGATTCTTTAGCTACTTTCTCTCAGCCTCTAAACAAAAGTTACCTCAATATCATTTGAATTCGGTGGGTTAAAAAAAAACACTATTCTAAAAAAACAACAACAACAACAACACACACACACACACACACACACACACACACACACACACACACACACAAACACACTATTCTGTCACCAAGGCATGGAGACCTTTGTACATTGACTCATGTTAGTGTGGAGCTGTTAGTGGTTTTTAAAGTAAGATTCTTGAAACATAAGAAGGTATCTGAATGATAATGTCTGATAGAAACTGGGCTAACTCTAGAAATTATGGGTCTTGTTGGTGTGCACTGTCAAATTGGAACTGATCCATAACTGACCCTCCTGTGGGTTTTTAGAGGCAGTAAACTGCACAGGAAGGGAAGGGAATGCCCATCTTTCTTCCGTGGAGTAACTGGAGGATTTGAACTGCACATCTCTGCAATGACAGCTCAATTCCTTACCGCTAGTCCACCAGGCTCTTTGATACCCTTCAAACCTGGAAATTAATCCACCTCAACCTATACATTATTTCAGCCAAATAATACAAAAGTTACAAAGTGAACAATAACACCTTTAAGGAATGTACATCTCAGAACAATTAAAACAGAAACCAGGAAAGCAGCATTTACCAAATAATAAAGCTCAGGTATCAGAAAGGGGCAGGCAAGGAGGAATAGGAAGGAAGTGGAAATAGTACTGTTACAGTGAAGGAACTAATTAATGCTATGAAACAAAATGTGTGTAACTTATTGAATGGAAAAATTAACTTGCTCTATAAAATTTCCAGGGAGCTTTGATGGCCCAGGGGGTCAGGAGTTGCACTGTTAACCCAAGGCAGGGTGGTGTGAATCCATGATCTACTTTGAGAGAGAAGGATGGTCAATCTCCTTACATGCAATTTAGAGCCTCTGAAAACCTGGGAGGGTCGGCTGTTAGTTGAATCTGACTTGAGAGTGATGAATTTGAGGTGTGGGTTCCCCCCACCCAAGTAGAAGACAGTATGTTTCAGAAGAAAAAGCAGTCTCTGTACCTAAATTAAATAAAAATACTTGGTATATCTTACTATGAAATATACAATCCAGTGCAATTGAAAGCGTCTGAAACCCTGCTGAAAGGTCAGCTAGGAGCCTGCTCGGACTGGACGGTGCATAACTACATCATAAACTGTTATCCAAATGACAATATTTAAAAAAAAATCTCATTGATCTATTCTCTGGTCTCTAACCAAAGAATAGATTGATTTTGTTAGCTGACTGCTATAGTCACAGATTAAAAAAATTCAGTGGAAAAGCCCTGGTAGTGCAGTAGCTAAGCATTCAGCTGTGATATTAAGGTCTAGGGTTTAAGCCCACCAGCTCTCTGCTGGAGGATGTGGCATTCTGCTTTAGAAATTGCATGCAGCCTTAGAAACCCTCTGGGTGGGCAGTTCTATCTTGCCCTTTCTGGTTGCTATGAGTCAGAGTCAACTCAACAAAAATGATTTTCGTTCTTTTTTGAAGGGCAGGAAGAAAAGGTTCAGAACATATTTTAAAGGTTTTATATGCTTTTCCCTGTATCCTGAAGCCACTATAAAATAAAAATTTTCACTGGCACTTTGGAAAAAGACATACCAACTAGCACAGTGCCATGCAGAATGTACAGTCTTTCCTTTAGGGCCAGTATGACACAGAATTGATTTCATGGTAGATTTGTTATATGCTGTCAACTATGAATCATAGTGACCCTATGAACAACAAATCTTAACCTTGCCTTGTCCTATGCCCTTCTCACAATCTCCAACATGCTTGGGCTCATTCTTACTGTATCTATCTTGTTGAGAATTTGCGTCTTTTTTTCTGACCCTTCACCTTTCCCAGCCAATGAAATAATGTCTTTCCCAAAGACTGGTCTCACCTGAAAACATGTACAAAGTATGTGAGATGAAGTTTCATCATCCCTGTTGACATTGGGTTATACAGTTTAATTTTATATAGGCAGATTCTCTGAAAACTCATGTTAACTTAATATTGCCCTTAAAAAGGTTAAGAGGCTGTTTACGTAGCTCATAGTATAATTTGTTATTTCCACTTCTGTCTTAGAATTTATAGTATCTTCAGCTGCACTGTATACATCATAAAGTTGGACAATGAGTAAAGAAGACAGAAGAATTGATGCCTCTGAGCTGTGTTGACAAATTGTCAAAAGAACATAATAAGTCTGTCTTGGAAGAAGTGAAGCCAGAATCATTTAAAAGCAAGGATAGCATGTTATCACGAGGGGCAAGTTCTTAGAAAAGACTTCATGATGGGTGGAGGTTCAGAGAAAGAGGAAGACCCTCAACAAGATGACTGACAGAGTGACTCAAACAATGGGCTCGGGTATGCTGGGAGATTGTGAGGATGGCACAGCAGAGGGCAAGATTCTCATATGTCGTCCACAGGGTTGCTATGAGTTATGGATGACTCCATGGAATCTAACAACACCATCACCAACAAAACAACTATTCTGTCTTCCTCAAGGTATCAGGGGCAGGCAGATGCTCAAAGAGAAGACAGGCTAGGGAAAGTTCATGGTTGCCACCAACGAGTAAAATAGTAGCAACAAAATAGTAGCCTTGATGACAACTATAGAGTAGAATCCAAATTTGAAAAACAAGCACAACGAAAAAACAAACCTTGTCTTCAAAATGTTTATAATTAAAAATAAAACTTGATTCCAAGTTAATTCTTGGTAGATATATTTTGATATATGTAAGATAGAAATTAATTTTATAATTTTTTTAAAGAAGTTATTTTAGAACTAGCATTTATCAACAGGATGTTGTTTTGGTTGTTTAAATCCTCAACAATCAAATAATCTATCTTTATTCTGGCTATCAATGAATCAACTATGTGGGGCATCTAATGGGTGAACAGAATTGTATGAGGTGGCAGAATAAAAAGAGATGACACCAAACATACAGATTCGTGTCCCCAAAGCTGTTATTTTAGGATCAGCACACCTGAGCAAATGCCTGGCAATGGTGGACCGATCCACAGTGACTCTGGAAGATGGAAGCACCACAGGGTCAGACATGAGTGTGCTCATGATGGGATCCAGGAACTCGTCACAGGCATCAGCGTATGTCTCCTCTTCCTGTTGCTGGAGGTCTGCAAGAGACTAAGCACAAAACACTTAGTAGTTAAGGTGAATTTTCAGTGCACATTAGGTCAGAAGGCCCAGTGATTACACCTTAATGTCTATTGTGAACAATGTTACATCCAGTCTTTTTTTCTCTAAAACAAGTTAAGATGATGTAAGAGATGGTGAGGCTAGTGCAGGATTGGGCAGGCAGCTGCTTGCAGTCCTGACTGGGGACTCTTGCTGTTAAGCTGATTCTGACGCCTAGAGATCCTATGAACAAGGGATCTGAAGCCTGCCTTATCCTGTGCCATCTTCACCGTCTCTTGACGAATTGAGCCCACTGTTGCTGTGCTGATTGGAAATGTGTTAGCAGACAAAGAAGGGTACTACCATACAATATCCTTTTGATAACAATTCTGTTGTAAATGCTCTAATTCAAAAGGGCTGGAGGAGTGCATAAATTATGACAGCATCCACTTTAGTCTAGGTATGAAAAGCAGCTTCTGGTTTTAGGTACATAAATCTCAACAGCAGCCAAACTTACATATGGAAATAGGACTGTCAACAGGCATTAAATAAGTGTTAAAATTTAAACCGTGCTTTTAACATCAGATTCTTTCACCACTGTAGTTCCTCAGGGATCCATCGTTCTCTAAACAAAGAGAAATTCCAACTGGATAAACAGCTAACTTCAGTGAAGGCAAGACTGAATGAAGAAGGAAGTTTTCTCATTAGACTTCTGTAACATGATTTTTCTTTCTAACTAAAATGGAGCTCTGAAATATTCAAATCAAACACTGAATATAACAGTGTTTTAATCATTTATTCCAGTAAGTCAATCACAATATACAAAGAAAATAAAAAAATAAATCAGTGACACAAACTACTGATCCTAAATTCTATAAACAGTTTTTCTGCAATAAAAGAAATCTGAAACAGAGATACAAATCCACTGTTAACAAGGCAAAAATGTTTTCATAAAAACATCCTTTGTAAATGTGTGCATTCTCCTCTTCTGAAAGAATATCTAATTAATTTTGTTTTTATCTTCATGTCAAATACGCCAACACTAGGAAGAATATGGTAGTTTTATTCCTGACTGGGAGTTATGGTGGTGCAGCCTGTAGTGAACCGCACTGCCAACCCAGAGGCCATGCATCTCCAGGAGACAGCCAGAGCAGAAGATAGGCAGTCTCTCCTTTGCAGTCTTGGAGACCCAACCAACTCATTAGGAAGAACCACCTTTAACTTCTCAGGGCAATCAAAGCTTTCCTGTTCTTCAGTTCTCCCCAATACACAAACGTGCACACAGCCCTCCCCCCCAAAAAAAACCCCTCACTGAACTGACAATTATTTTTATTTCTCATGGAAGCAAACACCTTTTCCTTTTCCTCACCTTGATTCTTTCTGCCAAATTGCTGAAAGCTACAATCATATTCCCAGGCTTATTTATTTTCTTCAGGACTCGGACTGTCTGTGCAAAGAGGGTCGGGGAATAGGAACGTCCATCCTTGGGCACAGTGGCACAGAAATTCTCCTCATCCCTGGAAGACCAGTATCAGAAAGAAATGGCATCAGAGGCTAGGTTAAACAGGGAAAGAGCAAATGGGTTGTGGACAAAGTTCTTCATTACTTGTGAACCATGAATACTCTTTGGAGACTGAAGTACTTCTAATTTTCTAAGAAGGAAGCCTATTAGTATCCTGTGTCATTAAAACCAAACAGTGGTATAACTATTCATGTTAATCCTGGCATAGGCCAGGGCAGAATGTCTGGAATTCTAAACAATGTTGAACCCAAATTATACATAATTTCATTATTTTAAAACTAAAGATCTCCCTACTCAATGAATGAAACAACATACCATTAAAGGGAATTCTATCTCTTAAAAAACAACAACAACAAACCACCAAACTAAAGATCTGTCCATTAGCCAACTAGAAATGAAAGATTTCCCCTCTATTTCCTTAAAATTACCAACTAGTTGTTCCATCATTAAACCCCTAAATTAAAACATTAACATTCCCTCTGGCTTGCCCAATTCAATCTTAGGTACCCAAGATTTAAGTAGATGGTGCAGATATCTGAAACGAGCTGCTGGGGCTTGAAGTCAAATTCACTGAAGTCTTTGACTTTTAAGGCCCCCATCTTGGGGCCAACCAGGTGCTGCAGAAAGTAGTTCAACATGGAGATGATGCGCTCAGCCAAGAAGGGGTGCACAAAGAGGGACTTGATCTCTGTGGGGAAAAAAACCAAAAGTCTCTGAAATCTCAACCTGCCAGAATCATTTCCTAATGTCTTATAGTTTCACTTGGAGACCTCTGAGGACTAATTATTTTATAATTTACTTTTTTTCATAACAGTCTTATAAATACTTTCCCTTTATAGTAAATACAGGAGCCCTGATGGCATAGTGAGGGGCTCTGGTGGCCTAGTGGCAAGAAACTTCATGGCAATCCCAAAGGCATGTGGTTCAAGGCCACCAGCTGCTCTGCAGGTGAAGAATGGGCATTTTCCTCTGGTGTGATATGTGTTGGGCTGCTAACTGAAAGGCTGGTGGTTTGAAGCCACCAGCTGCTCCTTGGGAGAAAGATGAAGCAGTTTCCTCCTGTAAGATTCACAGCCTCGGAAATCTGAAGGAGGGCAGCCACAAGTCGGAATCAACCAACAGCAGCGGACACTGTAAGAATATGCTGCTCAACACAGGAGTCACAAGACACCTGTGACGAATTAAACAATTTAGTTCTTCAGTTACACTAGCCATATGGGAACTGGACAGTTCAGACATAAGAACATTTCCACTATCACAGAAGCTCTATACGACTGCACTGATTTACATTATTAATAGTCATACACTTGTCTAGTTTAAGGTTGAAACCAAAGTTTTTTATTTAATCTGTGTTTATTAGTGGGCATTTTAACTATTTTAAAAATTCCGGCTATAACAGTGATGGTTTGGTGCATCGCATGCTGTGCAAATTCGGTAGTCTCCTCTTTCAAGATTTATAATGTAATTCATTTACAAAATGAACTGAAGTATCAGGCTTACAGGGTTCTAGAATAAAAGGATTTTCCCTCAGTTATCTGAGGCGTGTGGCATTGTTAGCTTCAACTGTCACTGTTGAGAAGCTCAAAGCCATTTGGTACTTAAACCATTATACATTATCTGATTTTATTTCGGAAATGTTTAAGATATTTTCTATACCCAGACTTTCTGAAATTTCACAAGAATGTACACACTGCCATAAATATTTATCTGGCCTGTCCCAGTCCTAGGGAAAAATTATGTCAATTTTCCTTCAGACTGCCTTCCTATTCTGTAACAGAAATTATTTCATAAAACATGAATCCAAATGTTCTGTTCTTTTTCAATTTCCTTTCACTACAAATTCTAGAGCTCTGCACTTCACAGCTTTTCAGTTAAGTCTTTTTACTCTAATAGCAAAAATGCAATCCTACTGTCTTTAAATCAAATTACTTCCCCCTCTTTTGTTGAAATAACATATTGGTCTTCTTTCATAGATGAATGACTCTTCCATGAACTTTTAAAACTCCTAGTTACATTTTCAGTATTCCAAGAGCTCTTTTTTGTTCTTTGAAATCCTTTTTTATTGACTCTAAATAGTCTTGGGGATGTTGTGTATCTTTATTAACATTAAGTCAACCACAAATATATTAAAAAATATTTCAAAGTTTAAAAAAATTTTTCCCAAAAGTTTTCATCTATCATCTATGTTTCATGTTACAGAATTTCCATAAACTTGGTGATGTTTGATCATAATTCCTTAATTTCAGCTGAGATAATCCCTCAACTGAAGCAAACCCTGACCATTACATTTCTTAGGAAAGCAGTGCTTCATGTCCTTACCTGATGTCAGAAAGGCAAGGGTACCAATAGTTTCATTGGACATGATGTTATGGAAACGTGCCAGCTGTCCAAACATCTGTAAGCCAGCCTCCTTCTCTCGGCGGGCTTCAGGAGTCAGGTTATCCCATTCACCTCGGTCCTTCTCAATCTGCTGGATCTTTATCTTGCTCAAATACTACAGAAATCAGAGTTAGAGTATGTCAGAAAACAAGATACATCTGAAGGAAGACATTTAAGAGTTCCCACTCAACATTTAGACACCTGAGGCCTGGGGTAAAGATTTATGCTGCTATCCTAAAGGCAGGCAGTTTGAGTCCACCAGCTGCTCTATGGGTGAAAGATGGGCAGTTTCCTTCCATGCGATTTATAGCATCTGAAAACCTGGTGGAGGGTCAGCTGGGAGTTGGTTCTAATTTCATAGCACAGAACACCACCTTAAAATCCAGTCAACTAAGTTGGGATCTGTTAGGGGCATGAGCCTTTATTTGCAACACAGAACTAATTGAACTTACTATGAACTGATACTATGGGTTCATGTAGATTTATTTCATCCTGAATCACTCACAGGCAATTCTCCCAGAAACAGAATAGGTATGAAACAGAAGAGAAAAACAGTACAGTATACAAAGCCCAGGCAAAACAAGCAACCAGGCTACAGTGAAACAAAGACAATTCTTTCTTGAAAGATTAAAAAACAACCAACAAAACAAACTAAAAAACCTGCTTACCAAAATTAAAAATTCTATCAAATGTATACTATGTCTGGGTAGGAAAGCCATAATTATTTAAAAGCCCTCTCTCCCTCAGCATTCTTGCTGTTGCAGTGAACATGTTAAATTTACAGTCCCATGAAAACACCATCTGCTTCATTCTTTGTGTCACACTGCTTGTTCTTAAGAGGATCTGTTTATAAAGGGCCTGTTCACTGTGAGAAAAACTATCTTGGAGCTTAAGGAAGTAGATCAAACCTTTCCCAAAGAAAAATTATTCTGAGGACTGTTAATCATAAGAAGACCTTGTTGTTGTCAAACAGGCTACTGTCGTACTGTCTACTTCATCTCCCTCTTTTGACTAACTGCTCTGTCTTATTTTTATCATGGTGAGGAAATGTGTGCATCTACAGAATGTTAAGGACAATGATACACCCAAGAAGCCAAGTTTATTTTTTGAGGGATGCTGTGTTTCACGAAATAGCTTAGGATTTGGTAGACAGTAAAGATGAGTCATAGTGGTAACTTGAGAGTCTTCATGTGGTAAAAGAACTCAAATTAAGAATCTTCTTAAAGAGTAGTACAAATATCAATCTTTTAGATAGTTAGTAAGCCACTTTTACTGATGTGCTATATTGTAAAAGGTTCAAAGTCAGTGACCAAAAGCAAGACCTTGATTTCTTTTTATAGTGCTGCTCTAATTTACTAGTTTTGTTATACATCTTAGGTTTTATCATACTGTCGTTTTAACTCTTTGTAAAAGCACCCATCCTCACCCATAAGGCTTCAGTAGTGCTTGATCTTGGCCTCTAATGTTCTGTAAGGGCAAACTTAGCGTATACTATTATTCACATAATTTTGGTGTTCAAGACTGGTACTAGGGACATAAAGAATGCTTTATTATTATTAAAAGGTAAAAAGTATCTAGTGATAATAATCTGATAGTATCTTAAAAATTCACTACCCTCAAGTCAGCACTAACTAATAGCTGTCTTCCATGGTTGCTGAGGTTGCAACCAGCTGCTCATATGGGAGGAGACTGCCCGTCTTTCTCGTGTGGAGGGGCTGGTGGATTCAAAATTGCCAGAGCAGCTGGGCCTTCAGGTTAGCAGCTGAACTCTCTACAGACACCACTACCTCTCCCTAATTTGTAGTACAGGCAGTTAAATCGTCTTTTTACCTGAATGGCTTCATCCAAGAGGAAGATGGCATCATTCATTAGCAGGTTAAGAAAGCGCAGGAAAAGTGGGGGATTCATGGCTTCTAGGTTCTTAGAGGCAAAGTCTGCTAGATCCTGTAAGATTCACCCCGAAAGAAAACCACGTTAGCATGGAACCACAACTCATGGTTACTTGAAGAAACTAGTTTCACAAAAAACTTGCTTACCTTAATGCTCTCTCTATAGGCCTCTGTCCCCCACATGTACCTTAGGATGGGATACATGGGACGGCGGTAATTAAACTTCTGCTCAAATTGATGAGGGTCTCCTACCATAGGCATGAGCAAGAAAACCAGCACAAGTGGTGTTAATAAAAACAGCCAAAGTGGTGGTGTGAAAGCTCTTCAGTAAGAACTTATGGCTAAGTATGGTACTGTCTTATTTTGACTGTGTCATGAATACTGGCAAAATCTGCCTTGGGAATTTCCAAAGATCAAGAGTTGTGGCTAAGAGTCTGCTTATTTCTTTACTGATAGAACAAGAAGGAGACAGATACCTTACATAGATATTTTATTCAACAAAAGAAACCCCTAGTGGCATATTAGGGTGCTAACTGAAAGGTCGCAGTTCAAACCTGCCAGCTGCTCCAAGGAGAAAGATGGGCAATTTCCTCCTTTATAAAGATTTACAGATGGGGAAACCTGAGGGAGGGTCATTCTGAGCTGGAACAGATTCAAGAACAGGTTTGGTTTATTCAACAAGGGACAAGGACCAAACTGCAAAATAAAAGCCATCAAGATTTAGCAGACGCTGAGTAAGGTCTTGGCGCTGGCTCCTGCAGTAATGACAGCCATGTGCAGGAGGGAAACGAAGTAATCTACCTTCCTCAGAGTCCATATCCCCCTGTTTAACTAACTGCTGCTTTTGTGTGCATGGTCAAATTATTTTAAAATTTTATTGCTGATTAAATTCTATTTTGTTGCTGAGAAAAAACTTAGCAAATGTACACCAGTTGAGTAATGTGTGTGTGTGTGTGTGTGTGTGTGTACCGTCAAATTGGATCTGACTGGTACAGGAGTTTGTCCCTTCTCCAGCAGAGCATCTGGTGGAGAGTAATTTCTATTGAATCTACCTGCTGCTTCATGGGAGAAAGATAGGCAGTCTGCTCCTGTGCAATTCACTGCCTATGTAAACCCTCTGGAGGGTCAGCTAGGAGTCCATGCTGACTCATTGGTACCTAATGCAACACCACCATCAATAACACTGATTATATTCTTTGAATTGTACCAGTCTCATTCTCCTTTTTTGAGTTGTTCCTCCATCAGTAACATAAGATAACTGCCTTCTAAGGTTCCTATCTAATTTTCCCAGTTGTTGTTATCAGTTTGATCTCTTATAAATAGATCTCAAAAATGCCCAATACGCAAGTAAGGCAAACATTCTCTACTAGTTAAGTTAATCTATTGTTAAGTTTTTAAATTTTATTTTATTATTTCTTGTGTGTGTACCGTCAAATCAGATCTGACTGGTACAGGAGGAGATTGTCCCTCCTCCTCCAGCAGAGCATCTGGTGGCTTCGAACCTCACACCTCTGAGATTGCAGTGCACCCTCTTGCCACTAGGCCACAAAGCTCCCTTTATTGTTAGGTTTTAAGACCATCTCCAAGGGCTACTTTTTAATATTAGGTTTAAAGACGATCTCAGGGCAATAATTTCAAGAGTTCACCTAACCTTCATGGTTCCAGAAGTCTGGAATCCATGAGAATCTTAGATTCTGTTTTGCAGTTTGCCCCTTTAGATAGGTTTTCTTCTGTGAA
Organism: Elephantulus edwardii; assembly: GCF_000299155.1. NCBI lineage: Eukaryota > Metazoa > Chordata > Mammalia > Macroscelidea > Macroscelididae > Elephantulus > Elephantulus edwardii. The sequence goes on along the minus strand of NW_006399843.1, from coordinate 12,177,891 downwards.
ATCTTTGATAGAAATATTTAATGCTGATAGCTGGGACCATCCAGTTCTTTTAGTCTTTGGCAAAGGAGGCAGCTGTTCATGGAGGCAATTACCATCACATTTCATATCCTCCTTATACTCCCAACATTTTCTCCTGTTACTCCAGGCCAGGAACCCAACTGTTGTGTCAGGAGCTGTTAAGCACAAGCTTTTAAGACCCTATAGTCTCCTTAAAGAACTAGAAGGTAGAAGAGAGCACTAATTATGAGTCCAATTAACGGGAGTGTCTCATGAACTGTGACCTTGTACATAATTAGATACAGCAGTTACTTTAAAAAAATATCTACAATTTTTGTTAACTCAACTTCTGATATACAGGTCATTGACAGCAATTTACAATAACCAGCTGCATGTAGTACAACTCTATCTTTAATCAGTGTTAATACTTCCTTCACTCTTACCCCCTCTCCTTTTCCCCTGTCTCCTACTATTCTAACTTGTTCTTGATTACTCTGAAATCAGGTTGTGACCTCAAAAATTGAGGCACATACTGCTTTTGACATAATCATGGTATTAGAGATCTACAAGCTGGGTCATATGATAGAGAAATGAGCACAGGATTTGGAGACCGAGGTTTTCATTTAAATAAATATCTTCATTTTTTGCAACATTCACTTTCTCAGACATAAAAAGAGAGATTACAATACCTTCATTCTTGGTTGTGAGATAACTGAAGTGATTCAGTACGTGTCTCCTCAGGTATATATGAAGGTTACATATCCTGTATGTGCTGCTTATGATTAAGTAAGAGAACTGTTGCATTTAATCTTCACTTTGACTCACAGATGTGAGCAAGTGACAACGTCAGAATTTAGATATGGAAAAAGAAGTCAGTAAAATGTTAAAGGATTCTTTAAAGAATAACCAAAACACAATCAAACCAAATCTGTAACTGTAATTCTGACTCTAATGACCCCACAGAGCAGAATCCCATTGATCTGTCCCACAGGATTTCCAAGGAGATAATCTTTATGGAAGTAAATTGCCAAATCTTTCTTCTGTGGAGCAGCTGATGGGTTTGAACTGCCAGCCTTTCAATTAGCAGTCTAGTGTTTTACTACCATACCACAAGAACTCTTCCATTAGATAGTGAGGCCCTTGAAAATAGGTTTTAAATAATTGCTTAACATATCCTAAAAAATAAAGTGGCTGAGATGAGATGTTTATTCAAATATGGAACTCAAGATTAGAATTCAAAAGGCTGAGAGAAATGGAATGATGGTTGCTCATATTCCTAATCTAAGAATGATGCTGTTAGGGAGCTCTGGTGGCCTAGTGGTAAGGAGCTGCAACTACAATCCCAGAGGCGCACGGTTCGAATCCACCAGATGCTCTGCTGGGGAAGGAGGGACAGTCTCCTCCTGTACCAGTCAGATCTGATTTGACGGTACACTCACACAAAAACAATAAAAAAAAAAAATGATGCTGTTAGCAGTTAGTCTTATTAAGATACAGTGCTCTCTCAATTAGCATATTTTATCACTGTACTCATTACTCCATAATTCTGAGGCAGAGAAAAGTATCCAAGTTTTAACTGGACAGCTTAATTTGTTTCAGGAATATTTGATAAACTGATATAACAAAGTCCATTAAGATTTACAGATGTCATTAGATGAAACAGACTTGGGCTTTAATCTTAGTTCTACCATTAGTTGTAGGACATGCACAAAATGTGAAACCTTTCTGAGCATCTGTATCCTCAAAAATAAAACGGGCAAAAAAGTAAAATTTTCTAGATGGTACATAATTAATGAGACACTGTTTTGTTTTTTTAAAATCCCACAATGCAAAAATTTAGCATTAAACTTGGCATGCAGCAGGTATTCAATAAATGATAAATAATATTTGTCTGCATTCAAAGAACTACATTGGTATCAGTTATGTGGTTTGTGAACATGGGCTTCTGAATGCTTTACCTGTGAACTCAATATCTACAAAGACCTTAATTAGAGCTTCTGCAAGTTGAGGTGCATGTGCAAAGTTGCAGAACACACGTTTCCGGTGGAATACACTGGATACCAAGGGATTTGGAGTCTGATCCAGGTGGGGCATTACTGCTTCCAACACCTCAGCAAGTTTGGCCCTTAGGTGGGGATTCTTCATCCTGCAGAGAGGGCAGGAAGTGAGGTGAGCAGACAGAAAGCTTAAGTCCCAACTTTATCTCTTCTTTACTCAGAGTTAAGACATACTGCATTATAATTACAGAAGAAGACAGGATTACTTCATTAGTTTTAAATTCATTGGTTTCTAAGGGATAAAGCAAAGTAGACCATTTAAGACAGAAGGCAGTTTACGGAATAAAAGGATAAATACTTAAATACTAACATTACCATTTCATTGACTGTTGGTAGGTGCTATTGAGGTAGTTCTGACTCAGAGACCCCGTAACACAACCAAACACCCTGGCCCAGTATCATCCTCACAACTGCTGCTGTTTGAACCCATTTTTACAGCCATTCTGTCACTTTATCTCATTGAAGATTTTCCTCTTTTTTGCTGACCCCCTACTTTACCAACCATCATACTCTCCTTCAGGGACTTTGACTGAACTATTTGAGATGAAGTCTTGCCACCCTTATTTCTAAGGAGAATTCTGACTGTACTTCTATGACAGATTTGTTCATTCTTTTGTCAATCCATATTATATTCAGTCGCCTTTGCCAAACCCTTAATTCAAATGCATTAATTTTTAGGTTTTGTTTTATTCATGGTCCAGCTTTTATATGCATATGTGGTTACTGGAATACTATGGCTTTGGGTTCACTTTAATCCTCAAAGGGACATCTTCAGAGATTTTTTGATAATCTGCTCAATGTAGTAAGTTGTCTGCTTTCTTAACTGCTGCTTTTGTGGTCACTGCTTATGGATCCAAGTAAATGAAATAATTGATAACTTCAATGTTTTCTTCATTTTTAATGATGTTATTCACTGGGCCAGTTGTGAAGATTTTTATTCTTTTTTTTTTTAATCTGCATTGAAGGATACAGCCTTTGATCTTTAAGTCCTCTTCAGTTTCTACAAGCAAGGTTGTGATATCTGTAGGTTGTTAATGAGTCTCCCACCAATCCTGAAGCTGTGCTACCCTGGGATTATTTTGCAGCAAATAGTTTGCTAAGTATTGTGAAAAGATCTAACTGATGCACATCTTCCCTGATTTTAAACCATGCAATAGCTCCTTGATCTGCTCAAATGACTACCTCTTAGTCTATGTACAAGTTCCACCTGACCACGATTAAGTATTTTAAAATTGCCATTCTTTGCAATGTTATCCAGAATTTATGACCCACACACTGAAATGCTTTTACAAAGTCAATACAATACAGGTAAACATCTTTCTAGTATTCTTTTAGTCAATACCCATTTGACATCAGCAATCATGTCTCTCATTCTACATTCTCTTCTGAATCTAACTTCTCTATAATAATTCCGACAGAGGAACTCTGGTGATATAAAGCACTATATGTTGGGTTGCTAATGAAAGGTCAGTGGTCAAAATCCATGAGGTGACCCAAGGGAGAAAGATCAGGTAGCCTCCTGCTGTTATGATGTATAACTTCAGGAACCTGATGGAGGGTCACCATGCGCTGGGATAGACACAAGGGCAGTGGCTTTTTGTTTATTCTCAGATAGTTTCATTTTGGTTAAAGTCGCCTTTCCAAGCTCCCTGAGAGCAAGCTGTTCTTGTTAGGTGTTGCACAGTCAGTTCTGCCTCTCAGTAAGCCCATGCACAACCAAATGAAACTGACCAGGGCTACAACCCTGCTCTGCTTTACCCAGCGTGTCAGCCCCAGGGCTTCTTATCAGCCACAATGCATAAACGTATGCCTAGTGAATACAGGTAGTCCCCAGATTACAAATGAATTCCATTTCAAAGTCTGTCTTTTAAGTCAAATTCAGATGTTGGTACAGTTAAGATATAGCTTGTATGTAATGTCAGTTAGTCAAATGTTTGTCTTAGTGTTCAGTGTGTTTTTCTATGAATAAAAACACTTATAAAAAACACTTATTGAGACACTAACGCATCTTTAACATAAAATATAATAACATTTTTATTTGTTTTAGAAACAAATTTTTTTATGGATTTTAAAAAAAATATTTTATTACTTTTTGTGTGTACCATCAAATCAGATCTGACTGGTACAGGAGGAGGTTGCCCCTCCTTCTCTGGCAGAGCATCTGGTGGATTTGAACTGTGCACTTCTGAGATTGCAGTGCAGCTTCTTGCCACTAGGCCACCAGAGCTCGCCTAAAAACAAATTTTATAGGGGTTGGTTCATAACTCTGGGCTGTTATCTAGTTGATAACATGCTGGGGACCATCTGTACATGGTGACTGATAAATTCTCATCACACTGGCTCAGCTCAGTGAATTATTAGCTTCTACTGAATTCTCACTGACACGGTTCAGGGGATGGTGGATCATTCTCTTTACTGTGCAGTGAATCATCCTTATTCAGAGTTTCTGTTTCATATGACTGGGCAACACTAAGAATTCAAAACAGCAACTCAACTGCCCACAGTATCTTTTGGGAAATAGGCTAAGCAACTGTGGGAAGATCTGAGATCAGACAGAGTATTTACCTAAGCATACTGTTTAACTAACCCAGGACAGCAAAACCAAATGCTATTTTTTTAGTTATAAGAAGGTCATCAGAACCTGACAGCAGCCAATAACATTTCTGGCATTTGGTTAACTATTTTAACCAGAGACTCACAGCAGAATTCCCACCGGGTACCTTCTATGAAGATTCAAATTATCTGAGGACAAAGTTCTCTGTTTATTAAGTCTGTTAAGAATGGGATTTCTCGCTACCCATATGGATGGATGGTCAGGCGATTCATTAATGTTAGTAAGACTTCTCAAAGTAATCCCTTATGCTTCAGGCTTCTTTATCTTTGGGTTAGCTGTCTTCTGCAGGTTCTGCAGCTCTTAACAGTGACAGAGCCACACGGTCAGCACTTCACCTTTCTATGCTCCCAGTGAAAATGGTGATGAAGTGAAGGACGTGCTCCAAAGAATCTGCTGATGTCTCCAAGATGTCATCAGCAAAGCGGCGGAGAAAAATGAGGAAATCACCCAAGTTATCAGCAAAAAATTCTGAAAAAGATAACATTCACTGGAATCAGTCAAACATATACCTAGCTGAAGGCAACGTTTAAATTCACCTCTTCATCTTACTTAATGAAGGTCAAAAAACACCTTATAGGTACTAGGAATAGTGCTAAGTTAATAAAGATAGAATCTCCTTTAAATATTCATTCTTATGCAAGTAAATACATAAATGATAAAGACACAAAATACCAGTGACATTTATTTCCCTCATTGTGTTCTGTCAAATCCGATCTGACTGGCACAGGAGATAGCCCTTCCTTCTCCAGCAGAGAATCTAGTGGATTCGAACTGTGTGTCTTCAGAATTGCAGAGCAACTTATTGCCACTAGGCCACCATAGCTCCCTTAAAATAGTAACATTTAAGCACAACATTTACTGTATTTAAGGGAGTATATGTAATTTTTTTCCATTAAAGATTAAGAGCATTACAGGAAGGTACATATAGCTTGAACAGAGGATACTAATAACTAGCAAGGAACTGAAGCCCACCAAACACCAAGTGACTGGACATGTAAATGGTATCCAGTCACATGGTTGAGTCCTAAATGACATTTTAGATGCCCCTGGTCTTGGTTGGCAGCTTAAGAGAGATCCTGAGTCATAATAACCCAGCTACATTAATTCTGCATTCCCAACCCATAAAAACTGTGAGATAATTTTTAATGAATATAATACAGTGATCAAAAATATAAAAATCTAATCTTCTGGTTAATACTTGCTGTCCTCCTTTTTCCACCTTCCCCTCACTCATTCTCTCTCCCCCCACCCCTATTCCCTTCTCTACCTCCCCCTCCACCATCCTTCCTTTCTAGATTAAAAAACGGGATAACTTTATTTCTAAAGAGAAGTACAGGAAAAGTTAAGGTTCTGAAGACTATTTTTATATGCACAATAATGGAGACAGAAAGCTAAGGAATAAACAATAAGTTCTCCTTAGTTTCTTTTATTAGCAGGTAATCATCTACAAGTTTTGAAATGTTTCTCCTCAAACATTAAATAGGGGAGGATATTTTGAAGATTAAACTTCCAAAGACACCCAGTCAAACTTAGATAGAAATAAACAGGAAGGTCCCAGGAGAGAACCTGCTTACCTGGCACATAAGCCAAAGAGCTGTAGCCATCTGGCAAAGGAAAAGTTAGTTCTATTGGCTGTGAGCCCTCATTGCCGATGGCCAGCTGGACCAGAAGAACAGCCATGGACACCTGCAAGTTTAGGCAGTTTTGTAACATCTGAGGCTCAGTCATGGCTGTCTTGGTAGAGAGATAAATGGTCATCAGTCGCTCAAACTGCTCACGGAGGTTGTCAGCAGCAGGGCTAGAACTTTGCTGTGCATCCCGCCAGGCAACCTGAAGTCGATGCAGATTTTGGTTGATTTTTACCATCTGATCATGCAATCTGCCTCCAAGAAAGCAAAAGAGGTGAGGTCAGGGAGGCTCATATAGGAACATCTAATACACACCATTCCATAAAAACAAATCTCCATTTATTTTAGATTTCTTCTAGGATATTACTGTTAGGTACAATTAAGTCAACTCACAGCGACCCTATGAAAAAGAGATCTGAGCCTTGCCCTATCCTGTGCATGATCTCGGATATGCTCAAATGTACTGTTCTAGTCACTGTATAAATCCATCTTGTTGAAAGTCTTCATCTGTTCTCGTGACTCTCCCAGCAAGATGTCTTTTTCTGAGGACTTGCCCCTTATGACAACATGCTCAAAATATGTGAGATGAAGTTTTACGATCCTTGCCTCTAAGGAGCACTCTGATTGCACTTCCTCGGTTATTCTTTCCGACTCACTGTAAGTGCCAAACTGAAGACCAGGTAGGAGGCCTCTCCACACAACAGTCATTTTCAACGCTTTTTTCACTTTCCACAACTCGATGGCCGCTCCAATGCCCGCGGGGATCAGCACCAGCATGCTCGTCTGCTCATCCAGCAGGAAGAGGAAGATGATCACGGTGCTGAAGCAGCGCCAGAGCACTGCTTTGGTGGACATTCCAATCATGCTATTCTTCTTCTTTCAGAAGCTGATGTCATTTTTAAATGCCAGGAAATAAAAAAGGAGATGAAACGCTGTGACGAAGAAGGTCAGGGCTAAGAAATACAAGTTCTTGGCACTTCAGTCTTTAAATTGCCGATGGTGCTCTTTAGCACTGAGAGCTCGATGACAGGAAATTTTCCCAATGCAACATGTCTTTTGATTTCTTGACTGCTGCTACGATGAGTGCTGATTGTAGCTCTAAAGTTAAAAGAAATTACTGACAACTTCAATCTTCTCTTCATCTATCATGATGTTGCCTTCTTATCTAGGAGGTAGGGAGCTGCAATTGCTCTCACACAGAGGAATGCACAGGGTACTGACAAGATAAAGTCAGAGGGCAAAGCCAGAAGACAAAGGACTCAACATAACTGAAGCTAATTACAAATAAATTAGCAGCTTTTAATTGAAATGCACCATCCAAAGAAGGGAGATCTGGTAGCCTTGTGGTAAGGAGCTAAACTGTTAAACCCAAAGGCATGCAGTTTAATCCACCAGCTGCTCCACAGGAGAAGATAAGAAAGCTCCTCTTGGGGGCAAACTGCCTCTGATAACCCACTGGAAGGTCAGCCATGAGTCAGTTCTGACTTGATGGTATATAACAATAGTAAAAAAACAGTTTGACCACCGTGTAGACAAGACTCTTAGGCAAAAGGAATGACTGTCACACAAAGTAGGAGAGCTGACAGAACCGTTTAATACCACACAAATGCAATGATCATACTCAGTGGTATCTTTTTTTTTAAAGAAAAAAACTTGTTTTATTAATTTTAATGAACATTTACAGAGATTTTGGATTCCCATTCATTCATTGTTGCACTTTGCTCCCTGCCCACCCCTCCCCGCCCTCCCGTTTGCTCTTCTTGAAAAGTAAAAGAGAGCGGCAGAAGCCGAAAAAGAAAAAAAAAAAAGGAAAAAAAAAAAGAAAAGTAAAAGAAAAAATCCTTCACTAGTTTACAATCACCCTGGCCTCCCCCCCCCAGTAGTGGAGAGCCAGCAGTTCTTGACTGAAGATCATTGGTATCTCTTAAAACTTTCACAGCTCTAGAATCAGCTTGACTTTAGGTACAGAGATCTTTTGTGGTTCTAATGATCTCTTTAGGTTTGTTACAAACATTCTCCTCATTTTGCTAATGATGCCTCTACCTTGTAGAACAGAGCTTTGTCTTTTTTCTCCCCTCATAGGGTAGCAAGTTATGAGAATTCAAAGACAGAGTAAAATGTAAAGTAAAAGCAATTCTACTATTTTCAGATGACAAGAGAATAAAATGAAATTGGAGAAAAGAAATCAATGTATCATTAATTTTAAAAAAGCTAGCAGGTCAAATTGAAAACAAATCCATTATCTGAACAAAGTTGACTCATCTGAACACAAATCCTAATGTAAACCTTTAGAATGAAGTGAGACTCTACTGGAGCTCTGGTGGCTTAGTGGTAAGGAGTTGCACTGTGAAACCCAAGCAAAGTGGTTCAAATCAATCAGCTGCTCTGTGGGAATGGGCAATCTCCTCTCATGTGATTGCCTCTGAAAACACACCAAAAGGTTAGCTGGGAGTCAATTTTGACTTGATGGTACACAGCAACAATAACAACATTATTTCTAAAACCACTTTCAACCATCAGTTTATCAACACAATTAAATCTTTCTTCATGGCTTAAGAAGAGTTACCTGTGAAATCCCAAGTAGAGCGTGTACTCTGTCAGGACAAGGTTCTCGGTTACAAGGTTGTAGTTCTGCGGAAATTTTGGCTCCTGCACAGCTGGGATTAAACAGGTTTCTTTATCCAAACCTCAAAGAAGTTAAAAAAAGCAATACTGAGTGGTTAGACTTATGTCCCAGACATCTAGCTTGGCCTCCAGCCTTCCCTTCATCTAGTTAATTTCTATTCAGCTACCAATATTTTCTTTTTTATTTTCTGAAGTGGGGAGGAGGTAGTAAGAATGAGCTTAAACTAAGCTTACTGAAGGAAGTATAGAAGAAAACTCCATGTCAACCTATCTTACTTCTTATAGAAAAACATCTTTTGTCTTCTGTCGACAGATACCAGTTATATGAACAAATTCTTTAGTCTGATAAAAAATTTTGTAAAAATGTAAAAATAGATCATTTATATTTATCCTATATGCTCCTATATTTCAGATTGTTTTTGAACTATGGCTTAGTTTAGTAACTAGGTTTTTAGAAACTGGAACCAGAATTAAAAATTATTCATTTTGAGTGGTGAGATAACAAGTGATTTCTTTCTCTTCTTGGTACTTGTCTGGATTGTTCAAGTCTCTCCAATCTGGTCTCAATCATCTTCTCTTCCTTTTCTGCCACTTCCCACAGCCCTTCTTCCACCCAGCCCCAATCTAGCCACCCTGAGCTGCTCACTCCCCTCCTGTGAAACTCTGCACCTATGCTCACTTCTTTGCCTGGTAAAATGCAACTCCTGATTCAGGGCTCAGTTTGAGGACTTCCATAACTTTAGAATTTACATCCTCCCTAGTGTTCTCACAGTTAAGACCTATAAGGATTATGTTAATACATCTACCTTCTTGTGGTGTCTTTGAGTTAAAAAGGTTTTATTCATTTTTATAACAAATGGATGAGTGAAAACCTAAGGTTGCCAAATCCAGATTGTAAGCTTCATGAAAGCATAACACCTAAAAGCTCCTACTTTTAAAAAAAGTTTATAGGAGCTCCTCTCTGCCTCATCTGCTTTGAGTAAAAGAGCCACTTGTGTGGAAAAGGAGCGAAGTTAAACCCCCCCCCCAATTTGAGAAATTCAGCTGCTTTTTACCTTTCATGTGCACATTTTTTATTTTTCGTTCTTCATCATTCAGTTCCTTCAGGGCACAGTAAGTGGGATTAAAGGTGAGGAGCCGAGAGGATCTGGGTTTGCAAAACGGCTGGCATAGCTTCAGAAGAGCAGCACCCAGATTTAGAAAGAAGGCATCTGAGGCATACATTTGGAAGAAGATTTCTGGCATCTGATTGGCCCAAATCTTGGTGCGGCCTGAATTTGCATGCAAACAGTTTCCAAGCCAGGACAAGATACAGTGTTTGGTTTCTGGAGAGAGCTGGAGTAAGTTCTTCAGCATCTGGTAGATCTTTTCATGGAACTGAGCCATGAACTGTTTAACCAGAAAACACAACCAGAGAATATTCCAGTTTCACAATCCTAGTACTGTTTTTACCCCATACGTTAGAAACTCAGGTTCCAAAAACATGCTCTTCCTAATCATTCTCCTTATTCTTCCTACACTTTATCCCCTAAAATGGTGTTTAAAAAAAGTACTTCTGGCCACTTATGAGCTAGATTTCTTGATGAGCTGTCAAACTGCAGACAGAATTATGCAACTTTAGAGCAGGGGTTGGTACACTTTTTCTGCAAAGGGGTAGATAATAAATATTTTCAGCTTCACATGTCATTAACTTCTATTGTAGTAACTATTTAACTCTACTAACATGAAATCACTACGACCTCTCTCTCTCTCTCACACACACACACACACACATACACACGGGTATGGCCATGTTCAATAAAACCTTATTTACAAAAACAGGTGACAGGTCAGATTTAGTTATGACTGCAGTTTGGCAACTCGTGCTTTAAAGAGTGGTGCTGATTAAATGCTAATGGGAAGCTTAAACCAGCCTAAATTCAACCATTTATTGTCTGATGTTGGCTAGGCTTCTACTTTATCATTCTCAACATGCCTTCCCAAAGAGACTCAGGTAGCCTTATCTGCATCTGCTCCCTGAAGAAACTTAATCTAAGATCAGGGCCCTGGGACACGCTGGTAAACAGTTCCACCTGATGGATGTTGGCCTCCTGCACTTTGATCTCCTGGGGACTGGAGCGAGATGGGTTCAGGAAGTAGCCGTGATTTTCTATCACACCCGGAGTCTTTAATAAACAGGAGATATTCAGAATTACTCCCAACAAGGTCTTCTGGTACATCTGTCCATTGCTAGGGTCCTTGGGCTGAATGTATTCTACAAAAACCTGTAAGAGAGGACAAGTTTTAGTTATTCTCCTGGGTGGTGAGACAAAGATGATAGGGTTCGGAAGGCCTCAAAGAGCTGCCTATACCACAATCAACAGAACTTTCTTGGTCTTATAGGTAACTTAATATTAGGATAGATATCTAAAAAGTGCCACCAAACCTACCTTTGCCATATCTTTTTGCCTAGTGAAATAGAGAAGAATATCCAGATATGAATACAGTAAGATCTGACAGAGTTCTAGATCTTTTATTCGGCCCAATAAAATATCAAACACTGGAATCATGACTTCTAGAAACGTTCGAACTTCCTCATCCATTGTCAAGGCTTCAATGACCTCTTCCAGAAACTCAGTAACATCTTCAAAATCTAACCAAAGGCAAATGAGAGAAAAAGGAACTCAAAGGACTTTTCTTACATGCCTTTAGCCTCTGGCTTTTTACTAACACTTTTAATACTTACGGGCTCCTTGGATGGCTTCCAACAGCAAATCTACCAGTTGTTCATGGATGTTTTGGTCAACATAGATCTCTGGGGTAAGAAGAACTGTTCGAGTATTGGACACAGTGAGGTTCCTGCACTGCACTGCAAAAGGCAGCAGGTTCTCTGGAACTTTGGTAATCTACAGAAACAGAATGAGAGAGAGAAGAGCCTAGCTCTGTGACCAGGAACAAGGGTGGACACAGCAAACAGAATGGAAGAAACATGGCAACTCAAAAAAATACTGCTCTCCTATGGATTCTTGAAAATTCAGGAGCAATTAATTCTTTGGCTTCAAGAATCACTATTTGTTAAAATTCCAATCCTAGAGGTTATCATGCTTAGCTTATTTTTTTCTTAATTCCTTCGTGGAAATGTTTTGTTAGGAGGAACAGGAAGCCTAGGTTAACTGGAGAAGGTGGGGAGCCTCACTATATGAGACTATAGAACAGGTAAACTAAAGCTTTAAAAGATGAACTAGTAATGTTTTTGACACTCAGTTCCAGATAGACTGCTGTATATAAAATTAATATCTAAGATGCTGATATCACTTTCAGGTTTATAAGCTCAACTCATAGCGACAGACAGTCCTCAACAGGGATAAATACTTTACCTCCTCCTTGGCTCTCTGGAAGCAGGAATAAAGGTAACAAAAAATGTGCCTTTCCCCTGCATCTCGGTCAGCCGAGAGATTCAATGTTGTAGAAGAAGTCATGTTAATCAAGTGATTGCCTGGATCTTGAAGTAATAAGCGAGAGAAGAGGGCCTATTAAGGAAAACAAACATAAAATCTAAACCACTGCCAAGTTATTCTTAGAACATCAAACTATAAAAAGTAATTTTGATACAGGTGATCACTAAACAGGAAGTACTATCAGGGTCACAGACTGGATAAGGAAATGATTATTTCAGAGAATATCTCTGCCCGAAGAATATTAGAAAATAACTGTAAACATAAAAGTTATCCTAAACCAAATCCTAAATGTCTAGCGTATGCCGTAAGGTATAGCAGGCTTTAAGAGCTATTATTTGTTGAACGGTGTTGTTTATCAACATTTGTGTTGTATCAACTACTCTATGTGACTACTGATCATACATAGACTTATATAAATATAATTTAAATGTATAAAGTTAATTTGCAAGCTGTCATGTGCCTTCTCTACCAAATTTACTTATTTAATGCTTATCAAGTACCTACAAGATGCAAAGCATGGTTTTGATTTTGCAACAGACAGAAAGATGACAAAAAGCTGGGCCTTGCTTTCAAGAATGAGTCTAGAAAGCACATGTTAACTGGAGAAAGTGGGAGATAAAGGTAAGTACATAAAAGAAAACCAACTACAGGGCAGAAGATGATAATTACCAAAAGAGACAGACAGTAACTCCTAACAGCTGCTAACAACTCCTATCTGCCAAGAGTTTGTAAATAACTAGGTCTTAAATAATGGATAGATTTGGACATGTGATCATGACAAATGAGAAGATTCCAAAAGAAAAATATCACAGATAATATAAGAAAGAGGAGCAAACAGTCACTGTTGGAGAAAGAAGAATGGTTTGGTTGCATAGCCATTTTCTTCTGATGGCACAGGCACCCGAGGAACAGAAGAATGGTACCTGCTCAATGTTGTTCATGTCAAGCCAGTCTTGGTCATCCAGGTCTACTGCCATTTCTTCCAAATACACACAGCGGCTGGGGATGCCATTCCCACTTTTCAAACTTGGGTCACCTGGATAATAGTTTTAGTCAGATAGGTTAAAGATAATGCTTTTGACTTATCTTGCCAGCTTGTCTAGTGGGCTCCAAGTTCTCAGGTAACAACATAGTATCTTGACATACAAACAATATTTAAAGATCTAAATCTTTTTTCCAGTCACAGAACATGGATCTTGTTATAAATCTGACATGATGACATTTACAGAGCAAATCCTGGTGACTCTGGGTGTTAACTACAAGTTAGAGTACATAGATAAAACATTGTGTGGGACTTCTAGGAACTGACATTCGATATTTAGTTCACCTCAACACTCACTACCATTTCCTCCTATTGTAGTAAAGGCAAGTAGTTATACTTAAAGTCAGAATTAAAAGGGGAATGAAAGTTAAAATTTTGTCAAAGTATCTTCTTAGGTTACATCAAAAGCTTCATTGAAACCTAATCCCTGTGTTCCAGGGAAGACTGTGGCCTTAACTACTAGAAATCACAGGCTTCAAGAGCAAGTGCCTCACCCAAGTAGGAAAGAGTAATAAACAGACTGACTGCGAGTCTATGTAACTCACTGTTGTCCAGAGTGATGAGGAAGATCCTTTGGATCATGTGATTGATGTTGAGTTGCTCACATATTTCTTGCTGTGAGCGAAATGAGCGGCTAATCTCAGCCACGGAGTAATCAAACTCATCCAGGCTCTCGGACACACTATTATCGGAGTCATCCGGGCTAGCTGGGGGCTCATCTGTCAGAAAATATTAAGTTGTTAAACAAATGACAGGTTTTTTAGGAAAGAAATAAGTAGACTACCAAAAATGATAAATGCGACCAAAATGGTGATAATTTTGGATAGGAAACAAGTTAATCACCCAATTAGTGAAGTCCTCAAGGAAGCCAAACAAAGGATTCTGAAATCTCTGGCCAGAAATCCTACCCCATCTTACAAAACATAAGTTTTATTAGTTTTACTCATAATGTATGTGCTCTACCCTGCCCCAAACAGCAACACTATCTTTCCTACAGATTCCTAGTGAATAGAGAATTACCTAATAGATCAGCATGCCTTTAATGATCTTAAATAGTTGACTTTTCCCTCATTTAAGAGAACTCATTTGGAATTATTGTAGTTCTAGACTGTACAAGAAAATAAAGGTAGAAAGTCTCCAGTGAACCAATTCTTTACTGACAGTTGCTTAACTTTAGCAAAGTATTCCCCATTTCCCCCTTATTCTTAGGTGAATGCTTATCAGAATTAGCTTGGTTTTTTTTATTTAAAAAAAGATGGTATATGCTATAATACTTCTGAAAACAACTGGCACGAATAACTTTCCCTGCTGGATCAGCTCTAGCCCCATCTCATGTACAATAGCTGCATTGTACACATGGATTGTAATTTATGAAGCAACTTATCAATTGATGGACATTTCAGTTGTTTCTACAATTAATAATAATAATAATAATAAATAAAAATCAAGGCACTGCTATTCTTATTCATAACCCCGTTAAAGGATAGAGTAGAATAGCCCTGTATGGTTTCTGAGGCTGTTTTATTTATAGGAGCAGAATGCAGCATTGTTCTCCCACAGAGTGACACACATAAGCAGTGCACATAACCAGAGATCCTCTTCTGAACAATACTACACAGAGTGTACATTATCCTCCTGTGGACCTGTATGAGGCTTATGGTAGAATAAATTCACAGGAGCAGGACTGTCGGGTCACAAAGAATGAACATTTAGAAGTTAACATACATTACCAAATTATTCTCTGAAAGACTAGTTTATATGTCCACCAAAAACAAATCAGAGGATCCTCTTTTATGCGTGCCTCTCACAGCAGGACTTAGGCAGAATATAAGTAATTTTACTCACTAAAAGCCATACATGGTTATTCTTTAAGTCAGGCAGAATGCTCAGAGTTGCCTTAGTCTGGTGAGTTTAAAAAAGTGAGCTTGAATTAGAAGGTCAGACGTTTTGGCAGTGTACATATGGTGGAGAACAGGTTAGACCTGGTGGCAGGATAAACCCAGTGTAAACAAACTAAGATGATGAGCTGCCAAAATAGTAACAGAAGGGCATGTATCTGATTGTGTTCCCACTGCCTGGTTCCTGCTATGCTTGTAACCCTAGCCAGCCTTATGTCTGTTTATGGCCGAAGAACTGTGTCCTGTCACTGTGATCCTAGACAGCTGAGTTCATCAAATACCAAGAATGATAAGAAATAAGAAACTGCTTAGAAAACTTTCCCTAAACCACAGACCTATAAATTATACCTTCCCATTTCCTTTGTTTTTCTATTCCTCAGTCTTGTTACTCTCCTACAATCTCCTGATGCTGGTTTCAAAGTCAGAGTCTGTATCATTAAAATCTGGGAGCTATTTCAGAGAAAGAGACCCAGAGCTGTATCTTTCTATATGTTAAAAATTCAGCGATTATATTTGTCTCGTTCCGTCTATCACCCTATTATTCATCTGTTGTGTTGCTCTTTTTATTCAATCTTAGCTCTTTTAATCAGAGGGCAAGGTTATGCATCTGACTTTTTCTTTTTTAAATATACAAAATAAAGGCGGAATGTAAACATTTCTGCTTTTATCAAAAGAAAAACATTATCATTCCTTTTTGGAAGGAAGAAGAGCAAAGTATTTGTGCTTTATGAGACCAATATATTTGAGAAACATTGTAGTTCTTCTAGTCTAGATGTCTTTGGTAGGAAGCTGGACTTGACCATAGTTTATATTTCCATAAGCCAGAAAACATTTATAATTATTCCTTTATTTTCTACAGAGCTTGCATGTGCCTTGCTTTCTACAACTAAACTTCCAACCTCAGTTTTCTATGTTAAAAAGAAGGCTTACTCAAATAGCTTTTACTAAGTGATTTAAAATAAAAACAGTCTGACAGCTTTGGAACCATTGCTGACATCTGTTACTATAGAACCACCTGTAAGGCTGTTTCTTTTTATGCCAGGGGGCAGGGAAAAAATAGAACCCCAAACAAAAATAAACAAAAAAAGTTTAACACATTCCACAAAACAAGCAGGCAATAACTTTTGTCCTAACCTTAAACTCCAAATGCAACTAAGGACTTAGAGAATATTTAAATTTGGGACGACCTATTCTAGGTCATTTCATTTCCTTCTATTGGCTCCTTCACTTACCAGATTGCTGCTTCAGCTGCTCTTTTTGGATTGCTGCAAACTGCTTGGCATCAGCCAGGGAGCCAAAAAGAGCAGCAAAGGGGTTACTTGAGATGTTGTTGTTATTCTCTTGGTCTGTCATTTCACTTTAAAATATCCTCCATCCAGTCCTAGGGGGAGGTGCTAGAGAGAAGGCAGGCTTTAGATACGGAAGGGCAGGTAACACAACAGCTGTAATTTATCCACAGTTATTTCTTTTCCCATTTCTCAACAACAGCACATTTTAAAAGGCTTTAAAGGACTGCAATTCCAGTTCCAAAATAAAAGACATTTTTTGACAAAATGGTTTCAAACCTATCATCTGGACAAGGTACTCTGATTTGGGGGTAGCTAAGAATAGGGTAATTATGAGTCAGAATTAAGTTCATGGCCATGGGTAAAACTAAAGTTGAAAAAATGTTCAGTGGAAATACATTTATCTGTTGCTATCTTTACCTGCTATACTTAAAAGGCAAAGAGAACTCAACAACTACTATTGTTATTTGCCGTCAAGTCAGAACTGACTCAAAGCTGACCCTCTAGTGAGTTTTCAGAGGCTCTGAACTTCATGGAGGGAGATTGTCCATCTTTCTTCTGTGGAGCAGCTGGTGGATTTGAACTGTATCACTCTGGATTATCAGCATAATGCATAACCACTGGGTCACCAGAGCTCCCTTATCACCTAGTTGTTGTTAAGTGCCTTCGAGTCGCAGGCGACTCATAGCAACCCTATGAAGGAGAGTCCTCGATGCTTGGGTGCCTTTCATCCTCTCTCCAGGTTCAAAGGGTTTCTGGAGGCAAGCTGTTATGGAAGTGGATGCCACTCCTCCTTCCCCTACCAACTAGTAGTAGCACTTAAAAAGAATAAAACAATACAGGTATCCCTCATTTGTGTAATTGAAAGTTGGTAACAACTGTGCATTAAGCAAGTTCACTAGTGCTGTTTTTCCAACAATGTGTGCTCACTTTGCCTCTGTGACACACTCTGGTAATTTTCACAATATTCCAAACCTTTTAAAAAAATGCTATTGCAAGGTGAATAGATACTATAATGTAAACATAACTTTAGTATTCATTGATAAACCAGAATGTTCATGTGACTTGCACCCCTGTTTAATGTAGGTCTGGAATCAAAAATGAGGCAACTCCGAGTTAAGCCTGTTCTGGATTCCCAAGAATCTCAAAGCTCACAGACTAGTTTTCTCATTTACCAAGAAGAGGACAAAATAGCATTTACTTAGAATTCTATGAATCAGGATTAGAACTTGGAATTCCCCAGCTACATCATGTACTAATTCTAAACCTCTTAGACTTGGAATGGCAAATCAGGACAGGAAGCAGATTAGCTTTATGTTATGAGTTTTTAATATATGTATCAAGCACTGTCTCTCTTCTACTTCTGTGCTTAAAATAGATTTCTCCACTAAAAAGGGCCTGTGCTTAATCTGTATGCAACGCTCACTATTGATTTGACTTTTCTGTTCATTCAGTTTTTCATGGAGTTGACTGAACCTGCATGTAAGAACCAAGTGGACTTAGTGGCACAACAGGAAGAAAAGAGCTCCCTGAAAGTCTTTCTCCCTTTTTTGAAATTTTAAGTCTACAACACAGAAACACAAGCCTGAAAAAGGTGGGAAGAGACAGGAACATGAACACTATGATTACAATGATGCAAATTGCTACGAAGACAGAAGCTTCAGCTTAGAGAGTGGGGTAAGAGTATAAGGGAAGAAGAGGAGAGAAAAAAAATTATATATTTTACCTCTAGTTTATTGAAATACGAGTCTTGACAGAATCATACTAGTAAGAGCTAATGTAAGCAGCTGGAGAAAGATGGGCATTTATAGCCTTGGAAAACCTGCTATGAGTTGGTTCTGTCTTAATGATACATTAAAAACAGGTTCATCCTAGAAAGGGTAAAATCCAGTTACCCCTTGGAGGCAAGGATTCTGAGCTTCGTCTGACGTACGTTGGGCATGTTGCAAGGAGGGACCAGTCCTTGGAGAGGGACATCATGCTTGGGAGGGTGGAGGGACAGAGAAAGAGAGGAAGAATATCAATGAGATGGATTGATGCAGTGACTAGGGTAATGAGGGTAGGTGTGTCAGAGACAGTAAAGTTGGCACAGGCTAGAGCAGTTTTCAGAGCTGTTGTACATAGGGTCACTTTCAGTCGCAAGCAACTCATCGGCACATAACAATAACAACAACATGAGTGAGAAGTTACTCTTATAACCTGGAAGGGAGACTATACTGTTCCTTGACAATTCTGTCGTACCCCAACCAGTTGCTTCACAATTCTTTGTGGTGGTTCTCTGAATAAAAGCTAATGGTTAATTAGCTGTAATGACTTAGGCACCTAGTCCAGTAGCCTGTCAGTGTGGTGCAGGCTTTTACTGCTTCAAAGAATTGAACTGTTTGATGTTATTCTACATATTTAATTTTTGCTATACCTATTTTAGGGAGCTCTGGTGGCTTACTGGCAAGAAGCTGCACTGCAATCCTGAAGGCACGTGTTTTGAGGCCACCAGCTTTTCCACAGAAGGATGGGCAATCTCCTCCCATGTGATTAGCTGCCTCTAAAAACCCACCAGAGGGTCAGCTATGGGTTGGTTCCAACTCTATGGTAAACAACATATATATTTTGTTGTTGTTGTCATGTGTCGTCGACTCATAGTGACCCCATGTACAACAGCCCTAAACTCTGCTCTATCCTGAGCCAATCTTACTGTCTCTGATACACCTATCCCTGTTATCTCAGTCACTGAATCAATCCATCTCATCAAGGTTCTTCCTCTCCTGAGCTGCCCACCCACCCTCTCAAGCATGACGTCCCTCTCTAAGGACTGATCTCACCTTGCAACATGTCCAAAGTATGTCAGACGAAGCCTCCAAGGAGCAGCCTTGGCTTCACCCTCTCCAGGATGAACTTAGTCAAGCTTAATGATGGTGGTGGTGGTAGGTTTCCTGATAACTACATTTAGTGTTAGAATCAACAACAATCCTTATCCAACCCCTGCATAAGCTTAAATTATTACTCATGATTCACACAGAAGTATCAAGACTTATCTCACTGCTAGCTGTTCACCATTATACCAACATTTGCAATTACTTGCTATGCCTAAGAGTGCTGGACAATGACTAAGGATGATAGAAGAACTGATGCCTTTGAGTTGTATGGACTGCTAAGAGAACTAACAAGTCACACCTTAAGAGGGTGAAACCAGGCTGCTCCCTGGAGGCAAGGATTTTGACGCTCCCTCTGACAGACTCTGGGCATGTTGCAAGGAGGGACCAGTCCTTGGAGAAGGACATTATGCTTAAAAGGGTGGAGGGGACAGCGCGAGAGAAGACGACCCTGGATGAGATGGATTGTCTAAGAGATTAGGGTAATGGAGTAGGTGTGTCGAAGACATTGAAATTGGCTCAAGATAGGCAGAGCAGGGCTCAAAGCTGTTGTACTCAGGGCTGCTATGAGTCACAGGTGACTGAGAGCACATAAGAACAATAACAACAAGGTATCCTGATGTCACACTGCCTTTTTTAAAGACAACATCTCGTATTTTTTCTTCAGGAATTCTCCCTACTCTCGTGGGCCTTGTCTTCAGAAGAGGTTGACCTCATCTACCATCTCCAGGGATGAACATATGACCAAAAGGAGTAAAGCATCCTCTGGCCAAAGTAAATGATTCAGAAGTGGGCACAAGACTCTACTGAAGACTAGCAACAGCCATGAATAGTGCAGCCCTTTGGATAAATTAACACTAAAACTCTTTTAGTTGGAGTTGCTAGTATGATAAGATAGAAACCTGCCATTTTATCACCATTTTGAAAAAGCCTGGCCTAAAACTAAGCTAACTCACAGGCAAACAGCACTAAGAGATGGAAAAAGAATAGAATTTTTGGTCAAAAAAGCCAATTCAATTCTCCTATATTGTGTGAACTAGTTTGAATGATTGGTTTTTCTTAAAAAAAAGACAACCAAACAACCCAACTTAAAAATAGTTCAGTTTAATACAAAGGAGATACCTCAGAGCAGGGTTTAGGGCTGACTATGAAGAGACATAAAGAGAATTTATCATCTTAATTACATTATTTCCTCCTTTTTCTCAACAGTAGCAGTTCGAGGATTATGAATACCGAACGCTGGTGGACTAGAGGTAGGCAGCTGTGCTGCAATGTTGAAAGCAGGAAGTTCAAATCCACCAGCGGCTCTGCGGGAGAAGGAGGGGCAATCTCTTCTGTGGTTAACTGCCTCTGACAACTATGGTCAACTACGGGTTTGTTCTGACTCAGTGGTACTCAACAACAAAAACAGTATGTCTAATCTCTATGCTGGTTGGAACTCTTAGGTACGGTTTGTATCTACTATTAGTCTAACACCACTGTATATAGTGTACCTTTGTATGCATAAAAACATTAAAGAAACACTACCAGATATATTAAAATACATTTAATGTAACAACACAACAATGTTTGAAAAAGCAGTGGCTGTTTGTTATTGTTGTTGTATACTGTAGAGTTGGAACCGACCTATAGCTGACCCTCCCGTGGATTTTGAGAGGCAGTTAATCCCACAGGATTCTTCTCTCGTGGAACTGCTGGTGGCCTTAAACTTTGTGCCTTTAGGATTTCAGTGCAGCTTCTTGCCACCAGGCCACCAGAAGTCCCTTGTTAGTTATTATGAGTCATAATATGTATCTTTTTATTTATTTATTTTTTCTTCATAATATGTATCTTGACCTTTTAACACAAAAGCTTTTATGGGGGTTGCTTTGTAATTATGATTGTACAGTACATTAGGTGCTTACAACCTGGGGACTGTCTGTACTATAATATCACATAATTAACTTAGCTTTCTATTACATTTTAGCTATGTTTCCCAGCAGGACTTGTAACACTCAACATTATATTACTAATGCAGATATTCTACTTTGTTAGATTATAGGGTCTTTGAGCACAGGTTCACATTTGATTATTCTTTCTATTCTTTTGTGTCTGGCATTATCTATCATAATTCTCAAATTTTAAAAACAGTTAGCAACTGAATCTTACATGTAATTACTCCTGACCTTATAACTGATTGCAGCATCCATGATCTTACTTTTACAAAAGGGCTTTACAATTTGTCCTGGGTTGCAGTGGAAGGCTAATCTGCAAGGTCACACACTGTGGCTCTTTAGGATTTCAGCATGTGTAGAATAGAGAAAAGAAGCAAATCTCTTTTGTCTGTTAAAAACAAAAATGTTTTCGTCTACCACACTATGGTGTGCTTTTTCATATGTACTTAAAACTCACGCACAAGCCATTTCCATAATAAAAGGGTTAAAATTATGTAGCCACTTATAGAAAAGTTCTGTAAGAAAATGGAAGATCTATCATTGGTTTAGAACTTTTAGGGAGATGTCAGCTTAGATTTGTTCAAAGTTATTGTAAATATACTTTGGAGTACATGATATATCACTGATCCCAAAAGAATGATAAAACAAAACTTAGATTTCTGTCTGAACATTCAAGAAAGTCACTGGATATACAATCTACCTTAACAGCATTATCCTGCGGTCAACCTCTGGGATAGTATTCAATCACCAATACTTAAAAGCTTTCGGATTTAATTAGGTTTTTTTTTAATTAGTTTTTATATGTCATGCTTGAAAACAGCCTTTTCTGTTATACCCATCACAAACATCTACATTTAAAAGAGCTGTGTACCTGCAAACCTACAAAATGTTCTCAACCATCCCGATTCAAACTCTTGTTTGTGAACAGTACTAGTAACGCTAATCTCTCTTAAAGGGATGAACACATAAATGTTTGAAAATCAGACCTGAAATATTTCTAAACAGAAATGTCTGAAATAACTCCTAGGGGACTGGTATAATCAAGTACTATTAAGTAATATTTTAAATCCTCTGTCCTGTAGGAAATCCACACATCAAACCAAACCCAAAGAAAATGTTTTCACTGTTTTACATTCCACCAAACTCTTCTTTCAAGCTGTGATTATGTGGCCACAGGCCTATAAGGAAACTAGAAGGGACTCATTAAGTAAAAAAAAAACCAAGTATTTCTTCTTGAGTTATACTTTATTTCAGGTAGACTCCCAAGGGGGACCCAACCACTCCATGTCAGGTAACACCAAATAAACACATTTTTGTCCTTGCGGCTAAAAGTTGAACCCATGAGGAAGTCTCAACAAAATGAAGTTCTTGGGGTTTGATAACTCAATTGCAGATGCGTCTTCTAAATCCAACTCCTGGCGGAACATAAAGTAGACTGCCAGGAGATTGGAGAGTTTTGATCACTTGTCTAAGACATGTCAACACACTGTCATGCGCATTCAACTGGCTTAACTACTTTGCCACTTGTGCTTAGTTTTATCTTCTTTGACATCTATCTAACCGCTGTCTACTCTCTATTTTTTCCTTTCAAAAGGTTCTAGATAACCGTGCTAGGAGGCAGATCCACCAGCCTGGCGCACATTGTAGAGAAAGGAAGTCAAAGGACAGTGCGAGGCCAGTATTCTTGCGTTTCCTACGAGGAGCACGGTAAAAGGGGGTAAGAAAGGTGCACAGAGACACCAGGAGCTGGAACACAGTATGGTGTCTCAAATTAGAGTCGAAGTTCATCAAGAAGAAGGCCACAGTTCAGGGAAGTACATAAGGAATTTGCAGGAGGCAAAAAAGTGTAGACACCTAGGCAGGCATTCGACTAAGGTAAAAAGGCTCACTGCAGACCTCCGATACCCTTCGCTCAAGCAATTTCCTTCCTTACCAGAGCCTGAAAGGCCAGCAGTGACGATACGACAGATTCACAGCGGCCGAAGGGGGTCCCACTTCCGACTCAGCCCTGCAACCGGAGCTTACGTCATCAGCAGGCGCTGTTTCATCTCAACTCCGCGCCGGAAGCAGGTTAAGTGGCGCGTAAACATCCTCACAGCGCACGCGCTGGCATGGTTGACGCAATCAGGGGGCGGGACGGAAGTGCTGAGAAGTTGGCCAATGGGTCGCCTTCGGGAATGGAGATTGGGTGGGGATAATTTGGAGCTTAAAATTTAAGTATCTGGTATCTGGGACTGTTGGCTACTCTTGTCTCTGCTCTCTTTCCCTCACTAGTCTTATTTATGCATGTTCGTGGCAGTATCTGATACTCTTCGTAAACAATAATGTGATATATTTAATGAGATTTTTTTTTCTTACAGTGAAGTGTAGACAGTATGCATCGACAAGTTGGTTACAAAGTAGGAAAATAGGAATCAGCATACTTTGCAAGAGTTAAATGCGCCGTGCAGTAAGAATTTCGCATATTCTTTTAGTTTAAAAAAATTCAGATGAAATTCGAGTGTGTACTGTCTTGCATATCGTTCTAAAATAATTTTTAAATGTTGCTGTGAAGTCTTGCTTCCTGGTGTTCACAGACTGGTAAGGGTGAGGTGGCACTGTAGCACTTAAAATCAGACAATACAAAAGGGGTTATCTAACAGATATAATTCTGGAATAATTTGTGGAATTGGTAGCTCCCTGACTTGAAATTTAATCAGTAGGTTTGCTATACCTTACACTAAAATAAAGAGAGTGTGTGTGTGTGTGTGTGTGTGTGTGTGTGTGTGTGTGTGTGTGTGTGTGCCGTCAAATTGCAAAGGATCTGACTGGTGCAGGAGGAGATGGCCCCTCCTTTTCCGGCAGGGCATCTGGTGGATTCGAACCTCATATCTCTGGGATTGCAGTGCAGTTTCTTGCCACTAGGCCACCAGAGCTCCCCTTAAAATAAATTCTTGATTTAAATGTATAAGATGAAACTGAAAATGCTAGTGGAATTCATGGGGAAACGTTTAAAAAAATAAGATGAATCCATAAAAGAAAAGGTCAGTGAATTCTACTAAAAAGACTTTATTAAAAATATGTGTGGAAAAGCAATCATAAAGTTAAAAACCCCAAGAATCAAAATTAGAAAAGATTTTCAGCTTCTGTAAAAGATAGTTTTCTAAAATGTGGTGGTGTAAGTGGATTGGAAAAAACCCCCAGTCCTAAACCAATATGAGCCATTATTTCCTGGAAATGAAAAATGAAAGGCTCACTATTCCTTTTTTTTTAATAAGAAAAATGAAAATTAAAACTGCTGAGATGACATTTTTAATTTAGGTTGGGAACATTTTGAAAGTTTAGCATACATCAATGGAAAGAATATAGTATGTTGGTGGTGGAAGTATATTCTGATAAGTCCTCTATGAAGTTCAGTTTGTCAATATTTAAGAAAATTACAAAAAAAAAATTACAGGTGCAAATACATTATGGCCCAAAAATTTACATTTATTTGTATTTGTGTTACAAACAGGCTTAATCATGTTAAAATAATACTTAACTGCTAGAAATAGAAATATTAAAAATTAAGAATAAAAAACTTTTGCACTTGGGAATACAAGAAAAATGAAAGGCTAGCCACAAATTTGAAGAAAATATTTATAAATTATGTATCTGATAAAGGACTTGTATTCAGAATATATGTAAAAACTGTTATAACTCAATAATAGTAAGACAACTCAATTAAAAGGCAAAAAATTTGAATACATTTCACCAAAGAAGATACACAACTGACAAATAAGTACATGAGAAGATTTTCAACTTTACTAGTAATTAGAAAAATACAAACTAAAACTTCAGTGAAAGAAATAATAATTTTTCATCTAGTAACAGAAATGCAAAACAAAACCCATACTAGTTGCTGCCAAGTTGACTCCAACTTACAAGGACTCCAGTGTGTCAGAGTAGAACCAAAGAGTTGGCTGAATTTCTGGAAGTAGATTTCCAACCTTTCTTCCAAGGTGATCTGGGTGGACATCAATCTCCTTTTAGTTAGCAACCAGTTCATTAATCACTCAGGGACTCTGTTCAATCCACTACAAAGTCAATAATAAAAAAGGACAAATTGTAACTAATGAGAGTCAGAATGTGGAGAAATAAGACTTTCATGCATTGCTGGGTATCCATGATAGTGAGGATATAAAATGATAAGGCAATTTTGGAAACAGTCGGACAGTTCCTTAAAAAAAGCTAAATACAGGGAAAAAAAGCTAAATGTACATTTATCATATGACTATTTCTTCACTCCTTAGTATGTACACCCTAGAGAAGTGATAACATACAAACATATATGTTATCATAAAAGGATTTACATGAGACAGTTCATGGTAACATTATTCCTAATAACTAAAAGGGAAAACAACTCAAATCTCCATGGACTGGTGATTGGATAATCTGTGATGTATCCATACAATGAATAATTAATGAAAAGGGACAAAGTACTGATATAGGCTATGATATATATAAATCTTGATAACACTAGACAAAACAGCTTAAGTCCAAAAGACCATGTATAATTCCACTTGATGAAGGGACCTCTGACAGCTTGAGCATTATGCTGCCGATGCAAAGTCATGTGGTTCAAATTTACTAGTTGATCTGCAAGAGAAAGATGCAATCTCAAGTGTAATTTACTGCCTCTGAAAACCTACTAGAAGGTCAGCTATGAGTTGTTTCTGAAGTGATGGTACACAACAACAACTTATATATGAAATGTTCGAAAGGCAAATATAAAGACACAGAAAATAAATTAGTAGCTGCAAGGAGCTCTGTGTGGTGTAGTGCATAATATCTTGGACTGCTAACCTTTCTCCACTCGAGAAAGGGATCGGTCTTCTGGAAAGATTTACAGCCTTGGAAACATGATGGAGAGGTGCTGTGAGTCGGAATCAACTTGACAGCAGTGTTGTGTTGTGGTGTTGTTGTTGTTTTAAAAATAGGGTGAACAGGGAATAACTGCAAGATGTGGTGGTTGTTTATGAGCTGTTGAGTTGATTGTGAACTATGAACAATGAATCGGAACCCTGCCCTACCTTGTGCCATCTTCACCATCTCCAACAGACCTGAGCCTGCTGTTAAAGTCACTGTCAATCTGTCTTGTTGAGGATCTTCCTCTCTTATGCTGACCCTCCACTTTTCCAAGCATGACATCCCGCTCCAAGGACTGGTTCCTCTTAACATGCCAAAAGAATATGAGACAGAGTTTCCCTATCCTTGCCTGCAAGGAGTACTCTTTTTTTTTTCCTGTTTTTTCCCCCTATAATTATATTTTATTAATTTTCATAAACATTTACAGAGATTTTGGGTTTCCATTCATTCATTGTTGCACTATTCTCTCTACCCTCCTCCCA
>NW_006399843.1:12105947-12150559 GCF_000299155.1 Elephantulus edwardii | reverse complement strand
GCATCATGTAATATTTGTCCTTTTGTGACTGGGATATTTCACTCAGCATAATGTTCTCCAGAGTCAACCATTTTGAATAATATTGCATGAGTTGCAAGGAGTACTCTTGTTTCACTTTATCCAGGACAGACTTGTTTGTTCTCTTGGCAGTACATGGAATGCTTAAGAAGGTGATAGAAATGTTCTAAAATGGAATTATGATAAGTTGTACAACTGGATAAATTTGCCAAAAATCACTGAAAACTGATGACACTTAAAATGGGTCAATTTTTATGGCATATGAATGATATCTTAATAAAATTGTTTTTTAAAAATGATGCTAATACACAACCATGAGCAAAAGATTAGAGTTATTTTTTGTTCATATTGTATTTTGAATAAAATTGTATGGTGTGTTGTATGTGTCCAGTGTGTGTGTGCTGTTTGATGTGGTATATATGTGTAGTGTGGTACATACGTGTGATGGGGTGTGGGTGTGGGTGTGGGTGTGTGTGAAAGAGAGAAATTTATTGATTTTCCTTGTGTGTGAGTTTTCTGTGTTACCTGTGTGCACCGGCACCTTTGTGTGTCTTGTGCTCTAGTGGCTTAGTGGTAAGGAATTGTGCTGCCAACTCAAAGGCTTCTGGTTTGAATCCAACATCTGCTCTGTGGGAGAAAGATGGGCAGTCTCATGTGATTTACAGCCCGTGAAAACATGCAAGAGCTATGATCCCATGGCAATGAGTTGAGTTGGGTATTTTGTTATTTGAGAGCACGTTTACAGCTATATTGATTTTCCATTCAATCATTCATAGGCATTTTATAACATTAACAAGTGATTAATTAACTGATTACAATGCCTAATCAACCCTAATTGTATATTGACTTTCCTTTCACCCAATTTACCCATTAATTTTTACTTCCCTCTCCTTCCTCATTCAGATTAACCCTGGGAATTGTTAGTGTGTGCTGTCGAAGTGGCGCTGATTCATAGCTGACTTTCCAGCGGGTTTTCAGAGGCAGTAAATCACACGGGAGGAGATTGCCCAACATTCTCCTGCAAGAATGGGGTGGATTGGAACCACGTGCCTTTGGGATTGGGATTGCAGCGCAGTTTGTTACCACTAGACCCTCGGAGTGCTAATTTAAATGCCCATCTGGAGAGAACCCCATCTGTTGCAGTCCAGTTGTGTTCCAATAGGTTATCTCCCGATAGGTGGCGCTCCTTAAACACGGTGTATGTCTTTACATCTGCCTTTCTTTCTGTGTCTATCTGCCTAATTTTGAGAAACCCCAAATTTGCTCTACTGAGCGTTCTTTTCCATTTGTCACTTTTAGGGACCTAAGGTTTATATTTAGGGCTGAAAAGTCTCTAGTATGAGATAAATGAATAGAGGAGATAATACCGGGGTTAAAGCGGGGGGGGGGGGGCGGAGATATTAATTTCAATTGGAAAACCAAATAATACTGTGTCTTTGTCTTCCTGATTGAAACTTCTCATTTATTGATGGATGGATTGATCAATTGAAGGTTTAATTTAGGTAAATTGTTCTCTACCAAGGGTGATTTTGCCCTTGAGGTGACACTTGGTAATATCTTGATACATTCTTGAGTCATGAGGGGTGTTCCTGACATGCAGTAGTAGATAGAGCCCAGAGATGCTGCTAAACATCCTGAAATACACAGGATAGCCATCTGCCCCAAAATATTATCTAGCTCAAAATATAAATAGTGAATCCATGATAGAAATTAATATTAATATTCAGTATCTCAATTGCTTTAGGCTCGCTCTATAAGGATTTACATATCTGTGATATTCATATTTTGTTAAGCCAAGAAAATCACTAGTGTTCAGATTATGTAGAAATGGGCTTCTACAATCATCCCCATTCCACAGTCCAAGCCTTGCAGTTGTTGGGGACAGACAGGTTCAACAGCATTAGGACAGATAACACAAAGGCACTTTTTAGAATTGGTGTTTGTTTGAAGGACCCACCTACTCTGGTCCTGATCTCAGTTCTTCCTTGCTTGGTTTTTTTGAAGTTGGCCGTATTGGTCATTTCCTCGATCCTTGAGGGGCTGAAAAGGACAGCACAGTTATAAGCCAGTTTTTCCTCTGTCGTATGTTAGCTAATTTGCTGCATGTTTATTGAGTGCTTATTCATTCTGTGCCAGACTTTGGAATGGTTGCCACATTGCCTTGGGTACAGTTTCCTTGCATATAATTGCATTCATTCTAGCAACAGGGACAGTTATCCATCATCTGGTCTGCTTTAAGCAATTCTTAATCTAGATAGCATATTCCACATAACTTGGCCCCAGCTCTGGAAATTTTACCCCCTTTATTTGCACCAATGTCTGTTTAATTTGTAATTCTCTTACCTGGTAGAGTTGGTCGTTGGGCAACAGAGTCTGTTTGTCTGAAGCTTCACAAAAGACAAAATACATATAAATAAAAAGATGGAATGGATAATAAGTTGAACTAGAAAGTAGCAACAAAAATTAGTGTACCTACAAACAACAATATGAATTGGTCTTGAATGCATATTATTGGATGAAAGGAAGGTACACACTAAAGCACTTATAATACAACCTATATAATAAAGAAAGAACAACATGAGGCAAAATTAATCCATATTAGTTGGAAGTCAGAACAGTGCTTACTCTTAGAGATCAATATTGACTGGAAAAGACTCTGAGAGGGGCCTTCTAGACTGTTAGTAATTTTCTTGAACTGAAGGCTCCATGGGTTGTGTTTGCTTTGTTCTGTATGCTGTGTGGTTTATCCACTTTTCTGGATGTATGTTTCACTCTGATAAAAAGTTTTTAAGATCCAAACACAAGTTGGAATGAGTTAGATCTGGAGATAGGCAAATATGCTGTGTTACTACCACACAATCCTTTTTTCCTGCTCCACAGACATGGGGCCTCATCCAAAACACGCTAATAGCATATACCAACTCAATATCTTCTATTTGATCTTGATTGGTAGGAAGGAGGCAGAGGGTACCAGACAGTCACATGTTTTATCTAAGAACCTTGTTTTACCTCGTGACTGACGAATTCCATCCTGCCCAGCAATGCAGTAGACCCCAACAGCAAGGAAGAAAATACTGATGATTTCAGCAAAAATAAATCCAACTATCGTAGATGCACTCATTTCGATGCAGTTCTGACACACTGTAGAAAGAAAAGGCAGGGACAAGCCTCCTTCAGTCTGGGAAAGTTGCGCTTCATGGATCTTTTTTCCTGTCTACCAGCTATAATGCCTCTGTATAGGACAGCAGGCATCTCCATCTGTAGGTGATAAAGCAGCAGAATGGCCTGAGAAGATCTTTGGATCCAGAACTCAATGGTTTTTTTTTTAAAGTTTCACAGTGTTTCAGGGGTTCTGTGGAAGCCCGTGTACTCCCACTGCTAAGAACAACAGACTTAGAGGAAACCCAGATCTCCTGCTCCAGCCCCAACTGCTCCCCCACACTGCTATTCTCCTTGTGATTATTCTCCCTAATTCCTCCACCCACATTCCTGGATTACAGGAGTGGAACTGATTCAATCCATGGGGACAATCCGAAAGTAAGCCAGGTTTTACAGAAAGAAATGTCTATGCTGAGGAAACTGTCTGTTCATATTCACCTGAAGGCAAGCTGAGATTAAGATAACTGGCAATATCATTGCTTAGCATCTAAGTTCACCCTCTTCTCACATGGGAAGCTCACCAGAACAGCATGTACCTCTTAATTTCCAAACCAACCAACCAACCAACCAACCAACCAACCAACCAACCCAGTCAACTGATCAACCAACCAAATAAAGAGTATTACATACTTCTTTTTTTTTTTTTTACATACTTCTAAAATACAGTTGTATTGAAGTGTTTTTTGATCCTTGGCACGAATATATCCCTCGAGGATCTGAGGTACTACTTCCCAGATTCCAAGTTTTAGGTGTGTTCAAATCTTTGTTTTCCTTTCCATCTTTAAACCATTTGATAGTTTCCTCATCAGATTCACAAGTCAAAAGCACTGAACCATCTTCTCGATTGTCATCCACTTTTATAAAAGGCTTGGCTGAAAAGGGAAAAGCCATGCTTCTGTTATGGGTCTTGCCTCTGTAATTCTCCCTGCCTTCAATTTTAGGAGAAGGCCATTAAAGCGAAACTTCTCAAATTTGAATGTACACTTGAGACACATGGGAATCTTGATAAAAATGTTTCTAATTGGTAGTGTTTAGTTTAGGAGAGGGAGAGATTTCTGACATGCCCCCATACCAATGCTATTGATTCAACGACCACGTTTTGAATTATGCCTCCCACTAAGGCCCTATTTCTTTTGCAACAGGAATCAAGAATCAAACAAAGAATTGCTCAGCTCCTGGGAAGTAACCTAGAACAGATCATGGTTGTGATAATGGAGAGGTCAGCTACCCACCTCCATCCCACTGTCTCATCCCTCCTAAATTGCTCACTTGTGTAGGGCTATTATTGTAGGAAGTCATTATTTCTATGAATTTCATCAGAGTTTGAACCTAAATTTCTCTTACCTTGTTTCCACTCAGCCATGGTACCTGGAGAAATAGATGAAAGAAAGAGATCAGCTGGGTGCAGCATTGTCCAGGTGCCCTGAGATGTAATTTCCATCATTATTAGGGCCAAGATCAGAAATGAAATATCTCTCCTACTTCTCTGAAGCATCACCTAAATCACTCAGTTGATCCAGGGTGTTGCCTTTACCGTCCATAGTAGTCTTCTTCATGGGCAGCTAAACCCTGGACAAGCAGTGAGCATTCACAGCCCAAAGAATCCAGACCTTTTTAATGCTGACTTACTTTTTTTTTTTCAATGTTGACTTACTTCTAATGTCTCAGGCTTGCTGATTAATTTCTTACTGATTCAGAAACCCTACATATCCCAGGAGAGTTAGCTATCCAGTAGTCCTCCAATATGCCTCAAAGCTCAAAGACTTAACACTGGAATTGCTGAATTCAAATATTCACTCTTACTATGTCCTTGGCTTGGTTAGACGTCACCAAAAAAAAAAAATTTAAACCTTCTACTGTCAAGTATATTCGACTCATCGTGACCCCCTATAGGTCAGAGTAGGATCGCCCCATAGAATTTCCAAGGCTCTAAATCTTTACAGAGAGACTGTCACATCTCCCAAAGAGTCGCTGGTGGGTTCAAACCACCAACCTTTAGGTTAGCAGCCAAGCATTTTTAAGCACTGTACCACCTATTACAAAGAAAAGAGTAGTACTGTTTTTGAAGTGAAAAAGCAAGCATATAAATAATATTCATGTAATAGAAGGGATCTCTTGTGGCTTAGTCTATAGAGAGTTGCACTGTTAGCCCAAGCATGACACCTCTCCAGTGGTTTGAATCCATAAGAGAAAGATGGCAAATCTCTCGCGCAATTTACAGCCCCCCAGACCATGCTGGAAGGTCAGCTATGAGTCGGTTCTGACTCAATGGCAATGAGTTTGAGCTGGCTTCTTAAAAAAATTCTTGGCACCAGCAGTCAGGAAATCAAAAGATGAATTGCATAAGGTAAAGCTGCTGTCAGAGACCTCTCCAGAGTGCTGAGAAATAATGTCAGTCTAGAGACTAAGGTGCACCTAATCCAGGGCATGGTCTTTGCAATTACTTGCTATGCATCAGAAAGCTGGACAGTGACCAAGGATGATAGAGGAAGAACTGATGCCTTTGAGTTGTGGTGCTAGAGAAGAGTATTTTTTTCCCCTATAATTATATTTTATTAATTTTCATAAACATTTACAGAGATTTTGGGCTTCCACTCGTTCATTGTTGCACTATTCTCTCTACCCTCCTCCCAGTTTGTTCTTGTCCAAATGCCACAGTGCTTGTCAAAGCCAGTTCTGATTAATCTTCTTTGTCAGTGTATCCTTTGCCATTCCCTATCACTCCTCCCTGAGAGAGACTTCACCCTGAGTCATAAGGAAAAGGGGATGGCGTATTCTCTTAGCTACTTCCTGCTGAAAAGGGACGCTGTGGGTTTCAGGGTGAAGATCTTTAGAGAAGAGTCTTAAACTGCTAAGATAACATAGACTGCTAAGATAACAAATAGGTCTGTGTTGGTGAGGGTGAAACCAAGATTTTCCTTGGAGGCTAGGATTTTGAAGCCCCATCTCACATATTTTGGGCACGTGGCCAGGAGAGACCAATCCTTGGGGGAAGAATATCATGCTCAGAAGGGTGGATGGACAGTGCAGGAGAGGAAGACCCTGGATGAGATAGATTGATACATAACTAGGGCAATGGGGGTAGGTGTGTTGGAATTAGTGGCGGAAGGGAAAGGGTTCAGAGCTACAGTAGATAGGGTTGCTATGGGTCGCAGGTGTCTCGACGGCACATAACAACAACAAAAAGTAGAACTTGTAAGTACTAATTTAGTACATATATGAATGCATATGAATGAGAGACAAATCTATTGATTTTGTTCAAGGGTGAAGGGACAGGGAAATCTTTGAGGTGGTGACATTTGACATACCATGAAGAATGAGTAAAAGGAATTTACCAAACTTACAAAGACATTCTGGGTAGAAAGACTAGGTGGTGAAGGAAACATGCTCTGATAAGTACATGCCAGAGGTAGAGCTTGTGATAGGGCAGAGGTGTGATGGAAATGGTGCAATCAGCATTCTGTTCTTCCAGGAACTGGTTGACTATGATTGAACCTCACTAGGGCTGGGCTGGCCATAAATAGTAGGCAGCCCAGTTTTTGGATGAATCTGTGAATGGATAAATAAATTTATTAAAGTACACGATTAAGCAGATTTCTTAACTAGCTCTTTTCTCTTAAGCACCTGATCACCATGAAAGGGACAGAGAAAGCTCTTATTTTAAGTGAGATTTCATAGAGAAGGAGCAAACATATTATTGAATATTTGATAATTTTTCCTATTGAGTCCTCTGAGCACTTGAGAGGTCAGATAGCCAAACTTCCTGGGTCGACTAGTGAGGGAACTCCTAATCACACAGCCACTGATGGTTGAGCTGCACCCAGGACTCAAGTTTTCTTTGCTCGGTGCTGTGCTTTCCCCAATGTACCTACCTGCTGCACACAGATTTTTAGCCCTGCTTCTCAGTATGTGCTATCTTGATCTGGATCTTTCTCCGATTCCCTCAGGAATATAAACTTTTGATGTCCTCCTCCACTTGCTCAGCTTCAGCCAGCAGCATTGCCTCTCATTTCATTTGTTGAGAATGACAGATGCTGTTATAGGCCTTTGCTTCCTTTCCATTGGTTAAGTCCTCCCAAGACCACAGCCATCTATACTTTTCCTCTCCTAGTCACATGGGGTAAGACTGCATGTCCCTCTGTTCTCTTGACCACCTTCCTGACCTCACTTTCCCAGCACCTAGTTCTGGGACCTTACTCTATTATTATTATTTTTTTTTCTTACTCTTGTCTTTTAGCTCAAGTTTTTCTTAAGCTTACCTCACCTACAGCCTGGTAACATTGAGCTTATCTCTCCCATTCAACTGAGTTCCTTGGGGTGGAACTTGGGGTTTTTGTTGTGTACCATCCAGTCAGAACTGACCCCTAGCTGACCCTCTGGAGGGTGGTTTTTTTTTTATTAAAAGAGTGCGTCATGAATTTGAGAGTCATCCTTGAGGATGGGCCATGCTAATCTTTTCTGCATCATTCCAATTTCTAGTATATGTGCTGCCGATGCGAGTACTGGAGGGTTTTCAGAGACAGTAAATTGCACAGGAGGAATTGCCATTCTTCTTCCGAGGAGCTGCTGGTGGGTTTGAACTATGTGACTTCGAGATTGAAGCGCAGCTTCTTACCACTAGGCCAATCATCTTTATAGCTTCCTGTCCCTTAATAATAGAATGTCAGTCATATTTTTGACCAGTTGGCCAGCTGAGTGACTGAATACTTCCTGGATCATCTAACTTCAGCTCTGAGCTAATGACCACACGTTTCTCCTTTCAGATTACTAGGTTGTGCCTCTATGGATTATGTTTAAGATGGCGGCCGCAGGTCTCTCTCTAGTCAGTTCAGCTTTCTGTTTTGATCTCTTAAAGATAAGGAGCCCAAATTCTCCCATAAAGCACTGCAGAGAAGAAGCTTTGCTTTCACCCTTGTTCTTTCTTTAGGGTGAGAGCGGAGGCATGTTTGAAGAAAGCCACTGCCTTCTAATCGGCCTGCTGATGGAGACCCTCTGTTGGTTTTTCAAGGCTGTGAATATTCACAGGAAAAGACTTCTTCATGTTTCTCCAGCAGAGTGGCTAGTACGTTCAAACCAGTTAGCTGCTCAACACTATTTCTGCTTCTCTCACAGCCTCTCCCCTGCCCTACGCTTGCAGAGCTCCTCTGGAGGCACTTACCTTGAAGAAGAATGATAGCCAGCAGGAGGGTGGCCAGCCGCTTCCCCTGCTCCATGTCAGCCTCCTTTTCTGTGGCAGCGCCTTCGGCCCTTCGTTAGCAGCCTTCTGGGCTGCACAGCAGCTAGCGTGGCTCCACCCTTCAGACTCAAGCCCTTGCCTAGTCAAGAGCCTCTTCCTGCTGCTTCAAGTGTGGGAGGCTGAGTTTGAGTAGAGCTGCAGGTGCAGAGGTCTCTTGCTTTTCCGTTAAGCCTGCTCTGGGAAAGGGTGGAGTGGAGGGTGGAGGTGACAGGAGGAATAGGGAGATTATATTACCATCTCAGAGATTGTGTGTTCACAGAACAACCTTATGTGTTGGATGGGAGATGGCTAAAGCCATTAGCAGAGTTCATGAGCAGATAAGTTTTTCTGTTTGTTTGGTTGGTTTTTTATCACCAGTTGTTGCTAGAACAATGTGTTAGTCAGCTTTATATCCTATAAAGGGTATAAAGGTGAAGAGTTATGCTGCTAACCCAAAGGCATGCAGTTCAAGTCCACCAGCTGCTCCGTAGGAGAAAAGTGCGCAGTCTCCTCCTGTGTGATTAACTGCCCCTAAATCCTGCTAGAGGATCAGTTATAGGTCGGTTCCGACTCATTGGTACATAATACCAAGGACGACAGTGGTTTAGTCTGGAATGAGTTGCACTGTTAGGCAATGTCCTCAGATGCATGGAACTGGAGCTCTGAATGAAAAGCCACTTCAGGCCAGGTCTTCACTAATTCTTCTGGGATGAGATGATCACAGTAGTGCCTGCTTGGAAGGGCATAGATGGAACAATTTCCACCAGACAGGTTAACACACTCCAGGAGCCAGGGCCTGGAGTGAGTGTCCAGGCCTCACTAAGTCGGTCATTTAGCCTATCACTCAGGAAGTACTTCCGTTGTTGTTAGATACCATTGAGTCAAATCTAATGCATGGCTAATCATCCAGAGGATTTTCAGAGGCAATAAATTGCCAGAGAGGAGATTGTCCATCTTTCTTTTGCAGAGCAACTGGAGGATTTGAACTGCACAACTTTGGACTAGCAGCGCTATCAGCGTTCCCTAAGTGGCTATGTTGTTGTTGAGTACTCTTTAGTGGAAACTAACCCAGAGATGTCCTTCCAGTGGGTTTTCAGAGGCAGCACATGGGAGGAGATTGCCCATCCTTCACTGCAGAGTTGCTGGGATCTGAACCACGTGCCGTCAGGCTGGCAGTCCAGCTCCTTACCACAAGGCCACCAAAGCCCATACAGACTCATTTTGTGACAGACACAAGTGAGGTGTTGGGATACAGCAGTGAGCAAGACAGACACTGTGTCCTTAGATTAATTATAGTTGAGTAGGGCAGATAGGACTTCAGATACTGGTAAGCCATTGGATATAGAGGGCACTCTTTTCTGGGAAGACTAAAATCTGCCCGAGTCAATGACATTGGGTTTTTTTTTAAAAACTGACATTATTTTTAATAACTCCATGTTACTGAACATATAAGATACATCAGGTATATACAAACATATTGCTTGAATCAATACGATAACACTGAGAAATGAGGCTCTCAAAAGCAACGTGGCAGACATGGACACCACTGAAAAACCCCAAACCAGTGTTTATTGAGTGGATTCTAACTCAGAGTGGCCCCATGCATGTCAGAATAGAACTTTGCTCCTATAATTTATATTATGTATATATGTGTATACACATACTGTAATTTGAGTGAAACCTTACAAAGTAAACTCTTAGTAACCTGGTTTTCAATTTAAATTTTCATATCCATAAGGTGTAAAGGATTGAAGTTTTGGAACTAAATCACCAGACCTTTCTTTTTTTTTTTTTCTTTTTTTCCGACCTTTCTTTTAAGAGACTTCAGGGTAGATTCTTGTCAACCTTTTGGTTAGCAGATGAATGCAATAATCATTTGTACCATCCAGCGACTCCATCCAGTCTCTACAGGAAAATAATAGTAGGGGGAAATATAAAAAAAAGAAACTAATAGTGGAGTGAGAATCTAGGTCTTTGGCTTCAGTGGCTTTGAGCTCCAAACTCCCCTTGGAAAGAAGCCTCTTTGTCTAGTGTCCCAGGTTGTCCAGTGAAGGGCCCTGACAAAGGCTAGAAGCAGGAGGAATACAGCCGCTACGTCTTGTGCAATGGAGTTCATAGCATCTTGTGAGGGACTTTGAGAGAGGCCAGTTTTTAAGTAGTGAGAATATGTACTGATGTTGATAATCAGGACTCTAAAGTTCTGGCTCTACATCAGGAACTTAGGAAAAATGATACTAAAATTCTTTTCACTTCCTAGAAACCAGGAAATTGTTTCCAGATACCCTGCTCTTTCCTTCACCTCCTCTCTAAGTTCTCTGCACAAAGAAAGAATCTACACCTGCTTCCTTCCCGCCCCACCCCCAGCCTCTACCCTTACCCACCATCAACTGTAGAAGTATTGACTGCTGGTTCCTCCCCCCACGCTTTACTTTTTCCGGTACCATGAGTCAGTAGGGGCAGGCCTCTCTCATCCTGGCTGAAGCTCTGTGATCTGGGTCTCCTGGATGAATTTGGCTGAAAGATGGAGCACAGCAGGTTTCTGTTAGGCCTGGTGCTGGCTGCTCTTCTCCCTCAAGGTAAAGCTTCTCTCGGTGGGGATGGGCATTTTAGGAAAAGGACTTGAGAAGGGTGGGTCATTACTACTGAGAACATCTCCAGTGAAGTCCACTTGAAAATCCTTCTTAATGTTGCCATTGAGGCACCCAGGATGAAAAGGAAGGCAGGGCTGGGATGGAGCATAACATCTGGAAAAAGAACCCTTGACTTCTGACTGACTTCAGGCAGCAATACTTGTTGACCTTTAATGGCTCTCTGAAGACCTCATGTCAGAGGTTCATTGGAAATTGGCAGTACGGGTGAGCCCGAGCCTTATGTTGGTAATGGGAGAAGAGCTACATGCTTTAGGGTAGTGACTGTCTCTGGGATGGCCAACTGGCCATCATTACATCGCCACTCAGATCCACGCTCAGTAATCACAGAAATGCCTTAAGAGAAAAGTTAAGTGAGGTTAGAGGTGGAGGTGGGATGCTGACACGCATGTTTAAGAACTGCATGAACAATTTCCCCCAATTTACTTGGAACTGTCTTGGATCTAAACCCTGATTTTCAGGTTGCATGTCCTAGGCACACTGGATGATTGATCATTTTAATAGTCAGATACACCAGGACACTGGGATTTCTACCAGGAACACATACTTGTAGGATATGAAGCATCTGATGTACATACATACCTCTCTGCTGCAGAGAGATGAGAGCCTGCTCTTTGGGGGTTTTTAGAAGATGCTCTTGGATCCATGTTGTCAATAGTGTATGAAGGGAGCACATAAATTCCACTTTTTCCTAGAATGCAGAACACTGATTCTAGTAGGCTATGGAGATTCTTTCAAAGCTGTTAGAGCAAGTCAGTGGATCCAGAAAGGTCCTGGTCTAACCTCTTACCCCTTCACTCCACTGAACTTGACTTAGGTGACATCCAGAGGCTGGAGTCCCAAGAGTGGACCTGATACAAACGTTCTCATTCTCCACTCAGCAAGAGCAGAACAGCTCAAAATGTTTATGTGGGGTTTGCCCTTGACACTTTCTGAATTACTGAACATGCAGTTTATTGCATGCCCTTAGTAACTATTGTTGGATATAGGATAGTGAGGAGGAAAGAGGATGAGAAATTGAGATGGGATTAATACAGATGTCTGGGAAGTAGAATTAGAAGTTTTCTTGGACAAAAAATGGGGATATCCCCAACTGAGGGATGTTCTTCTGTTTTTCCACATATCTAAGGTGTTTCAGTCATCCAGGCTTCCTTTCTTCTTCCAATCAGTGATCTGAGCTCATTTCTAGGAAGGTTCTCAGCCAAACATCTCCTCTTTGGCTCTATGCCCCTCAGGACCTATCCTTTGCATTCTTGGGTTTTCCTCTCTAGTTCGTGGGGAGCATTCCAAAACCTTTTCTTGTGGCACTGTCTCTCCCAGAATGAATAGTCTGGTGCAAAACAAAGAGCAAATACTAATTGTGGTATTCCTCCTCTTTTTCCTTAGTAAGCTTCTTGAAGATAGTTGTGGAGGAACATGAAGACCAAGTGATTTTGAGTTGTGATGGCAACTTCATTGAGACAGCCGCAACACAGGGAATTCTGTCGCCAGACAAAACAAAGCTGAACTTGGGAAAACGCATCCAGGACCCACGTGGAATATATGAGTGTAATGGGACGAAAGGCCAATCTTTTACGCAAGTACACTATCGAAGTATGTGCCTCCTGGACCTTTTAGGTTGAAATTAATGGAATTTTGGGACATGAGAGTTTTCTGGCTGGCGCTGTTGTGGTTCAATATACTATGGAGCCAGTCTTTTGTGATGATAGGAGTTCAGATTTTGGTGGCCTTAGAGAGAGTGAGTAAGAGAAAGAGAAAGAGGCACAGAGAGAGAACAAGAGAGAAAGTAGGAGAGAGCGAGAGAGAGAGCTTTTCTAAGTGAGGATGAAGGAGAGCAGTAAGGGTCTGAGACTTGGATGAGAGTGTGGTTTGGTCCATCATCCTGTCCACAGTCCCATAAAACTGAGACTACTTGCCGAGATTTCTTGGGATGAAGGGCCGAGGAGGACATACGGCATCTTTAGGCCTCTTTCTTTTACAATAGTCTGAGTCTTGGCATGATAGAGTCTAGAGCTGATCTTTGAGGCAGAGTGGACGTCCCGCTCCTGAAGCCTCTGTGTTTCTCCTCTCCCCTCCCTTCTCTCAGTGTGTCAGAAGTGTGTGGAGCTGGACTCAGCCACCCTGGCGGGCATCATTGTCACTGACATCATCGCCACTCTGCTCCTCGCTTTAGGGGTCTACTGCTTTGCTGGACATGAGACTGGAAAGCTCTCTGGAGGTAAGTGCAGGGGTTAATGTGTGTGAGTGAGAGTGTGCTAATCAGCTCATACTCCTGCTAGGGAATGAGGCTAATAATGAGCTTCAATCGCACCCAGGAGTTACTCTCTTATCTCCTAAAGATTCTTTTTACTAGTTATTTAAAGAACTCGTGTGACTATTTGTTCACGCAGACTCCAGGAGGTCTGCAAAAACATGACAGCCTGTAATCCTGCTTAGCAGTGTCTATGGGGTTCCCCTGTCCTTCAGGTCCTACCAGGCCCTTGATAACTCTCTCCCTGGTTCTTCTAGTTGCTGACAGTCAAGCTTTGCTGAGGAATGATCAGCTGTATCAGGTGAGCCCTGAGGAGAAGTGGGAGGAAGGGTGAGTGAGGATGGAGGGAAAGTTTCTTGATTTTATGTGTCTGTGTGACAGGTTATGGTGGGGAGATCATTGCGGGGGATCTAGAAAGATCAGGCATGAACTCTCACCTCTGGGGCATGCTGGAGTCCTTCCTGGGAAAGGACCCTGCCTCATTTTCCAATGGTCTCATCTTTTAGCCCCTCAGAGAGCGGGAGGATGCTCAGTACAGCCATCTTGGAGGAAACTGGCCTCGGAACAAGTGAACCTGAGACTGCCTCATATAAGAGTGTCATGTGTCAACAGGACCTTCTCTCCTTCCTCAGCAGATAAAAATGTATGCTCTCACTCAGCAGTCTCTTTGGCGAGAGGTGGGCCCTGACCTGCCTTGGCGCGCTCTGCTCACCCTATTCAGCTGTCTTTCATTCATCTTTTCTCTTTTTCTCATCCTCATGGACAAAGTGTGGCAGGTGGGCTCCTCATTCTTTTAATCTAGGGAATTCACTGCGGTGGAGGATCCAAGTTGTGCCCCTCTACACTTGCTCAACTGCTTGTTGACTCTAGTCCTCTGTAGGAACATTTCCAAGGTTTCAGCAGCCTCACCACAGCTAACGGCGAGCTGCTGAGTGCAGGAGCTGAACTACACAGAAACTGTGGTGTTTCCATGACGTCATGAGCGGGGGTGGCAGAGGTATCAAGGGGCCCTGGAAGGGACAAAGTCTCATTGCTGGAGAGGGGATGACCTTGACTTTGTTGATCCTTGTTGAACGACTGTTATTAGTTATTAGAATTCTTTGCTTATATCCCTTCAGCACCCCTCCTTTTCCTTGACTAACCAGTCACTGTTGAGTTGATTCCAATTCATGGCGACCCCACGTGTGTCAGAGTAGCACAGGGTTTCCAGTGGCTGATTTTTCCTACGTAGATAAGGCCTTTCTCCTGAGGTGCCTCTGTTGTTGTTGTTGTCAGGTGTCATCAAGTTGAGCATGACTCATAGCGATTCTGTGAACAGTAGACCTGAACCCTGTCCTGTCCTGTCCTCACCACATCTGATGCACTCACTTGAGGTGGACTCAAATCTCTAACATTTCATTAGCAACCAAACACTTTAACTTTTTGTGACATCCAAGTACTCCCTTCTGTGTTGAAGGTACTATTTTGCTCATCTCTCTCTCTCTGGACCTGCCCCACCCTTGGAATTGTCTTCTGTATGATTAACTGGCATCAGAAATCATTTTATTCATTAAACCTTGTTATCCTTCTCCACCTACTTGAAAATTTGGGGATTGTTTGGCGTTTGTGAGGATTTGGGAGCATTTTAAATCGTGGGTTAACAGTCATTTTGAGATATTGGGAGTCTGAGGAACTTTTTAAAAAATAAGTTTTAATGAAAGTTTTTACTATTATTAGCAATTTTAATGAACTTTTACAGAGACTTTGGATTTCTATTAATACATTGTTGCATTTTTCTCCCTGCCCACCCCTCCCTAATCCACTCTTCTCTTTCAAAAGTAAAAGAAAAATTCTTTCATTGTTATACAATGCCTCCCCTTAAGTCCACTCCACTATGCAGCCTTCATTCTGGACTCTTGCCATGATAATCATACCTAATGATATATTGCTTTTAA
This sequence comes from Elephantulus edwardii, assembly GCF_000299155.1. Taxonomy (NCBI): domain Eukaryota; kingdom Metazoa; phylum Chordata; class Mammalia; order Macroscelidea; family Macroscelididae; genus Elephantulus; species Elephantulus edwardii. The sequence continues at coordinate 12,135,334 of NW_006399843.1, read as the reverse complement.
ACACTTCTCTCCCTCATCTGTTTCAATGCAGTATACATTATTTATCCCCTCTTTCTCTGTCACCCCCCAACCCTGATGTCAGTCCTGTTTTACAACAGTGGCACTATGCAATATTTGTCCTTTTATGACTGAGATGTTTCACTCAGCATAATGTCCTCCATAATGTTTCATGAGTTCCTTGTTTTTTCAATGCAGCATAGTATTTCATTGTATGAATATACCAGAGCTTCTTTATCCATTCATTTGTTGACGGGCACTTAGATTGTTTCCAACTCTTTGCTATTGTGAAAAAAGCTACGATAAACATGGGTGTGCACATATCTGTTTGGCTGGGGGTTATGGTTTCTTAAGGGTATATTCCTGGTAGTGGAATTGCTGGATCAAATGGGATTCCTATTTACAACTTTTTGAGAAAGCGCCATACAGCCTTCCATAGTGGTTGCACCATTTTACACTCCTACCAACAGTGAATAAGGGTTCCAGTTTCTCCACAACCTTGGCAGCATTTGTTGTTTGCTGTTCTGTTAAATTTTGCTATTCTTACTGGGGTGAGATGATATCTCATAGTTGTTCTGAGGAACTTTTTAAGTTACTCTGGGCATCTGCTCCCGAGGAGATTCAGATGGACTCCAATGCAAAGTAGCTTCAGTAGAAGGACTGAGGCCTTGTCTACTTCCTGTAGAAAGGAATTCCTTCCTCCAATCTCTAAAGACAGAAGTTTTTAAAACAACTCCACCATAGTTTAATGACAGTGGAAATTTCCTAGACCCTGTCGAGATTCACCCACCCTGCTTCAAAGAAAAAGAGAATGAAAAAACTATCTGGCCAGAGACCCAGATGATTTTACCCACCATCTCCTCAAGATCTAAGATTCTAATTTTGTTAGAGATAGGATGAACTTCCAATTTACATTTGTTCATCCCATGGACACAATTTGTCTTTCCTTGTTATCTGCCTATTTTGGTAACCCTTCCTTCTAAACCTCGATTCTGCCTTCATGTCGAATCCCACTACCTTTGAGAAGGTGAAACCAACTTCCTTCTTGGAGACTAGGATTTGCAAGCTCTATCTCATATATTTTGGGCATGTGGCCAGGAGGGACCAGTCCTTGGAAAGCACATCAGGACATCATGCTTGGAAGGGTGGAGGGACAGTGCAGGAGAGGAAGACCTCTGGTGAAATAGATTGATTCAGTAAGTGGGGCAATGGGGGTAGGTGTGTCTGTGAGACTGGCTCAGGACAGGGCAGGCTTCAGAGCTGTTGTACATAGAATTGCTATGAGTTGCAGGTGACTCGATGGCACCAAACAACAACAATAACATCAACAAGGGAATTCTAATATGAAACCAAGGGTGAGAACGACTGTCCTTCCTAAACCATGTGTCCCCTCCGCTCTCTTTTGTTGTGTTTTTAAGAAACAAGTGGAGCTCTTGTGATGTAGTCTGTAGTTGTGCTTCTAACACTTCTGATGGTTCAAATCCACAAGTAGCTCCCCAGGAGAAAGATGAATAATCCCATTCTGTTTACAATTTTGGAAACTTAACTGGGAAATGACTTATGAGTCAATGGTGATAAGTTGAGTACAAAAAGTAGCTTTATTGAGATTTAACTGACATAAGTGGCATGTTGTTGTTATGTACCATTGAGTCACCAGTGACTCATAGTGACCCTATGTACACTAGCTCTGAACTCTGCCCTGTATATATACATATAAATAATTTGATAAGTTTTGACATGTGTATGTTATTGTTAATGTGCCATTGAGTTGCTGGAGACACATAGCGACTCTATGTACAATAGCCCTGAAACCTGCTCTATCCCGACAACTTTCCTGTCTCTGATACACCTACCCTCATTACCCCAGTCTCTGAATCTATCAGTCTCATCAAGGGTCTTCCTCTCTTGCACGTCCCTCCACCCTTCCAAGCATGACGTCCCTCTCTTAGGACTGGTTTCACCTTCAACATGTCCAAAGTATGTCAGATGAAGACTCAGAATCCTTGCCTTCAAGGAGCAGCCTGGTTTCACCCTCTCTAGGATGATCATGTTTGTTCTCCTGGTAGTCCATGGTATATTCAACACTCTTCTCTAGCACCACAATTCAAAGGCATCAACTCTCTTTCTCTCATCCCTAGTCATTGTCCAGCTTTCAGACATATAACAAGCAATTACAAAGATTATGGCTTGGATCAGGCACACCTTAGTCTCTGGACTGACACCATCACTCTTCAGTACTCTGGAGAGGTCTCTGACATGTTGACTTACCCAATGCAATTTGTCTCTTTATTTCCTGGCTGCGGGTACCAAGAATGTTGTTTGTGGAGCCAAGCAAACTAAAGCTGTTAAAAATTTCTATCTCTTAGCCATCTATTATAATGGTGTCAATCGGCCCAGTGGTGAGAATCTTTATTTTCTTGATGCTGAGTTTCAATCTGTAATGCAGGATACAGTCCTTGACTTTCTGCAGCAAGCGCTTCAGGTCCTCCTCATTTCCAGCAAGCAAGGTTGTGTTATCTGGATAATACAAGTTGTTGATGAGTCTTACTCCAATCCCGATGCCACATTCCTCCTCATAGAGCCCACCTTCCAGATGATCTGTTCTTCATATAGATTTAAAAGGTATGGCAATAAGACACATCCCTGGCATACACCCTTCCCAATTTTGAAGCATGCAGTCTTTCCTTGCTCGGTTCTGACAGCTGCCTCCTGGTCCAAGTATATGTTTCGTATAAGCACAATCAAGTGTTTTGGGATTCCCACCCTTCTCAAAGTCAGCCAGTTTGTTGTGATCCACACAGTCAAACACCTTTGCACTATCAAAGAAACACTGATAGACATTTCTCTGGTACTCCCTTCTTTCAGCCAATATCCCCTCTAACATTAGCTATAATATCCCTAGTACCATGGCATCTTCTAAACCCAGCTTGCACATCTGACAGTTCTCTATTGATGTACTGCTTCAGTTGTTTTAGGATAATTTTCAGCAGAATTTTGCTTGCATATGATAGTAATGATATTGTTAGATAATTTCTGCCCTCTGTCAGGTTACTTTTCTTTGTCATATTTGTATGCTTGTGAAATATCACCACAATTAAGATAATTAACATATACAACATGTCCTAAATTTTCATTGTACCCCTGGTAATTCCTCCTTCCTAGCCCTTTTCACCTTACATCATTTCCAGACAACCACTGATGTGCTTTATGTCACCATAGGTTCATTTCCAATTCTCTAAAAATGTATATAAATGAAAAATATATGTAAATAACTATATCCATTTTTCAGAGAAGGAGGGTATGGATTCTTTCATTCTGCATAATTATTGTGAGATTCATCCATCTTGTATGCACACTTTCTATTGCTGGAAATAGTTCATTCCTGTCAATGATTTTGGATTGTGATATTCATTGGTGAAGAATATTAAGTGTACCCCTGACTGCCAAAAGAACAGACAGATCTCTCTTGGAGGAAGTGCAACCATCTTGTTCTTTAAAAATGAGGGTAATGGGGGGAAAAATGAGGATAATGAAACTTTATTTCCTGCACTTTGCACACACTATTAGGAAGGGACCAGTCCCTTGAGAAAGAAATCTTGGTAAAGGGGAGAATCAGTAAAAAAGAAGAAGACTCTCAAGGAGATGGACTGACGCAGTGAGTAACACAGGGCTGTGATTGGCTTAGGTACAGTTGTGAAGATTGTGCGGGATTGGCCAGTATTTTGCTCTGTTACACATATGGTCTCTATGAGTCTAAACAACAACAACAGCAGTAGCAATATTCTTTTTGCGAATATACTCCAATTTGTTTATTCATTGGTCTGTTTATAGTCTTTTGGTTCATTTCCCATTTTTTTACTTTTGTAGATGAAGTTCCTATGAATATTCACACGTAAGTCCCTACTATGTGGACATATGCTTTTATTTCTTTTGGGTAAATATTCAGAAGTATATAATGGCTGGTGTATGTGGTAGCTATATGCTTAACGTTTAAAGAAAATTGTTCTATTATAGGTCTTGTTTACTTTCATATGGACTTTAAAACTGAGTTCTCAGATTCTTAAAAACAAAAGCAACTGTTGGGATTTTTTTTTTTTTTGCAGTTTGATGCTTCTTTATTCTGGTGATTCAAAAAGCTCTTTAACTGTTGGGGATTTTAGTTAGAATTTTATTGAATTTATGAATCTACAAATTTGAAAGGAAGTAACATCTTATCAATATTTAGTCTTCAGTCCATGAACATATCTTTTGTCAGAATTATTACTATGTATTATATATTCTCTAGATGCTATTATAGATGATATTTTCATTTTTTATTATTCTTTATATATTAAAAACCTTTCAATTTCTAATTGCAAGAATTGTTCAAGTATATATTATTGTTACTAGTATCTAGACATACAATTATTTTGTATATTGAACTTGTATCCTGCAAATTTGCTAAATCGTTTATTAATTCCAGTTGCCTTTTTGATAGATTCCACTGGATTGGCTCATAGAAAATCATGTTGCTGGTCAATAAAAATAGTTTATCTTTTCCATTTCCCACCTAGTTGTGTTTTGTTTCTGTTTCCTGGCCTCTTATTGTACTGGTTAGACCCTCTAATACAATGTTGAGAGATGATAGACAGGAAACACTTTGCCTTGTTTATGATCTTCAGAAGCACTGGTGCTATAGTGCATAAATGTATCATGCTGCTAACTGAAGGGTTGGCTGTTCAAACCCACCAAAAGGATGGGCAGTCTCTTCCCTGAAGGATTTATGGTCTCGAAAACTTGATTTCAAAGTTTTCTCTGAGTTGGACCTGACTTGATGGCAATGAAGCAGTGGGTTTGGTTTTCCTGCTCTTTGGGAAAATGTATTCAGTGTTTTATTATTAAAAATTATTTTAGCTGTAGGTTCTTATTAAACATCTGATTACAAGTTGAGGAATTTCTCTTCTCTTTTAACATGCTGATAATTTCCATCAAAAAGAAACATTAGGTAGTATCAAATATTTCCTCTGCATCTACTGAGATGATTAATATACAAATAGATAACTTTTGTGAAAATGGTAAGAAATATGATATAATTACCTGAGCAGTCTGAGAAGGAATTGGAAAGATTTTCTGAAGGAAATGATTGTTGTTATGTGCCCTTGAGTCACTTGCAACCATATAATAGCCCTGAAACCTGCTCTATCCTGAACCAACCTCATTGTCTCTGATACACCTACCTTCATTACCCCATTAACTGAATCAGTCCATCACATCCAGGGTCTTCCTCTCTTGCACTGTCCCTTCACCTTTCCAAGCATGTCATCTCCACAGACTGGTCCCTCCTTGCAACATGCCCAAAGTATGTTAGACAAAGCCTCAGAATCCTTGCCTCCAAGGAGCAGCCTGGTTTCACCCTCTCTAGGAAGAACCTGTTTGTTCTTCTGGCAGGCCAAGGTATATTCAATACTCTTCTCTAGCAACACAGCTCAAATACATCAATTCTCTATTATCCTTATTCATTGTCTGGCTTTCTGATGCATAGCAAGTAATTGCAAAGACCATGGCCTGTATCAGGTACACCTTAGACCCCAAACTGACATTGTTGCTCGTCAGTACTCTAGAGAGGTCCCTGACAGCAGACTTTCCCAATTCTTTTGATTTCCTGGTTGCTGATACCAAGAATGTGATGATAGTTGGCTAAATTTTTATGGACTTGTGGAAGTCAGCTAGGTGAAAAGTGAAGGCAAGGAAAGGGCAGACAGCCAGGCAGAGTAAACATCTCAATCTAAGATGAACCGAGAGATATGGAGGTGGAAAGAAGAAGAACTTCAAGACATTTAGTTTTACCAAAGTTCAAGGCGTAGAGTATCAGAAATAAACCTGGAGGCGAGCTCTGGTGGCCTAGAGGCAAGAAGCTGCACTGCAATCCTAGATGTGTGCGGTTAGAGTCCACTAGATGCTCTGAGGGAAATCTCCTCCTGTATCAGTCAGATCTGGTTTGATGGCACACACAAAAAATAATAAAATAACATTTTTTAAAAAGAAATAAACCTGGAGAGGTGGTAGGGACTCAATGTAGAAGACTCGAAGTGCAAGGCTAAGGAGTATACACTTAGGGAGTAAGGAAGTGATGAGAGCTTGAAGGACATCATGTGGGATGTGATAGTAGACTCAACTCTTACAGAAATGGGAAGAAGGGCCTGAGGACAGTGGAAAAAATCTGGAGACAGGAGTATGGTGAAAAAACCCTTCAGTCAAGCAAGATGAAAAGGGTCCCATCTAGGACAGCGGCAGCTGAGAAGGTGCCACTTGAGAAGGTAAATTGAAGAGCTTTTTAGGCGGAACAATTAGAAAGCCTTAGGGAGCAACTGGATTTACAAAGAAGACTGTGTAGGTAGCATTTTGGCCAACTGCCATGTTTTTAGTTGTGTAACTAGAAATGCCACAGGAGGAGGACGCACAGTAGTAATGAGACCGTTGGAGGATGTAAGGTGGCATAGAACAATGACTTCAGTTTTGCACATCTTGACTTTAAGATGTGAAAACTTCCACAAAAAATACACCAAAAAAGATGCCTACTGCTCAAGGGGATATCTGGGACTAGAGATTTGGAAACCCAAGGAAGATACATGACGTATAAACATTGCAGGATGAGAACAGATCTTGAGAAGTGTAAGTGTTTAGGGAACTGTAAAGGAGGCAAGAGAAGAGTGGAGTCTTGGAAGCCAAGGAACAGAGTACTTGGCCTTTCATGTGCCCCTTGAAGATGTGCTCTGAACGTATCATGATGCATCTCTTGAAATTGGTACGAGGAGAGCACTGTGACCTCAGAAGGCAATTCTGGAGTGTTGGGGTGAAGGGAGGGGAACTGAAGAAGCGGGACGAGTTAGCATAGCCTCTATTTCAGGAAGCTTGGCTGAGAAGGATGGAAAAAGTAAGGGAAGGATTTGGACTGAGACAGCAGAAGACATGCAGGGTCAAGAGAGCTCTTCTTAGCACAGGAGAAAGGTGAAGTGGGAGGGAAAGAGCAGCATGAAAGGGATAATAATACAGAGGGGGAAAGAGAGAGAGGTGACACTAAGATCCAAGGGCAGAAGAAAGGAGAGTACGTGGAGCGTTAGGTTGTGTGAGAACTGTCTTTCCCGTCACACCATCAGGGAAGATGAGGAGGCAGGTGAGATGGCAGGTCGAAGATGGGCTGCAGGCCCAGTGCATGGTTTCTGTTTGCTCTGTGAAGTTTTAGTTGACATCATCTTCTCAGAATGAGCAGGCTAAGTTTTGGGTGGGAGCTTGAGAATAGTATTGAAGGTGTCACACCGTTGCCCAGGGGAACTGAGCAACCTGCCGCTTTGAAGTGGTTCAGCACAGCCAGGAATGATGAGGATGCAGCTGGGAGACCTGCCATACTCCTGATATCTCAGCAAAGCAAAACCAGACATTTGTGAAGAAATATAAGTAGGTAGGTCCAGGTTTGAATTTCAGTACTAACCCTTTCTCGCTGTGAGAACTTAAGGAAGATACTTAATAGTGCTGAGAGTCAGTTACCTTCCTTGCCTGGGCCATGGGAGGTAGGGGTCCTTAGGTCTACTACATTGTAGTAGCAGTTGTTGTGTATTGTAGAGTCAGAACTGACCCCTGGCTGAAACCCCCAGTGGGGTTTCAGAGGCAGTTAATTGCACAGGAGGAGATTGCCTGTCTTTCTACCACAGAGCAGCTGGTGGGCTTGAACCATGAGTCTTCAGGATTGCAGCACAGTTTCTTGCCACTAGTCCACCAGAGCTCCCTACATTGTATATGTTGTAGTAGAGATGATGCTTATATAGTACTTAGAGAGGAGTATCTAGGTGATATAAATATATAATGCTGTTGGCTGCTAACTGAAAAGTTGGAGGCCTGAATCCACGTACAGACACCTTAGAAGAAATGCCTGGTGATCTGCTTTTGAAAAGTCAGACATTGAAAGTCTTACAGGACACAGTTCTGCTCTGACATGCAGGGCACAGGATCACTGATTTGAACTTGACGGCCGCTAGTTTAGTGTATTGGACAGGGTCTGCCAATAGTGAGTCCCAACAAGGGCCAGTTTCTATGTCTTCTCTTTATGTTTACTTACTTCTGGAGGTGGAAGGAGGGTTGGGGATGTGACTTAAGTTCATATCCTCCTTCCCGTCTGGAGGACCTTCTCCTTTGCCTCAGAATTCTATTGTCCTTCCCTTCAAAGTCCTGATCATGTCTCTCCTCTTTTAATTTTCCACATGAACACCTTATGGATTCCCTTGCTCGAGTTCATGCACATTTCGGCCGTTTATACAGTTACAAGCTTGTTAAAGACAGATGTGAAACTCCTAATCCACCGGCTGCTTCTTACATTTAGGTGGGAAAGATGTAGCAAGCAGTCTTCTTCCCTAAAGAGGACATTGTTTTTGCTGAGCACCATCGAGTTGGAACCAACCCTCAGCTGACCATCCAGTAGTTTTCAGAACCAGTTAGTCCTGTGGGAGGAGATTGCCCATCTTTTTCCCACAGAGCAGCCAATGGATTTGAACCACAGGCCTTTGGGATTGCAGTGTGGTTTCTTACCACTAGGCCATCAGAACTCCCTAAAGTTTATATTCAGCCTTGGAAAGCCCAAGCTGCCCTGTGGGGCTGCTGTTAGCTAAAATCGTCTCTATGGCAGTGCCATTATATGGCACCCAAGGCACTGGAGGTTCATTCTTACCTTCAAGGCAGGAGACTCAGGTTCAATTCTGAGCAGTGTCCCTACGTGTAGTCACCCCTTGCCTGTCAGTGGAGGCATCTGTGTTACTACGATGGAGAACAGGAAAAATGTTCATCACTGTATGGAGAACATTCTGTATGATCACTGCCAGTACTGAGAAGCCATCCAGAGCCCTGTCTGCTAATTCCAGCTTTGTCTCGCACTAACTGAAGGACTTGGACAAATGCTTTACCTTCTTCCAGCCTCAGCATCCTCTCCGTAAAATAAGAATGATAACACCTTTGGTGTTAGGTTGGTTTAAAGATGAAAGGTGATAAAAGATGGAAACTGCTAAGTGTGATTTCTGGAGCAAATAGTCAATAAATGTTAGCTGTTACTGCTTTTTTTTATCATTTTTTAAAAATATTTTTTATTGGGAAAAACATATTGGGGGTACAAGGAGGTGAGGGTTGGGGGCAGAAGGGTGAGGATGTGCCAGGATGCAGTTGCAGAGCTGCACAGTTTGGTCGGTGGGGGAAGCAGGTGAAGGAAATGATGAGGGTCCAGTGGGGACCAGATGCTACAGAGGAATGACAAGCATTTTCCAATAGTAATTAAACCAACTGTCTTATTGATTTGGGAATTGGATGCCGACTCTCTGGCTTCTTCATGCTGAACAGGGGCGTAGATATAAAGGGGGGAAGGGAGGACGCTTTATCACCTTACTGGTGGTCTTGGGTTACAGCTGCTTGCCTTCTTGCTCCTGAGGGCCGCAACGGTTCACCCCGAGCTGGGGGCCAAGCGCAGCCGGCCCCGGGCAGAAGGCCACGGCGGCTCGCCCTGAGCCAGGGGCCGAGGGCAGCCCGCCCCAGGCAGAGGGCCACTGTTACTGCTTTTATCACCCTGAGCCATGCCTCCCTTTAACGGAGTCCTAGCATCAAATGCACTTGGTTGGAACAGAGCTTCAGCCTCCAATTCAGCTTCTGATCAGTGGCTGGTGAGTGATGGGCAACACTGCACACATCAACAAGGGACCAACAAATGCAAGAAGCTGAAGGTCCAGCCCAAAGCTGAGTGTGGACAGTGTGTGGAGGGCTGCTACTTAACGAAGCATTCTATAAAGCCACGGTCATACACATAAATAGCTGTGTGGTCATCAGGGAGGTTTCTAAGAGCAGAGAGGAAGAGAAGAGAACCCGCTGGGTGGAACTGGACTGAGACAGCCTCTCAACGCTCTGGTCTCCCCTTGCCATCAGCTGTGGTATGCTGTGGGAGCATGAGAAATAAGTTTTCTGTTGAGCTCACTACCTCTGGGCTCATGTCACCCCACCTCCTACACCCTTACTAGAGCACAGACCACATCCTGCTCACTGAACCCGAACCACAGCCTGGTGTTGGCTCTCTGGGGTAGAGCAGGTGGGGCCTGAGCTCGCCTCCTTCCTCTGTTCCCCTAGCCCTGGCTTATCTCTCTGCTCTGGTAGAAACCTGTGCCCCCTCCTGCATCCCATTACACAACCAGCCTTCTCATCCCCTGATCTCATTCTACCTGTCAAAGCTTGTGTTTCTGGCTCCCTGATCACTCTGTGGTCACCCACGGTCACTCTAGATGCTTTTCTCCAAGAGGAGTCAAACATTTGCTCTTTGATGCCCTCTTCAAAGGAGTGTTTCAGGAAAATATACCGTCAGCTGTGCAAATAAGCTGTACTTGACATTTGGAATCAGAGGTGAGAATTTAGTCAGAGTAGGAGTAGGGAGCTTTAGTGGCCCAGTGGTAAGGAGCTGTGCTGTCAACCCAAAGGCATATGGTTCAAATCCACCAGCTGCTCTGTGAGAGAAAGACAATAATTTACTCTACTGTGTGAATTTCTGCCTCTGAAAAGCTACTGGAGGGTTAGGGATGAGTCAGTTAGGAGTCAGCACAGACTCTACAGTCCCCAACAACAACACAGGGATTATAAGGGAGAAGCTGAGATGTCTCAGGGAATAGAGCAGCTTCTGAGGGCCTCAAACAAAACAAAGAGAAGCAAAGGTTCCAGGCATAGCTACTTTATTTATTATTTATCCCTTCTCTCTCTCTCAGCTAATAAGGAGCTAGAGCATTCCTGGGGAAGATGCAAGTGGCAGTGGTAATGCAAGTGGAGGCGGGGAGGACACTGAAGACCAGATCTGCAAATGGGGAAGGGCATCTGCTCAGAAACCCATTCCCATAGGGTCCCTAAATAAAGCTGGATAACAGAAAGGAGGATGGAATGGTTAAGGACAGGACAATTTACAAGAAAACGAGGGAGAAAGGGAACAAGCATGGGAGTGGAGTGAGGAACGGTAAGAACAGAAATATATATCTTGATAAGAGGGCCTGCCAAATGTTAAAGGGTGATCAGATGTTAGTTCAAAGGGCAACTAAAAAGGTGTCCCAGATTTGGACACAAGCAAAGAAGACAGGAAGGAGCAAGCTAGCGGAAAGGCTGTAGGCTGTGAGTTCATTATAAGGCAGAAGAATTCTCTGTGGGGTCCAAGATTTGTCCAAGAAACTAGGAGTAGCAGCTGGCCTTAGGCGGTGAAAGGCAAGGGTCATCAAAGTCACTCAGATATTTCTCTGATTCAGACCAGCATAGAGGTCCCGCTGGCCTTTCCGGATGGGCTAGGGGTGAAAGAGAGAGGATGGTTAGGATGGCAGGAAGCAGCTCCTAAGAAATAAGGGCCTCTGACGATGTAACTGTATTACAATGGGAGAACCTTGAGCTTGGGAGCCAGGAGGCAAGTTCAAGTCCTGACTTAACACTGACTGGAGGAGCCCTGGGCTGGTTCCCTCTTGTGATCCTCAGCTTTCTTACTTAAAAAATGGGAATCTAAAGATCCACCTCTCGGGACTTTTGTCAAGGTTAAGTGAAATCACAAGAAAGTGAATGTCATATGCTTGGCTGGTGCTTCGTAAATGTCTGTTGAATTTGTCCAGGAACGATATTCAAAATGTTGGACTAGGAGTGCACACATATCAAGCAATCAGAATAGTCTTGGTAGTCATTTGCAATCCAGGCATTAACTCTTTAATTGCTGAATCAAGAAGTAGTCTAGTGAGATTTAAGGGTAGGGCTGCAATGATTGGCTGTGTGTGTGTGTGCGCACACGTGGCATGTGTAGCTGCGTGTGAGGTTGAGGTTATGTTTTACTAACTGATGTAAGTGCTTGGTGGTAGAATATCAACCTAGAGTTTATGGTGTTAGGATTTACATACGTGGTATTCTCCAAAGCTGTCTCCCAATCAGTAAACAAGCCAGAGAAAGAAAGGCTGAGAGTGTGTCTGTCTCCTGCCTGTCCCTCAATGGCTTTGGAAGCCGTGCAGTCTTCCAGATGGCCCTGTTCTACCACGATGCCCTGTTCTACCATGAGAAAGCAGAGGGGAGCATGTGCAGCCTCTTCTGGGAACCCTGAGGAAGGAGCTTGGGAGAATTTGGGAGGAAAGATGGACAAGCCTATTTGTTCTTTTCTCCCTAGAAGGATCACCTCCCTCCTCATCCCACTTCTTGGCCGCTTTACCCCTTATTACCTCATAGTCTGGGTTGGGAACAGGTGGTGGCTTCTCCTTTTTTTGTCCTGCTGAGGAGACAGAAGAGGATTTGTTTCCAAGTGGGAATACCAATCTTGCAATAATGGCTACTGTGAGGGGACCTAGTTCCAGGATGGTAAAGCCCTTCATCCTTTACCACAGCAGCATCTCCTTCTTTCTCCTCCCCTCCCCAACCCTTTCCTCCCATTTCTATAGATCCCATAGTCTTTTTTTTCATCTTTTTCTGACTTTCAGTTCAAGATCTTTCATTGTTTATTTCTACTGGAGAAGGGGAAGGAAAATACAAACCCCAAGGCCTCTCTCTACACAGCTTGGGATAGAATCTGACTGTTCCAGAAGAGCAAGAGACCCCTGGGGGCAGAGTGGAAAGAAGTTGCACTGCCAACCCAAAGGAGCTTGGTTCAAATCCACCAGCTGCTCTGCAGGAGAAAAAGAGCCAATCTTCCCCTTGCTTTGGAAAGTGTACTGGAGAGTCAGCTAGGAGTCAGTTCTGACTCGATGGTACACAAACCACATATGTGAATAAGCTTTTTAAGGAAGTTGTACATAATAAACTTCTTTGGTACATTTCTGTTGAGAAGGAGCTGAGTGATCTGAGACATGAAGCCCTCTAGTGAGACCTTGGCCTTACAGGCATGTCTGACAGAGGCCTATCTGTAGGAGTTGGACCCTCCCTTTGGTGAGAATCTCCTCAGACCAAGTTTTGAGCTCTTACCTCTGGGTCTTCCACCACTGGCTGCTCCCCGAGTCACAGGTTTGGACTTGGCCTTCCGGTTCTTGCTCCAGTAATACACCACCAATAGCAAGCCCAGCGTGATACAGACATCAACAATGACAATGGCGATCACCACAAGGGGGTCCAGCTCCAGGCAGTTCTCACACACTGATATGAGGGTATGGAGAGAGGAGAAGAAATCACAAAAAAGGGAAAACAAGAGGTAACCAAGTAGGAAAAAGGAAAAAAATTAAGGTGGTTCTTCTCTTATACTTGCTTGCTTGCCACGGCCACAGCCATTTAATGGGTTTAAACATTACCAAGTATGGTGGTTACTTACAGGTGGAGTCTCTGGAGCCAGATACTGTTTGGCTCAGTCTTCACTCCATTTATCACTCAACTCAACTCATTACCACTGAGTTGGAACCAACTCAAAGTTGACCCTTCAGTGGGTTTTCAGAGGCTGTGAGTTGCACTGGGGGTGGAAGGACGCTGGCCATTTTTCTTCTGTGGAACCACTGATGATGATGACCTTTCAACTTTGAGAAAGCTGCTAGAGATGCCTTAGCTATGAGTCAGTTTTGATTTAACAGCAATGAGAGAGGGAGAGAGGGAGGGAGGGGAATTATTATGAGCAGCAGTGGTGCAGGGGTTAAAGTACCCTGCTGTCGAACAGCCATGGTTCGAGCCCCCTGGCAGCTGTTCTGGAGAACAATGCTGCAGTCTGCTTCCGCTAGACTTTAAGTTGGAATCAACTCAACAGTAAAGAGTTTGTTTTCCGTTTTTCTATTTTTGTTTCATTCTCAGCTGTGGCGGCCTTGTGAGTAAGGAGCTGTGCTGTTGACCCAAAGACAGGTGGTGCTAATCCACCAGCTGCCCCAGGGAGAATGATGAGCAATCTCCTTCTGCGGGATGTATGGCTTCTGAAAACTTGCTGGAGGCAGCCAGGAGTCAGTTCCAACTCACACAACAACAACATTATGCCTTAGCTTCTGAAGTCCTACTATATTGGCCTTGAGTCTCCTTTGCAAGCCTTTCTGACCCCTCTGGGTAAAGCACTAGGGAAAAAAACCCTCTTACCACAATTCAGGACATGATTCAATGCAAACGACTTGGCCAGTCTGTCTCTTAGGAGGTTGCTGTGTGAGATGCAGAGCTGGCTTAAATTGCCCAGATAGCCTCATGTGGAGTTGTTTAATCTCTGTTTCATAAAACAGTGATGTTACTTGGTGCTAGCTAGAGTCACAGGACTGAGTGTAAGAGAGAGCACAAGGACTTCAGGGGCCTATGAGTTTGGTGAGGGAAAGTAGTTGAGAATGCACTTTTAATATGCGCCCCCGCCCCTGCCCCAAGCCTGTCAGTTCTTGCTCCTGAGACCAGTATTACCTCGTGCTTTCAGGTAGAGGAAGTACTTCTTATCATTCTCATTATTGTAGCAGGCATAACAACCACTGTTGTCCACTTCGGAAAAATCCACCATAGTGTACACAGGTTCAGAAGAGCCAAGAGTTTTCCCATTTTTTTCCCATTTTATTTCGCCAGATAGTGGGCATTCCAGTGTTACAGTTTTTCCACTAATGCTGATTTTATATTCTGGGGAAGAGGACAGACAGGGAGAAGGGAAAATGGAGAAATCAGGAAGATTTCAAACAAAGCAAATGAGTGACACAGAACCTACTAAGTGCAGAAAGTTACCTGTCACCCAAGTCTTAGATTTGTTTGTCTGAAGTGAACCTGACTGGCTGGAAGTATAGAAGAGTGAGTATGGGGGAGAGAGGGAGCTAGAGTTTTTTAAAAGTGAATGGGAGGGGAGCTCTGGTGGCCTAGTGGCAAGGAGCTGCAACTACAATTCCAGAGGCGAACGGTTCAAATCCACCAGATGCTCTGCCGGGGAAGGAGGGAAAATCTCCTCCTGTACCAGTCAGATCTGATTTGACGGTACACGCACACAGAAAAGTAAAATAAAAAAAAAAAAGTGAATGGGGTGGGGAGTGGCAGGGAGAAAAGTGCAACAATGAATGACTGGAAACCATAAGTCTCTGTAAACTTTCATTAAAATTAATAATAATAAAAAAAGGCGCCTTTAGGGTTGAAACATGGGAAGGGGAGAATGGAAGTAGAGAAAAACATGGAGTGTGAAAGATGGAAGTAAAATGTGAAAGTTTCTATTTGGAAACTCTTTAAAAGGGAGGTTGGGAATGCAAAGCTGGGAGGTCATCAGTTGCCAGGGTTAATCTCAGAATCAATCTGTTTCCTCCTCAGCTACTCACTGCTATCCATTTTCAGAATGGGTACAAACAAAAGACTAATCAACTTACTCAGCTCTGTGTGTCCACTTGTTTCTATAGAAAACAAGAAAAAGAACCTTAGTTTAAGATTACATTGTAGGTCTGATTTTTCAGGGGGAACCAAATGCCATCCCCACTATGTCCCCAAAAGTGCCCCATCCTCCAGAGTCTCAAGCGTCAGGGGTGACATAAACGAGCAGAGGAGTATGCTCAGAGTTCTAACTCAAGACACAGCACACTGAGAGCACACCAGTATGTCCCCTTAGTCCCAGACACATCAAAACTTTTAGATCTTAAAGTTGATAAAGAATTCTGATCCTCCTGCATTAGCTGAACCATATTCCAAACAGAGATGAAGGGATATTCTTAGAATAAAGACCTCCACACCTTTGAATCACTGATCCTGGACCTTACCTATTGACCATTATTCATATTTTGCTGGAAGAAACACAGGCCCTCAGAAGGGATAAAAAACTCATCTGTCCCGCACTTCTACCCATCCATTTCTGTAACTGTCCTTAAATGATTTAAAACATCCTAAAAATCATTAAAGAATGGTTCTCCCAATAGAATGTGGTGTTATTTTAAATTGTTTCCAAGTCTAACTAACTTGCAATAATTTTCTTAGAAGAAGCTATTGATGTAGACAATTGAAATTCACAAATAATACACCAAATAGCATATGGGGATTCAGCCACATTCCCCATAGTTTTGCTCTGGAAGTGGGGCTGTAGGGTGCATTCCTGTTTCTTGGAAGATTTAGGACTGGGAACCTGGGCAGCAGGAGGCAATTCCAGGGTCTGTGCACAACACCCATCAGAGAGGAGGGGGTGGCATGCAGAGGCAGCACTTTCTCTATCAGGAGTGTTTTGCTACAGTGTGCAGTAAAGTTCAGAGAAGGAAGAACAGAATTTGAATCCTAGCTATGCCCTCCAAAGGCTGTGTAACTAAGGACAAGTCACTTAACCTCTTCAGTTTCTTAATCAGGGAAGTGGAGATAAAACATCTATCTCCTAGAGCTTTTGTGAGAATTAAAGAAAATTTGCTAATTCCTTTTATCTTTTTCTTCTTGGTGTCCTGCTACAATGGGGAACAGAACTGAGTTCTGACTCAGTTGCTCAAAGAGCAGTCTGCCTGAGATGGCACTAAATAGCAAATCATTCCCCAGCAGTTACCCACTTCCTACTAATTAGAAGCTGAGCATCCTGACAATAAGTAATGTTGCTCTGACTTGCAGGTGACTTTGCATCACTTAAAAAAAAAAAAGCTAAATGAACTGGAAATCACAAATAGAGTAAAATTAAGTAAGTATAATATGCTGCATGATGTATTTGGAAAAAGAAATGCAAAGAAACTGGCTTCTATCTTTCTGTTGTTGGCATAAATTTTGTTTCAGAGTTTACATATGCTCATACAAGGGCCCAAGTGTCTATGCTTAGAAACAGTGTGTTTTCAAAGATTTTTTAAAATAATTCAAAATGGTTAAGAAAATGAGCTTTAGTGTTTGATAAAGTCCGCACTTACATTTAACTCTGATTGGGTTATATGTTTATTTTTCCAAGCCTCAGTTTTCTTATCTATAAAATGGGGATTTTAGAATTGAATGAGGAAATGAAAATATTTAGGTAATGCCTAGAACAAAAGTTCTCAGTTAACATTAATGTTTATTATCTATAATATGTATGCTTTCCATATAATAATAGTTAATATCCACTTACTGCTTTCAGGCTACTAACTAGAAGGTCAGGGAGCTCTGGTGGTCGTGTGGTATGAAGTGACACTGCGATACCAAAGATATGCAGTTTGAATGCACCAGCTGCTCTGCAGGAGAAGGATGGACAATCTCCTCTCGTACTATGAACTGCCTGTGAAAACTTGCTGGCGGGTCGGCTGTGAATTGAGTTGGTTCAACAACAATCAAAAGGCCAGCAGTTTGAATCCACCAGCCATTCAGTGGGAGAAAGCAGGACAGTTTCCCCCTGTAAAAATTTACCCTAGAAACCTGATTGAGGGTTGCTATGAATTGATCTAAGACAGTGTTTTTGATATACTAGTTAATATTTTAAGTCTGTTAATTATGAATAAAACCTTTACCAGAACCTTGTGAACTCAACTCATTGCCATCGAGTTGGAACCGACACATAGCTGACCCTCCAGCAGATTTTCAGAGACTATAAGTCAGGTGGGAGGAGATTGTCCAGCTTTCTGCCTTGGAGTAGCTGGTGGATTTGAACTACCTGCCTTTGGGATGGCAATGTAACTTTCTACCAAAAAGGCCGAGTCAGCTCCCTGCTCTATGAACTAGTTACCATTACTGACCTCATTTCACAGATGACAATGCTATGGCACAGAAAAATTAAAGAAATGGTTCATAGCCACCCAGCAAGTAAGTAGTTAGCCTTGGTTTAAACATCCGTCTAGCTTTAGACTCTTAGCTTCATTTGGTAGGGCTTTATCTCCTTTGCCTAAAATATTCTTCCCTAGAATATTAACTCATCCTTTAAAATGTCATTCAAGAATTGCCTCCTCTGGGCTGGGCACAATGATGGCCACCTGCAGTCTCAGCTACTCGGGAGGCTGAAGATGGAGGGATCACCTGTGTGCAGGAGTTTTGAGCTGATCGGAGATGCTGTGTTGATGGATACCTGCAATACACTTGACATCAATATGGTGACTTCCAGGGTGCCTCAGAAGGGAGGTGCTGTCCAGGTTAGGAAGGAAGCAGGACAAGAAACAATGCCCTCTGAGAATCTTTTCCAACTAGCCTATGAGGAATTGGTCAGTACTCTGTCTATACTTCATTTCACTCAGAGTCTACTGATATCAGAGCACAAAACACACTATATTACTAATTATTTTTCTTTTACACAAGGCTACCAACCAGCTTCAGGTAGAAAGATAATAAGAAATGTATCCATAGATTTCTTAATTTATGAATTAAAAAAATATCCACTGAGCACTTAGTATGTGCCAGGCACTAGGTCAGGTACATAAGATGCTCTCTCTGCCTTCTAGGAATTAATACTTTACAGAAAAAAGTGTGGTCATAGAATCCTTAATTATGCTTATACGAAATCTATAGCTGGAGCAAGAAATAATTTAGCATTGTTGTTGTTATGTGCCATTGAGTCACTTGTGACCCAGTGGCCCTATGTATAACAGCTCTGAATCCTACTCTATCCTGTGCCAATCTTAGAGTCTCTGACACACCTACCCCCATTACCCCAGTGACTGGATCAATCCATCTCATCAAGGGTCTTCCTCTCTTGCGCTGTTCTTACCCCCTCCCAAGCATGATGTCCCTCTCCAAGGACTGGTCCCTCCTTGCAACATGCCCAAATTTAGGATTAGGAGGCAGTAATGCAATGCTTTATTTACATCCAATGTATATGTATTTGAAAATACATGTTATAGAAAAAAAGAAATTATATGTTATAACTGCAAATAAAAATTACATTTGAACCTGGAAAAAAAAAAGTGTGGTCGCTCCAACCCGTACTCCTAGGTATATCTTACGTTTATGTGCATATACTTCCTGATCATACACTCAGAACACATGCCATACCTCACCTGGTTATGCTTGGCCATAATCAGACATGACAGCTACCAACAGCCAAATCTTATCTAGGTCCTGCTGAAAGGTAATTATATTTTCCCTCTGATAGTTCTGTCTCTCAATCACTGTGATTATTCTTTGTGGCCACTTTGCTCCACATTTGTGAAAAAAAGGCTGAAAAAAGTGAAAATTATCTTACCATGGTTCTCATTATCTGAAAAGAAAATGATAAGAAACCATTAGCGACATTCTAAATCAGACCCTGCTCCCCTGAGTTGGAATAATTTTCCCCTCCTCTGTTAGAAAACAATGGATCCTCACATTCCTTATACTGGGTACAAAAGATTGTTTTGGGTTCTCGAGTCTATAGTTTACTGAGGGTCATTGACAAAAATGACTCTTACACCATGCACACTACACATTATATTTTTTAAGAAAGTATAATTGCTTTCGGGTTAATGAAGTTGGTTTAATCCACTGGAGAAATTGGTTAAATAGTGAGGCTTCCGATAGGGAGCCTCCCTCAACACTGTTCCTATGACTGAGGAAGTGAATCCAGGCCAGGCCCACTCATAAGCATGTGCACATACACGCACACACATAAACCCATAGTATTCGGACGTATGTGTCCCAGAGTGGAGCTGTGTCCGTCCACAAATGGACACAAACAACGTATGGCCAGATATGTATTCGTGTGACCCACCCTCTGCAAAATCTCACATCAGGTATGAAATGCAAACAAAAGAACATATTTGGCATTTTCAATTTCATTCTCTCAATTTCCCCCTCTTGGATAGTTAAATCTCACTATTTTGGCACTTTCCTAAAAATGAAGAAGATGGCAGAAACACCTTTTCCTGATTTCAGTGAGAGGCCTACAGAGAGCTCCACTCATCAAGACTGAGAATTCTGATTTCAAAAAATGGAGGGAGGAATATATTACCGTCTTGATCCTGTTCACCACCTAGAAAATATTAAGAAAAAGGAGTTAGTTAACACTGTGAATGCTCGTAATGTTAAACATTAAATGGGTGATAGTTTAGTACGATCATTTAAGAACAGCTAAGCTGGTCCTGCCTGTTGTTACATCACAGTCATTCCTACTTCAAGAAAAGGTAGCTGCAGACAGGCATTCTCGGTCAAGTCAGAAGGAAGCGGTCAGTATTTAACAGACAGAAGAGCATTTAACAGATAGAAATTAAAACTTTGGGTCCATCCCCCCCACCCTCCACCCCCCACCCCCTGCAGTGGGGAAATGGCAAAAGAATTTTGCAACTAAACTTTCATTTCAAAAATTGCTTTTATGGTGAAAAATATGCTCTTCTTTGGGTACACACATAGAGATTCTGGCTGCACCTCATCTGCTTATCTGCTAATTCAGTTGTTCCATTTGTTCTCTACACATTTCCAGACGGAGCTGGAAATTATCTGACACTCTGATTACTCACCAACAAGAGCCTGTGAGTAGAAAACCTGATCACAGTCCCACTAGGCCTTGGTGTCCCCTCACCCAGCAGTGAGTCAGTTTTGTTACAATGAACAGTTGCCCTGGTTGTGCCTGAAAGATTTATATTTGCCTGGACCTCTACTGGACTAAGAAGTTCTCTAGCGAGCTGAGATCTCTGTGATGGCATGTTGTCACGACGTTAAGTAAAAATGGAGGGAAGAACTCTAGAGAAGGTGTAGCAGTAGTTTTATATCATAAACCTTTCAGCAAATGCCTGGCCACTCTGGGCAGAAGTCACACTCGACTCCTTCTTGCTCACAATGCATTCATTCCTCAAACCAGAGAGCTTGTTGGAAACGCAGCATCTCTGTTTCCATTCTAGATCTGTAGAAGCAGAAGCTGCCGTTTAAAGGACTCTCAGATAATTTATGTGCACAATTGTAGTTGTTGTGTATACCGTCAAGTCAGAACCGACCCATGTCTGATCCTTCAGTGAGTTTTCAGAGGTGGTAAATCCCATGGAAGGAGACCGTCCATCCTTCTCCTGTGGGGCAGTTGGTGGATTTGAACCTCTGCATACTTTTGACTTGGCAGCACAATTCCTTACCACTAAGCCATCAGAGCTCCCTCATGCATACATTTAAGGATGAGAAATCTTAGT
The DNA here is from genome assembly GCF_000299155.1 of Elephantulus edwardii. Classification (NCBI taxonomy): domain Eukaryota; kingdom Metazoa; phylum Chordata; class Mammalia; order Macroscelidea; family Macroscelididae; genus Elephantulus; species Elephantulus edwardii. Next base: position 12,114,425 of record NW_006399843.1, on the reverse strand, counting down.
CTGGATAGATCTCAGAAGATGAATCAGGAAATAGAGACATCATGGCTGTGGCTTTGCAATTGCAGCTCAGTTGTGATAGCCTTTTCTAGTTCTCTGAAACACAATGGTCACAAGCCATTTTCAACCATTTGGCCTCCTGTGCAGACATTAAGGGCAGAGACAGACAGACTTGGCTTCTGCGCTTACTAACTGAGGTTTTAAGCAAATTGTTCACCATTTTTGAGCCTCTGTTTATCTGTAAAATAGGTAAGGCAATGTTTGTTTTCCAAGGTGGAGGTAATGATTAAATTAGTTAACATATATAAAAGGTCCCCTCCCTTTATGTGATGTCTCACACTCAATAAACAGCAAGGTTTTGGGTTTTTTTGTCTTATTGATCTAATTTGAAGAATAGAAATGGTCTTTGTTATTTATTAACCTATGTTCCAACTGATCAAGAGCTCTTGATAAATGAAAAGGCCGAAAGCCTGTGAGCTATTTAACAGTCTCAAAAATACCAAACTTTCTATACAGTGCACACAATTTGGGTTCATTATTTTGTGCCCTACACCTGCTTTTCCAAAGCAGAGAATGGAACTTAGTTCTTCTAATCTCTTCCAATTAGCCTCAAAGGTCTTGATAAATGTATTGATGGAACAAGCCTGAGAACAGACAGAAAGAGTTTTAGCTTCTGATAGACATCACCTCGATTTATTGTATTGGTCTCTAAGCTTCCAGGCACCCAGGGAGTTTTTTTTAAAAAATTGGCTTCCAGCCTTTACTCTCACTCTTCTCTTAACACAAATAGTTCCCCAATCGTCTGATAAATGAGCCTCTTTGGTGTTAATGGGCAGCCCAGGTAAGGTCTGGGGAAACACCCTCCCTTTTCATCCCATCAGCTCACCTGATAAAAGGCAGAGCCCCAGAGTTATCCAGAGAGTGCACAGCCGCATCCTTCTCCCCCCAAAACACTTGACCTAAGATGGCGGAGGTGAGTAGGCGTATTACTTCTGAAAAAGAAACCAGAGGGCCCTTTCAAAGCATCTGCTGGAGATGAAGACCCTGGGACCATTGCTCCCAATGGTAGCATGAAAAGAGGAGCTTTCTTTACAGGAGGGAGACTCACCATTTTCTGAAGCAGGTCCCCAAGGCTGGGAGGAGAGGCAGGCTTCTGAACCCCACACAGGAAGTGTGGAGGAGCCTCTGGGCCTGCGGGGCTCTGCGTCACTTGGAAATGATCTACGAGGCAGCCACCTGGGTTGGTTGATGAGCGAGTTGGGCCCCACATCCCACCCATAAAGATGAACCAGAAGACTGACAAAACCTGAGGCGCCTGTGCAAAACACCTGCAACCCGACTGCCCAGGCTTTACCCAATATACGTGCAAATGGGGGCCTTCTTCTCCGATACCACTCTCTACGCCCCTCAGAAGTAAGCTGTGATGGGAGGGTGACACTGCAGAGAGCAGCATGACTTTTGCTCTATGGTAGACTTGGTGTGAGCCAGAGAATACAGTTATTTTATTAATAAAAGCAGTGACTTGAAAATACTCATTGACTTAAAACCCACAATGTAGTATTTGTTTATAACATTTGCAAAAATGCTTTTTTAAAATCTCACACTACTGAATATTGAAAAGGGTTAAAGAATACACTCACACACACAAAAAGAATACGATCACAGAACAAGCTCGTTCTCTCAGACAAAGAGACTTTTTTTGTTCTGATAGATATAATCATAGTCAACCTCAAAATCTGCTGTTATTAGTGTGAACTAATACAGCATTTCTATATGCCAGGCACTGGTACCAAGGACTTGGTCAATAAAATCCTTTAATCTTAAAAAAACCCACTGAGGTAGACACTGTTTTCAAGTCTATTTTGTACTTGAGCAACTGCTACAGAACTTAGATTCTAAAAAGCAAAATTATTTGTTTAGTAAATATTCAATAAGCTGGGTACTCAGGTGGGTTAGAGGTAAGAAACTGAACTGGAATCCTAAAGATATAGGGTTCAAATCCACTGGTTGCTCCGAAGGAGAAGGATGGGCAATCTTCTGTGCAATTAAACTACCTCTGAAAACCTGCTAGAGGATCAGCTCTGAGTCAGTTCTGACTTAGTGGCACACAGCAACAACTATTAATACAACAATAAATGACAGGCTTTCATTCTTTATGGAAAAATAAAGGAAATATGCACATTCAATGGATAATTACAGGAAATTCATCATGAGAAAGAGGACATAGAGTCGCTATGGGTATGATAAAAGTGACCCTTAGCCACCACTTGTCTGAACAGTGAGCTGCACCATGGTGTTTGTATGTTGCTGTGATGCTGGGGGCTGTATAAGCAGCGTTAGCTGTGCTGGACAGGCATCACCAGAGCTTCCAGAAGACGACAGAGTAGGAAGAAACACTTGGCGATCTACTTTTGAACATTCCAATGAAAGTTTATGGACTTCTAGGTAAGATGAACCTTCTTCAAGCCATATCTCATATATCATGACAATCCATGGAATATTCAGTACTTTTCTCCAACACCAGAGCTTAAAGTCATTGATTCTTTTTAAAAAAAATTTTAATTTAATTTTTTAAGGCATTAATTCTTCTGTCATCCATATTCATGCCCTGCTCTCATATGCATAGCAAGTGATTGAAAACGCCATGACCTAATCAGACACACCTTTGTCTTCAAACTGACATCATTTGCTCCTCAATAATTTGAAGAGTTCCCTGACTGCAGGCTTTCTCAGTGAAATATGTCTCCTGATCTTCTAATTGCTGATACCAAAGGTATTTGATTGTGGATCCAAATAATATGAATTTGCTGATAATTTCAAATTTTTCCCCATCTACCATGATGCTCAAATGCCATAATGGAACAACTGTGCCATAGGTGTGCCAAACACCATAATGGCTACCCATTGTGGGTAGTGTTTGGTGGAGCTCCCAGATTGATTCTGGTTTGGAAGCCGGAGTGGTATTCATTTCCTAAATCACATTCTTCTGGAAACTCTGTGAACTTGAAGAAACAATAGTTATAGAAAGGCTTCAGGTCTTTTGTTCATAGGGTGGCTATGAGTCGTGCTCAACTTGGCGGCAATCAACAACAACAACAACAACAACAACAACAACAACAACAAATAAGATGACAGACTAGAGAGATGTCCAGACTCCCTTCTACAAAGATATCCCAAAAAACCCCCAAAGATAATAGTTACAGATAACACATTAACCCTGAGTTTTAAAGATTAAAAAAAAACCACCCCAAACACAAAAACCACCCAAACAGTTCAAACACTGACATGAGGAAGAAATGGAATGAGCCCATCAACTAAGGAGACAGATGGAGTAGTGAGTTGGGAACAGTGAGGCATTGCCATTTTGAACCTTCTTCTTTATTTTTTTTAAATGTTAATAAATTTTTATTTAATGAATGTTGCTCTTTTAATTACATTTTCCATCAATATCACCACAGTTCTTCCAAAGAACTTTGTAGACAAAGATTCATCTTCAAGAGAGCTCTTGTTCCACTACTGTTCTGTCAATAGAGAAGTAGATTTCTGGAGGTCTTGCTCCTTGGCTGTATTGCCTCTGGACATAAGAGCTATCACATTTGTATCACATTAGGCTGCATACTGATTTGCTTGTTACCTCTCCTATTATTTCTCCATATTAGTCACTTACTTCAGGGTCATTTTAGGATGCCAGTACTTCATGCATCGTCTAGGACTTTCTTGTCAGTGCAGAAGCCTACAACTGCAGCAGTGTTCACACCAGCAGTGCTGACAACGAAGATGCAATCTCCTCTGGGAGTACAGGGAAGCAACATTTCCTCCTTTTCATAATCCCCACGTCCCAGCCAAGTGACTGGCAGTGTTTCCCTGCCCCCATCCCAGCACCATGTATGCTCAGGGTGGTGTCATTCTGTATCTGGCAGTAGCAATGTGTGCACACAGCCCCATGTGCAGAGCCTCCCTCCATCTGGGAGTTTGTGTCATGCAACAGCTCTGGGATTATTGAACATATCACCTCTAACTGGGATCCTTGACTCTTACCAGATGCTCTTGTGTGTTCTGAATCTGACATGCCACACCCACATTTAAAGCAGTGTACTATCCATGGTACACTAGAGGTATGAACCAAGGTATCATCTTGAATCTATTCCATCTAAATTTCAAAATCAGGTTTAATTAAAATTAAGATTTGAAGCATTGAACACCAATGACTAAAGACCACATGAGTTGTGGGATGATATATATCAAGGATATCAACCACGAAGAGAACAAAAGGTCATTACAAAGACAGACAGAAAGGAAAAAACAAAATGGATGTCAGAAACAACTCTGGAAATTGCACCAGAATGTCAAGAAAACCAAAACAAAGAGGAACCATGCCGAAGTAAAAGAGCAGAAGAGATTTCAAAGGGCAGCCTGAGAAGACAAAGCAAAGTATTATAATGGAATGCGCAGAAAGCTAGAATTGGAAACTAAAAAGGGAATAATTCACTTTGCACCTCTCAAACATGGAGAATTGAAAAAAAAAAATTAACCCTTGTGTCCAATATTGAATGATGCTATGGGAAATATCTTGAATGACCCAGGAAGCATCAAAAGAAGATGGTAGGAATACACAGAGTCACTGTACCAAAAAGAACTGAATGACACAGAAAAATTTCAGAAATATCATATGAACAGGAGCCAGTGGTAATGAAGGAAGAAGTAGAAGCTGCATTGAAGACATTGGCAAAACATAAGGCCCCAGGAATCAATGAGATACCAACTGACTTGTTTCAACAAACAGATGCAGCCCTGGATGTGTTCACCAGTCTATACCAGGAAATATGGAGGACAAATTTGGAGGAAATTTGGCCAACATATTGGAAGAGTTCCATATTTATTCCCATTCCCAAGGAAGGTGATTCAACAGAATGTGGAAACTACCAAACATTATCATTAATATCACATGTAAGCAAAATACTGCTGAAGATCATTCAAAAACTGCTAGAACAGTACATAGATAGGAAACTGGCAGAAGTTCAAGCAGAATTTAGAAGAAGCTGTGACGCCAGAGATATAATTGCTGATGTTGGATGGATCCTGGCTGAAAGTAAAGAATACAAGAAGAATGTCTGTTTATGTCAAATGCATTTGGCCATGCAAAGGCATTTGACTATGTAGATAATAACAAGTTATGGCTAACATTGAGAAGAATGGGAATTCCAGAGCACTTAATTGTGTTCATGTGAAACCCATACCTAAACTAGGAGGCTGTTGTATGACTAGGGAACACTACATAATTTAAAATCAGGAACGGAGTGTATCAAGGTCATTCTCTCTCTCCCTATCCAATCTATGCTTAGCTAATTATTTGAGAAGCTGGACTCTGTGAAGAAGAATGTGACATCAAAATTAGAGGAAGATTCATTAATAACATGTGTTATGCAGATGACACGACCTTGTTGAAAGTGAGGAGGACTTGAAACACTTGTTGTAGAAGGTCAAAGAATACATCCTTCAATATGGATTGTATCTCAGTGCTCAAGAAAACAAATACTGGACCTATAGGTAACATAATAGAAAGAGAAAAGATTGAAACTATCAACAACTTCATCTTACTTGGATCCACAATTAACACTCATGATACCAGTAGTCAGGAAATCAGGAAATGTACAATTAGAGATTTCTCCAGATTATTGAGAAGCAACGATGTCAGTTTGAGGACTTTTGTGCCTCATTCAGGCCATAGTGTTTCCAATCACTTGCTATGCATCTGAGAGTTGGATAAAAACTAACTCAAGCTGTGTCAAGGAGTAAAATTTAACACAAAAAAGATCGTTATCAAGAAAGAATTGAAAACAGGATCCACATCTCATACCATACACAAAAATCAACTCAAGTGGATCAGAGACATGCAAGTAAAGCCCCAAACCATAAGGTTCATCAGAGACAAACTGGGATCAAGCTTAGGCAGCCTAGTCTATGGTATAAAGAAACTGTCAAATGCAGCCGATCTGGAGAGGATAAAACTGATGAATGGGACCTCCTAAAGATTAAATCCCTGTTTGCATAAAACCCTTTTCCAACAAGATGAAAAGAACACCTACTGACTGGGAAAAATGCATTTGGCAATACCATTTCAGACAAGGGTCTCATATAAAAAGTTGACAGAATCATAATACAATTACGAAATGGGCAAAAAACATGGAAAGACTTTAACCAGAGGAATTCTTATGGCAAGCAGACACATGAAGAAATGCTAAAATCACTGGCAATAAGAGAGGTGCAAATCAAAACCACAATGAGATACCATCTCACTCCAGTTAGTAGTGGCAAAATTTAACAGAACAGCAAGTAATAAATATTGGAGAGGATGTGGCAAGATAGGAACTCTTTTTTTTTTTTTGTGTGTGTGTGTGTGTGTGTGTGTGTGTGTGTACCGTCAAATCAGATCTGACTGGTACAGGAGGAGATTGCCCTTCCTTCCTCAACAGAGCATCTGGTGGATTCGAACCATGTGCCTCTGGGATTGCAGTGCAGCTTCTTAAGATAGGAACTCTTATACATTGTTGGTGGGATTGTAAAATGGTACAACCACTCTAGAAGGCAGTTTGGCACTTCTTCAGAAAGGAGAACATAGAAATTCCATATGACCCAGCTATTCCACTGCTTGAAATATACTCTGAGAAAATGAGAACTGAGGCACTAACAGAGACTCATACACCAGTGTTCATAGCAGCATTATTCACTATTGCAAGAACATGGAAACAGCCCACATGTCCAACCACAAATGAATGGGTTGAGAAATTATGGTACAGTCACATGATTAACTACTATGCAGCATGCAGGAACAATGATGTTGTAAATTACTACTTAATTTGGGAGGGTCTGGAGAGCATTATGCTAAGTGAACTAACTCAATCCTGTAATAAAAAAACCCCAACAACTGTATAAGGCCATTATTGGAACAACACAACCATGCTTGCTAAAAACAGAAAACTTGAAGCACTGAATGATGGAGACACAAAACAGCTATGTTTGTTATGGATTACCCTTTAACAATGGTAATAAATGTAAAAAAAAAATGTTACAACTGGACTAACAAATAGCGTTGTGATAACTGAAGAAAATTTTGAACTGCTAATAAATTAAATTTTCTTGGATCCAGAATCAAGACCATGAAAGTAATAGTCAAGATGTCAAACACCCCATTCCAGTGGTCAGTTCTACTACAAGAGACCTTTTCAAATTTCTTATTCTTTTCTTTATTTTTTTAAAGAGATAATATTTTGAAGACATTAATGTGTACTTCTGGGAGCTCTGGTGGCCTACTGGCAAGAAGCTGTGCTGTAATCCCAAAGGCACAGGATTTGAGGACACCAGCTGCTCCACAGGAGAAGGATGGGTAATATCCTCTCATGCTATCAAGCTGCCTCTGAAAACCTGGGAAAAAAAAGATCATTATTGGAGAATGAGTATGAGGATTTAAGGAGATGGGAGGATGGGAGCAGAGGGGTGAAGATGGGGTGGGGTAGGGAGGTTAATCATAGGGTGACACAATTTGATGAGTGGAGGGAGGGCTGGGTAAAGGAGATGGGAAAGATCCAGTGTGAAAAACAATGTATTTGAACTTTGTAAGTAAACCAGTAGAACGACTATGAGAAGTAAACCAGTAGAACGACTATGAGAATCCAAGAGGGAAGAGTTGGGAGGGGGGAAGGTAGGAGCAGAGGGCTGAGGATTAGGGGGTGGGCAATAATCATAGGTGTTAGTCTGAGCAAAGAGGGCCAAAGAGAAGAATGGAGAATTCAGAACTCAAATGCTGATGGCCTTGCTTGTTGCTTATAAGAAAACGGCCTTGCCTGTCTGGCTAAGCTAGCAGGTGGCTCGTAAGTCAGAGTGGAATGTCCCTCCCTAAAAACTCTGTTTATAAAAATCCTCCCCAGTAAGTTCACAGTGTGACTTCCCATTCTGCCTCTCCAGGATAAGGAACTCAGCAGGGAGCTCCCCTTTCCCCCCTTTAATAAAGCTGCATTAAGCTTTCTCTCGTTCTCTCTGATTTCTTCTTTAAACCCACTAACCTAACCTAACAATAGGGTTGCACAATTTGATGGATGGAGAGAGGCGGGGTGGGGGGGCGGCGGCGGGTGAAGGAAATGGGAAAGATCTGGTGTGGATAACAACGTGCATGAACTTCGTAAATTAACCAGTATATTAGTGTCAGCTGCATGCGGCCTCTGGCTTCTTGAGGAGAAGCAGGTATGGAAGGCTCCTGGCGCTTGTGTCTTTCTCTGTGCCGACTTGCCAGATGAACTGGGGGTCGCTGGGCCAGAGTTGGCCAGCATTTGGGTGTGCCAGAATGGTAAGATACGGAAGGCGGCCCTTGGGCCTATTTTTCTTTGTTTTTGTTTAAACAGTCTTCTAGGTTGTATAGCCCTGGAGTGTCCACTTGCTGTACAGAGGTAACTTGTGGTCACTGTGAAGCTGAACACTGTGACACTG